>NC_140018.1:2319222-2383105 GCF_964263955.1 Coregonus lavaretus
CATGACGTACTCACAAAAACCAATCAAAGGCAATAGACTTTACTGCCGAATTATTGAAGTGTGAGCCAAGTAAACTCTTAAATACACGATTTACTGTCCTACCCAAGAGCCCAGGTCCATCGAGAGTGTGTGTGAGGATGATGTTGAAGACAGCGTGGGACCTGCTGCTCTCCTCGTTCATATTGGTGGCTGCTACTGTACGAGACTTGTTACCCTCTGACATCAGACACTCTATGTCCTGTAGAGAGAGAGAGAGAGAGAGAGAGAGAGAGAGAGAGAGAGAGAGAGAGACGGAGAGAGAGAGAGAGAGACAGAGAGACACAGACAGAGAGACACAGAGAGAGAGAGACACAGAGAGAGAGAGAGAGAGAGAGACAGAGAGAGAGACAGAGAGAGAGACACAGAGAGAGAGAGAAATTAAGCCCCTTGAATTGAATTGAATTGAATTGAGAGAGAGAGAGAGAGAGAGAGAGAGAGAGAAGAGAGAGAGAGAGAGAGAGAGAGAGAGAGAGAGAGAGAGAGAGAGAGAGAGAGAGAGAGAGAGAGAGAGAGAGAGAGAGAGAGAGAGAGAGAGAGAGAGAGAGAGGAGAGAGAGAGAGAGAAGAGAGAGAGAGAGAGAGAGAGAGAGAAGAGAGAGAGAGATAGAGAGGGATTGTGTGTCTTTCTAATGTAAGCATTCATACAGTGCCTTCAGAAAGTATTCATACCCCACATTTTGTTGTTACAGCCTGAATTCAGAACAGATTACACACAATACCCCATAATGACAAAGTGTAAACATGTTTTTTGAAATGTTAGCAAAATTTATTGAAAATGAAATACAGAAATGTACATATGTATTCACACCCCTAAGTAAATACTTTGTAGAATCACCTTTGGCAGCGATTACAGCTGTGAGTCTTTCTGAGTAAATCTCTGAGAGCTTTAAAAACCTGGATTGGGCAACATTTGCCCATTATTATTTTCTAAATTCTTCCAGCTCTGTCAAATGTTGTTGTTGATCATTGCTAGACAACCATTTTCAGGTCTTGCCATATATGTTCAAGCAGATCTAAGTCAAAACTATAACTCGGCCACTCAGGAACATTCACTGTCTTCTTGGTAAGCAACTCCAGTGTATATTTGGCCTTGTGTTTTAGGTTATTGTCCTGCTGAAAGGTGAATTAATCTCCCAGTGTCTGGTGGAAAGCAGACTGAAACAGGTTTTCCTCTAGGGTTTTGCCATGTGCTTAGCTCCATTCTGTTTCTTTTTATCATGAAAAACTCCCCAGTACTTAAGGATTACAAGCACACCCATAACATGATCCAGCCACCACCATGCTTGAACATATGGAGAGTGGTAATCAGAACTGTGCTGTATTGGATTTGCCCCAAACAAAACACTTGTATTCAGGATAAAAACTTAATTGCTTTGCCACATTTTTTTACAGTTTTACTTTAGAGCCTTTGCGCAAACAGGATGCATGTTTTGGAATATCTTTATTCTGTACAGGCTTCCTTCTTTTCACTCTGTCATTTAGGTTAGTATTGTGGAGTAACTACAATGTTGTTGATCCATCCTCAGTTTTCTCCTATCACAGCCATTAAACTCTGTAACTGTTTTAAAGTGACTGGGTGTATTGATACACCATCCAAAGTGTAATTAATAACGTCACCATGCTCAAAGGGATATTCAATGTCTGCTATTTTTTTGTTTTACCCATCTACTAATAGGTGCCCTTCTTTGTGAGGAATTGGAAAACCTCCCTGGTATTTGTGGTTAAATCTATGTTTGAAATTCCCTGCTCGACTGAGGGACCTTACAGATAATTGTATGTGTGGGGTACAGAGATGAGGCAGTCATTCAAAAATCATGTTAAACACTATTGTTGCACACAGAGTGAGTCCATGCAACTTATTATATGACTTGTTAAGCAAATGTTTACTCCTGAACTTATTTAGGCTTGCCATAACAAAGGGGTTGAATACTTACTGACTCAAGACATTTCAACTTTTCATTTCTAATGAATTTGTACAAATTTCAAAAAAACATAATTCCACTTTGACATTACAGGGTTTTGTGTGTAGGCCAGTGACAAAAACAATCTCAATTTAACCCATTTAAAATTCAGCCTGAGCAAAATGTGGAAAAAGTCTAGGGGTGTGAATACTTTCTGAAGGCACTGTGTATTAGCAGAATCCAGTCCTCTCTTGACAAATAACCAATAGAGGTAAACTAAAGAAAATTCTATAAGACTTAAAACAATTCTATACATTCGATAAGAAAGTACCTTATAGCAGGCTACAGCCAGACGGGACAGACCATCAACATAAGGCCCAAACACTTTGTGTTCCCTCACTCTCAGGGCCTGATTACTTCTGAGGGCAGAGACAGGGGAGAGAGGTTTCATCAGGAAATCATTTTAAATACTTTTGGATTCCCCACCTTGATCGTTTGGAATAAATGTTCAGTTTTTCAACATATGTGAGAGGTCATCTCTATGCGCTGATATGAGTCTACGTGTACAGCACGTCCACATACTGGGGCGGCAGGTAGCTTAGTGGTTAAGAGCGCTGTGCCAGTAACCGAAAGGTCGCAGGTTCTAATCCCAGAGCCAACTAGGTGAAAAATCTGCCGATGTGCCCTTGAGCAAGGGCGTCTGCTAAATGACTAAAATGTACTAAATGTATGACTGGTTTCTTGTATTCATGTTAATCTGTCATTTATTGTTAATAAAACATTTGTTCCCCAAAAAATTGAGTTCCTGTTCTCCTCACCCTTTAGGGTCCAGTAGATCCCGGACCTTCTCGTTGTATATCTCCATAAAGGAGACCTCTACAGTGAAGCTCTCTCCCTCCCTCTGTTCCTGTAGGGTCCGGTCAAACAGAGAGCTGCACAGCCGGGGGATCAGACCAGGCTGCTCTGATGAACCCATCATGGTGTACGACTTCCCTGAGCCTGGGGGGAGGGGGGGCACACAGCCAATCAAATCAGAGGATCAGGAGGGCTCAGCCAATCAAATCACTGGATCAGTAAGGCTCAGCCAATTCAATCACTGGATCACTAAGACTCAGCCAATCAAATCTAGAGAGGTGAGGCATTGCCAATTAAGTCACATGCCAAAAAAAGGTTTTGTTTTTGTTTGAGGTAACACTAATAAATAATTGGATTACAAGTGTGTTTAAACTGAGTCACTGTGTTTGTTATTGAATGCCCGGGTCACTACTCTGATACCAACCTGTCTGTCTGCCCGGGTCACTACTCTGATACCAACCTGTCTGTCTGCCCGGGTCACTACTCTGATACCAACCTGTCTGTCTGTCTGGGTCACCACTCTGATACCAACCTGTCTGTCTGCCCGGGTCACCACTCTGATACCAACCTGTCTGTCTGCCCGGGTCACTACTCTGATACCAACCTGTCTGTCTGCCCGGGTCACCACTCTGATACCAACCTGTCTGTCTGCCCGGGTCACTACTCTGATACCAACCTGTCTGTCTGCCCGGGTCACTACTCTGATACCAACCTGTCTGTCTGCCCGGGTCACTACTCTGATACCAACCTGTCTGTCTGCCCGGGTCACTACTCTGATACCAACCTGTCTGTCTGCCCGGGTCACTACTCTGATACCAACCTGTCTGTCTGCCCGGGTCACCACTCTGATACCAACCTGTCTGTCTGCCCGGGTCACTACTCTGATACCAACCTGTCTGTCTGCCCGGGTCACTACTCTGATACCAACCTGTCTGTCTGCCCGGGTCACTACTCTGATACCAACCTGTCTGTCTGCCCGGGTCACTACTCTGATACCAACCTGTCTGCCCGGGTCACTACTCTGATACCAACCTGTCTGTCCATAGGCGAAGATACAGGCGTTATAGCCCAAGAAGGCATTGTCCAGAAGACTCTTTCCAAGGCACTGGAACACGACGTCTTGACCTGACACAAACACACACACACACAGACAGAGACACACAGAGACACACACACACACAGACAGAGAAACACGGAGACACACACACACAGACAGACAGAGACACACGGAGACACACACACACAGACAGACAGAGACACACGGAGACACACACACACAGACAGACAGAGACACACGGAGACACACACACACAGACAGAGACAGAGACACATGGAGACACACACACACAGACAGAGACACATGGAGACACACACACACACACAGACAGACACACACGGAGACACACACATTACATTACAATTGAATTGCATTAGAATATGTGGATCTTTCTCAAAGGCAGATATTTATCTTCCCTGAAGCCAAGACATGGTTTTCTGTTTCTTTCTTCAGGTGTATCAGTACAGTTAAACCTGGGAGTGCTTTTCCCTCCCTGCAGCGCTCTGGGACCAGGAAACACAGTGCCTCCAGTCCCTCCCTGCAGTGCTCTGGGACCAGGAAACACAGTGCCTCCAGTCCCTCCCTGCAGCGCTCTGGGACCAGGAAACATGATGCCTCCAGTCCATCCATGCAGCGCTCTGGGACCAGGAAACACAGTGCCTCCAGTCCCTCCCTGCAGCGCTCTGGGACCAGGAAACACAGTGCCTCCAGTCCCTCCCTGCAGCGCTCTGGGACCAGGAAACACAGTGCCTCCAGTCCCTCCCTGCAGCGCTCTGGGACCAGGAAACACAGTGCCTCCAGTCCCTCCCTGCAGCGCTCTGGGACCAGGAAACATGATGCCTCCAGTCCCTCCCTGCAGCGCTCTGGGACCAGGAAACACAGTGCCTCCAGTCCCTCCCTGCAGCGCTCTGGGACCAGGAAACACAGTGCCTCCAGTCCCTCCCTGCAGCGCTCTGGGACCAGGAAACATGATGCCTCCAGTCCATCCATGCAGCGCTCTGGGACCAGGAAACACAGTGCCTCCAGTCCCTCCCTGCAGCGCTCTGGGACCAGGAAACACAGTGCCTCCAGTCCCTCCCTGCAGCGCTCTGGGACCAGGAAACACAGTGCCTCCAGTCCCTCCATGCAGTGCTCTGGGACCAGGAAACACAGTGCCTCCAGTCCCTCCCTGCAGCGCTCTGGGACCAGGAAACACAGTGCCTCCAGTCCCTCCCTGCAGCGCTCTGGGACCAGGAAACACAGTGCCTCCAGTACAAAGCCTGTTCTAATGAATAACAACTCAACAGCAAGAGGAGGATTACAACTGTGTACACACAATACCCATTGCCCAGGGGAAAGAGAGAATCTTAAGGAGAATTCATACAGTGATCGATTAGACTGTGTAGATACTGTATGTGAGTTAGATATGTTATTGTATGTGGAAGAGGATGGATGTCCCTTTGTCCTGTTTTATCGTATTGCTGAATAAAGAAACGATGTACTCAACATTCTGAGATATACTAACCTGCAAACTTGTCTGTGTTTGCCTCGTCCATGGACCAGAAGCAGTGGTCATAAGCAAAGACCTGAGGGGAAAAAGACAGCCAGTTCAGGAACACATAAAACCTTAGATTCACAGTAGTGATTAAAATGTGATTTTGTAACCTCAAAATACTGTCCTAGTAAAGGGCTCACCTACCTTAGGTTGATTCCTAGTACAGGACAACAGAGGAGAAACGGAAAGACTTAGTTAAAACAGCTTTACTCCAAACAAAAGTGGGCTAACATACGTAAAAATTTATGCACACATGACTGTAAGTCGCTTTGGATAAAAGCGTCTGCTAAATGGCATATTATTATTATTATTATTATTATTATTATTATTATTATTATCAGTCTGCAGTAGCATCAAGGTCCAGGTAAAACATGAAGCTATTAATAATGTATTCACTAACACAGTCCACGAAGTCAGAAGGTGATATGAAAAGGGTGTGGGAGATAGAGAGGGAGGGGTGGGGGGGGGTGGGGGGGGGGAGATAGAGAGGGAGGGGTGGGGGGGGGAGATAGAGAGGGAGGGGTGGGTGGGGGGAAGTGGGAAACAGAGAGGGGGGGGGAGATAGAGAGGGAGGGGGGAGGGGGGGGGGAGATAGAGAGGGAGGGGTGGGGGGGGGAGATAGAGAGGGAGGGGTGGGTGGGGGGAAGTGGGAAACAGAGAGGGGGGGGGGGGATAGAGAGGGAGGGGGGAGGGGGGGGAGGTGAGATAGAGAGGGAGGGGGGAGGGGGGGGGGGAGATAGAGAGGGAGGGGGGAGGGGGGGAGGTGAGATAGAGAGGGAGGGGGGAGGGGGGGGGGGGGGAGATAGAGAGGGAGAGGGGAGAGGTGAGATAGAGAGGGAGGGGGGAGGGGGGGGGGAGATAGAGAGGGAGGGGTGGGTGGGGGGGGAGATAGAGAGGGAGGGGTGGGTGGGGGGGAGATAGAGAGGGAGGGGTGGGGGGGGGGAGATAGAGAGGGAGGGGTGGGTGGGGGGGGGAGATAGAGAGGGAGGGGTCGGGGTGGGGGGAAGTGGGAAATAGGGGGGGGGGGGTGAGATAGAGGGAGGGGTCGGGGTGGGGGGAAGTGGGAAATAGGGGGGGGGGGGTGAGATAGAGGGAGGGGTGGGTGTGGGGGAGGTGGGAGATAGAAAGGTCTGAAAGGAGCAGAGGGGGTTTATAGGGGGGGTCTGAAAGGAGCAGAGGGGGTTTATAGGGGGGGTCTGAAAGGAGCAGAGGGGGTTTATAGGGGGGGTCTGAAAGGAGCAGAGGGGGTTTATAGGGGGGGTCTGAAAGGAGCAGAGGGGGTTTATAGGGGGGGTCTGAAAGGAGCAGAGGGGGTTTATAGGGGGGGTCTGAAAGGAGCAGAGGGGGTTTATAGGGGGGGTCTGAAAGGAGCATATGGGGGTTTATAGGGGGGGTCTGAAAGGAGCAGAGGGGTTTATAGGGGGGGTCTGAAAGGAGCATATGGGGGTTTATAGGGGGGGTCTGAAAGGAGCAGAGGGGTTTATAGGGGGGGTCTGAAAGGAGCAGAGGGGGTTTATAGGGGGGGTCTGAAAGGAGCATATGGGGGTTTATAGGGGGGGTCTGAAAGGAGCATATGGGGGTTTATAGGGGGGGTCTGAAAGGAGCAGAGGGGTTTATGGGGGGGGGGTCTGAAAGGAGCATATGGGGGTTTATAGGGGGGTCTGAAAGGAGCATATGGGGGTTTATGGGGGGGGTCTGAAAGGAGCAGAGGGGGTTTATAGGGGGGGTCTGAAAGGAGCATATAGGGGTTTATAGGGGGGGTCTCAGTCACCAGATCTCAACCCAATTCAACACTTTGGAGCGGTGCTAAAACAGCCTTTCCCCACCACCAGTGTTTCGCCTACACTACCGTTCAAACGTTTGGGGCCACCAGTGTTTCGCCTACACTACCGTTCAAACGTTTGGGGTCACTTATAAATGTCCTTGTTTTCGAAAGAAAAGCAAAAAAAATGTGTCCATTAAAATAACATCAAATTGATCAGAAATACAGTGTAGACATTGTTAATGTTGTAAAATGGCTATTGTAGCTGGAAACGGCTGATTATTAATGGAATATCCACAGAGACGTACAGAGGTCCATTATCAGCAACCATCTTAATGGCACGTTGTGTTTGCTAATCCAAGTTTATCATTTAAAAAGGCTAATTGATCATTAGAAAACCCTTTTGCAATTATGTTAGCACAGCTGAAAACTGTTGTGCTGATTAAAGAAGCAATAAAACTGGCCTTCTTGAGACTAGATGAGTATCTGGAGCATCAGCAATTATGAGTTCTATTACAGGCTCAAAATGGCCAGAAACAAAGAACTTTCTTCTGAAACTCGTCAGTCTATTCTTGTTCTGAGAAATGAAGGATATTCCATGCGAGAAATTGCCAAGAAACTGTAGATCTCGTGCAACGCTGTGTACTACTCCCTTCACCTTCACAGAACAGCGCAAACTGGCTCTAACCAGAATAGAAAGAGGAGTGGGAGGCCCCGGTGCACAACTGAGCAAGAGGACAAATACATTAGAGTGTCTAGTTTGAGAAACCATCACACTACACCCACCATGCTTGACCGTTGTATGAGGTTCTTACTGTGGAATGAAGTGTTTGGTTTTCGCCAGACATAATGGGATCCATGTCGTACAAAAAGTTGACTCAAATTTGCCAAAAAGCATCTGGATGATCATCAAGACTCTTAGAACATTCTACCAAGAGTCAACTTTTTGGACAACATGGGACCCATTACGCCTGGCGAAAACCAAACATTTATGATTAGTTGCAACTAAACCACAGAGTAGCTTGGCTGACTCTGAACAAGATCCTCCTACAGGGTTAGGTCCTCCGGATGGCTGGGATCCTCCACTAGCTGTTTACCAGCCTTGTGATCTCCTAAACTAAACTGAACAAAAATATAAAACGCAACATGTAAAGTGTTGGTCCCATGTTTCAGGAGCTGAAATAAAATATACCAGAAATTGTCCATATTTAATTTATCTTAAATGTTGTGCACAAATTTGTTTACATCCCTGTTTGGGAGCATTTCTCCTTTGCCAAGACGATCCATCCACCTGACCAGGTGCGGCATATCAAGAAGCTGATTAAACAGCATGATCATTACACAGGTGCACCTTGTGCTGGGGGACAATTAAAGGCCACTTTAAAATGTGCAGTTTTGTCACACAACACAATGTCACTGATGTCTCAAGTTTTGAGAGAGCGTGCAATTGGTATGCTGATTGCAGGAATGTCCACCAGAGCTGTTACCAGATAATGTAATGTTGGCAGACAGCGTGTATGGCGTTGTGTGGGCGAGCAGTTCGCTGATGTCAACGTATGGCCAGGCATAAGCTACGGACAACAAACATAATTGCATTTTATCAATGGCAATATGAATGGACAGAGATACCGTGACGAGATCCTGAGGCCCATTGTCGTGTCATTCATCCGCTGCCATCACCTCATGTTTCAGCATGTACCCATGTTGTGAGGATCTGCACACAATTCCTGGAAGCTGAAAATGTCCCAGGTCTTCCATGGCCTGCATACTCACCAGACATGTCACCCATTGAGCATGTTTGGGATGCTCTGGATCAATGTGTACGACAGAAGTGTTTGTTCCAGTTCCCGCCAAATTCCAGCAACTTCGCACAGCCTTTGAAAAGGAGTGGGACAACATTCCACAGGCCACAATCAACAGCCTGATCAACTCTATGCGAAGGAGATGTGTCGCGCTGCATGAGGCAAATGGTGGTCACACCAGATAGTGACTGGTTTTCTGATCTACTCCCCTCCATTTTTTTAAAGGTATCTGTGACCAACAGATGCATATCTGTATTCCCAGTCATGTGAAATCCATAGATTAGGGCCTAATGAAATTATTTCAATTGACTGACTTCCTTATATGAACTGTAACTCAGTAAAATCTTTGAAATTGCTGCATGTTGCGTTTATATTTTTCTTTAGGGTAATATAAAAACAAAATCATATTATAAGAACTATATAGAATACTTCAAAGACACTTGTTTATTAAAGGCCCAGAGCTCGCTGCAGCAGCCTGATGCTCTGCTAAGATGGTCCCTTAATAACCCAAATGGAATCTGGGAAGTGATTCAGTCTGAAGCCTGCAGAAGCCTGTAAAACCTGTTCATATATAGCCCAGGGGATAGACAGAAAGACAGCACTGCAGCGTGTCAGGGCAGAAATCACAATCAAAGACATAATGTCCTACTGTTTATTGAGGACCATAGAAAGGGGCCCATATTATGGATCGGAAATACAGCGTACAGTCTAACAAACCCCCAACTAACCAGGACAGGTATTTGTTTGTCGTTGAGGTGAATACCTGCTGAAACAGGTCACCTCCTCACCTGGGCAGGTAGCCAACCCCCCCAATAGCATCCACCTCCACCTGCACACTGACAACACAGAATTTAAAACAGAACAGACACACCCTTTGTGTAAAGAGACACAGGCCAGGCCAGAGCAAGGAGGAGGGTTAAGGGAGGGTAGTGGTGAGGAGGGGTGATAGCAGGGTTGGAGCTAAGCAGTGAGTTGACAGACCGGTTTGACTCTCTGTGACGAGGTCTACATACAGCCCTACAGCTGTGTAACGGAGCTGATGACTGGAATAGAAGACATATACTATAGGTAGTTTAGGCTGACGGGGCCCAGAGAGGAGACAATGGTCAGTAGGGAAGTTTCCGGGTTTTTTTTTTTTTTTTCTTCCCTACTCTGCAAACAACACCATGTCCTTTGAGCATTGAACCAATAAGGTCTATGCATGTGTGATCCTCAGTTTGACAACGTCTGGGAGGATTTTACTTGGTGGATAACTGACACACACAGTGCATCCAAAGGGATACAGTATGTAGCATGAGCAATGACTATGACACAAATAACACAAATAACAGCACGACACAAAAGTAACTTTTTTCCAATACCCTCCCTGCACTTCAACCATCTGAACAAAAAAAAACTAAATGTACGCTATTCTGTTGCTTTTCTAAAAAAGCAAGTCAATAACAAGGTCTGACTGGGATCTGATTCCTCGTCCGTTTCGAAAATGTGTCAAACCGTGAAGAAACGTCAAGCGTATGAAAAAAGGGGGACAATCAGATTCCTGAGCTAGTAGTCCATGATAAGTCATGACCTGAAACTGATCCCCACCCAGTTTCTACATTATAATTAAAAAGGGAGTATTTGTTGAACACTGAGGAGTAGGCAGACAACATGGGATGGAAGACCCATTGCCACGGTGATACATGTTCCGTTGTAAAAATGATGGTCTGAATGAATGTGTATGGTCTGCATTCCTACCGGGGGTCTCCCTTGCTGAGGTTCTGACTCGCAGGGTTCAACACGGTCTGGTTCCGCTCCATCTCCACCACACAGTTGGTCTTCAGGTCCTTTTCTGGTGGGACAAGGAGGAAAAAACAACACGTACATATTATCATACAACAGGAACAACCGATTAAGATCAACAATAGACTCAAGACAGGTCTTATTTCTGTGTCTGGCTATGACGGGTCCAGGAATAGCTGATGATTGAAGGGAGACAAATGCGCAAACCTCCCGGATAGTGTAGCAACATAGCAAGACATAAATGTAGTAAAGTTTACATAATAGAGGGGGTTTTGATTCTGATCGTGAAGTCCCAGCTTTTATTTAAAGCGTGCTTACATAAGAACCTCAATCCTAACACATCCTTGAACATTCCATCCAAGCTTATGTCAACAACTACACTGAACACAAATATAAAAACGCAACATGCAGCAATTTCAAAGATTTTACTGAGTTACAGTTCATATAAGGAAATCAGTCAATTGAAATAAAATGCATTAGGCCCTAATATATGGAGTTCACATGACTGGGAATACAGATATGCATCTGTTGATCACAGATACCTTTAAAAAAAAAAAAAGGTAGGGGCGTGGATCAGAAAACCAGTCACTATCTGGTGTGGCCATTTGCCTCATGCAGTGCGACACATCACCTTCGCATAGAGTTGATCAGACTTGATTGTGGCCTGTGGAATGTTGTTCCACTCCTCTTCAATGGCTGTGCGAAGTTGCTGGATATTGGCGGGAACTGGAACACACTGTCGTCCACGTCGATCCAGAGCATCCCAAACATGCTCAATTGGTGACATGTCTGGTGAGTATGCAGGCCATGGAAGAACTGGGACATTTTTAGCTTCCAGGAATTGTGTACAGATCTTTGCGACATGGGGCCGTGAATTATTATGCTGAAACATGAAGTGATGGTGGTGGATGAATGGCACGACAATGGACCTCAGGATCTCGTCACAGTATCTCTGTGCATTCAAATTGCCATCGATAAAACGCAATTGTGTTCATTGTCCGTAGCTTATGCTTGCCCATACCATAACCCCACCGAGGGGCACACTGTTCACAACGTTGACATCAGCAAACCGCTCGCCCACACAACAGCATACATGCTGTCTGCCATCTGCCCGGTACAGTTGAAACCATGATTCATCCGTGAAGAGCACACTTCTCCGGCGTGCCAGTGGCCATCAAATGTTAGCATTTGCCCACTGAAATCTGTTACGACGTCGAACTGCAGTCAGGTCAAGACACAGGTGAGGACGACAAGCACGTAGATGAGCTTCCCTGAGAAGGTTTCTGACAGTTTGTGCATAAATTGTTTGGTTGTGCAAACCCACAGTTTCATCAGCTATCCAGGTGGCAGGAAGAAGCCGGATTTGGAGGTCCTGGGCTGGCGTGGTTACACGTGGTCTGCGGTTGTGAGGCCAGTTGGACATACTGCCAAATTCTCTAAAATGACTTTGGAGGCGGCTTATAGTAGAGAAATGAACATTACATTATCTGGCAACAGCTCTGGTGGACATTTCTGCAGTCAGCATGCCAATTGCACTCTCCCTCAAAACTTGAGACATCTGTGGCATTGTGTTGTGTGACAAAACTGCAAATTTTAGAGTGGCCTTTTATTGTCCCCAGCACAAGATGCACCTGTGTAATGATCATGCTGTTTAATCAGCTTCTTGATATGCCACACCTGTCAGGTGGCTGGATTATCTTGGTTTAAGGGTAGGCCTTGTCAAAAAGGGGAGAAGAAGGTCTGAGAGGAAAGTGGGGACAAGGTGGTGAAGGGCTTTGTATGTCAGAATAAGGATCTTGTAATCAATCTGTTGGGAGACAGGGAGCCATTGGGAGTTTACGGAGGATGTGCTGCCAGGACTGTGGTTGAGGAGGAGTGTGGGTGAGGAGTCGGGCTGCAGAGTTATGAACCATTTGAAGCTTATGAGGGAGCTTGAGTTGATGTCGGAGACGGGAGTAGGTGAACGCATGTATGAGGGTTTCAGCAGCCGGACGGGAGAGGGAGGACATGACTTTGACGATGTTGTGGAGGTGGAAGAATGAGGACTTGACTGTCTGTCTTATGTGGTGGTCAAAGGAGAGGGTGAAGTTGCCAGTTTTGGTGAGGGTGGATTTGGTGCCTGTGAGGAGGAGTTCCGTTTTATCACTGTTGAGCTAGAGAAAATTTTGTTGCATTAATGTTTTTATTGCAGAGGGGCAGGATTCAATGTGGGTCCGGAGGGATTTTGTGCCGAGGTTGATCTGGGTGTCATCGGCATAGCAGTGGAAGTCAAGGTTGAAGTGACGGAGGATCTGACCGAGAGGGAGGACGTAGAGACCCAGCACAGAGCCCTGGGGGACACCCTGTAGACCTGCAGCTGAGTCTGAGGCGTGGCCATTGAGGGAGATGTAGTGGGTCCGGTTTGTGAGGTATGATTTTAGGCAGGAGAGTGCGGTGCCCTCAAACACCCAGACCCTCAAGCCTGGTGAGGAGGATCTGATGGCTCACTGTGTCAAAAGCTGCACTCAGGTTGAGGAGAATCAGGATGTTCAGGGAACCAGCATCAGCAAAGGTGATGAGGTCATTGGCAACTTTGAGGTGTGCAGTTTCATTACTGTGGCGGTGGCGGAAACCAGACTGGAGGAGCCTACAGTTCCCTTGACGAGCAATTTTGAAGTCCCCGTCTTGTGGCTGTCGAATTTGTATAGCGCCTCACAATCATCACCCATAACATAGCCTGTACTGCTATCATCCTCTTTTACCACTTCACCAAATCTTTCCCAAACATTAGACTACTGTTCTGGCCCCCCCTTCTATAACATTAGACTACTGTTCTGACCCTCCCTTCTATAACATTAGACTACTGTTCTGACCCTCCCTTCTATAACATTAGACTACTGTTCTGACCCTCCCTTCTATAACATTAGACTACTGTTCTGACCCTCCCTTCTATAACATTAGACTACTGTTCTGATCCTCCCTTCTATAACATTAGACTACTGTTCTGGCCCTCCCTTCTATAACATTAGACTACTGTTCTGACCCTCCCTTCTATAACATTAGACTACTGTTCTGACCCTCCCTTCTATAACATTAGACTACTGTTCTGATCCTCCCTTCTATAACATTAGACTACTGTTCTGACCCTCCCTTCTATAACATCAGGCTACTGTTCTGACCCTCCCTTATATAACATTAGACTACTGTTCTGACCCTCCCTTCTATAACATTAGACTACTGTTCTGATCCTCCCTTCTATAACATTAGACTACTGTTCTGACCCTCCCTTCTATAACATTAGGCTACTGTTCTGACCCTCTCTTCTATAACATTAGACTACTGTTCTGACCCTCCCTTATATAACATTAGACTACTGTTCTGACCCTCCCTTATATAACATTAGACTACTGTTCTGATCCTCCCTTCTATAACATTAGACTACTGTTCTGATCCTCCCTTATATTTATTTTCAACACTCCAGATTTTCTGTTATTGAATTAAACTCCGACATTGTCCTTTTTGCCTCAGTGGATCAACTTTAACTTTTTCTGCCCAAGTTCCCAAAAGCATTTGGCAGTTGGTGTGTATCTGACAGACCTTTAGGCTTAGGATAGCACTAACGCCAGAAAAAAATAAGGAAAGAAAAAACACAACGTAGCCTATAGATATGAATTGCACAATAATTATTTATGGATTTTTAATGCATTGTTTTTCCCTTTATTCAACACGCCCTTCATTCACACAATATGCATTGACCCTAACCTGCCCGCTACGTGGATATAACTGCTGGGACTGTGGGTTGAGACAACCCGCGCATCATTCATTCACTCACACACACACAAACACCAAAATAAGAAACTGCAAGGAAGGAAAGACCGACTCATGAAATGACTGTCAAGGTTTGTGTTATGAATGTACCTCTTCTGTTCATTGGTCGGACGCGAACTGCGACCTTCACATTGGAGTTACTCAAGCTGTCATCCATGGTGCCTGGCTGCGGGTTTTTCCGTGGCTGGACTGAATGGTGAATCAGATTCATTAATAATGCATAACGTTACTGTACATGCATGGATCGTGCTACCTCATTCTTGGCATACAGTATAGTACTTATACATTCATCTTGCCAAATGTACAAACTCCGAATGATTTATCTCTAATCAAAGTGTTATTAATCAAACGAAGAGATAAGAAGTCTGCTGTAGCCAGCACAATGTCAAAACTCTCTTGGTTGCATCGAAGCTAACAGACACAACTATACTTTGTGTGTCCTGTTCAGCTCAAGGACAAAAGCAAACTCTCGCAAAGTCAAAAAAACAGGAAAAGCGCCAATGACTTTAGCTGACAGAGAAAACTGTCAACTCACCGTGCGACGAATTGTTATTTTTCCCCTTCCTCGAGTGTCCAAATTCAGGCAGCGTTCTCTTCAAGAAGTGCACCTTCCTTCGCTAGCTTGCTTTGCGTGCTAGCGGGATAAAAACAAACAAACAATATTTGGTGATATTGGTGGACAAAATTAGCCAGCAACAACTAAACGGTTTAGGTAGCAAGTTGTCTTGAGTTATAGCTATTATAAAACATTCTCCAAAAAAACAATTTACCAAAATGTCCAAACGTACGGGGAACAACAACAACAGCTCATTCCGAGAACGAATAGTTTTCCACCTGTTGCATTTCCTGATGCCGCCCGTAGAGATCCCTGAAGTCCTAAACCTGTCCTGAAACCTTAACCGGATTTAGTTGCAATACACAGATTTGCGCCAGGGAATGTTCTTTAGGAATAAACTGTTGAAGAGTATACTGATTTATTGTAGATCTGTATTTTTTTAAATGTGTATCAGAAAATATACATATACTGTCTTTTTTATAGTAAAAATGTATGGAAAATATTAGAATTATTGACGTATGATGCATTTTTCAAATGGCCATTTCAATTGAGACAACGTCCAACATTTTACATTATTTTATTATGGACAGGGAACTTCTCGGAATAAAAAGAAGCGCTGTGTTTTTACGTTATTTTACGACCGTTTTCAGGCTCGGACGGCAGGAGTCGTGAACGCGTAGTGTTGTTTACAAAGTTGAAAGTGCTCTGCTTTCTACTAGTTATTGTAGCCAGTTTATAACACGTTTCATATTGTGAATTCACCGTGTCAACGTAACTGAAGATATTGGGGAAGCAAAATAAAAAGAGTACGTCTGTGGAACTATGCCCTACAGTTCCGAAATGGTTCTTTTTCTGCTTGGTTAGCTAGGAGTTGAGGTGACTCGTCGGCTAGCTAGCTAGCTAGCCAGCCTGCTAAGATAGCTCCAGATAGCTTGGCAAAACGGCATTTCTCTATAAACAACTCTGTCTCCATTTATGTAGGCTAAATTGACTAATAAAAAGTGAATATGCTTGAGATGGGTTGAGTATCTATGAAGCTAGCTAGGTAGTTATTAGACGACCAAACGCGACCTAGGTAAAATTAGGTTTATTTTGGATATTCGGTTCTCTCGTCAATAGCTATTGAACCAAGCATGCCATGACCATCACAGCTGTCATTATTTATTTATTTTATACGATATGACTTTACTCGTATAAAAACTGTGGGTGGAAACGTGGTGACTGTCCCGATTTACTTTTGGAGCTCACACTGTATATAATCTTCATAGTCATGGCATGCTTTGTCTAAGAGCTATTGAAGATTAAAAGCAGAAGGGGGGGAAAAAGTGAAAATGTCTAATTAACAAAAGCTGTGGATTTTTGTCCATCTACCCCTGATTCAGAATATACCATGTTCATAGTCAGGGCATGCTTGGTTGTATATCGTGGAGTTGAGTTTAGTCGGCTAGGTACTGGTAGCTGTGTTCATTTAGCTAATGTTGCCTGACTACTTTGCCAGGTGATCTGAGCCGTGCAGAGTTAATGATGAAGGCCATTGCTGATGTCATCAATCAGCTGGTCGAGGCGCATGAACAGGGAAAATACATCAACTTCAACAAGTAAGAACCTAACCCTAACCTAACCCTAACCCTAACCTAACCCTAACCTACAGCTCTCCATGGACTGCCACCTAGCTAAAGCCCGAAGGTAAGTGTCTTGTGACCCACCAAGTAAACAAAGCATTATTTCTTGCCAGAAACCCGTCTTATTCTCAAACGAACTTGGCTGCAACCATCATTTGGGAAACCTTGTGTTGTGTGGAATGATAATCTGAGCCAACGGGACGAAATAGGGAGGGACCAATCAGAATTTGTCCAATATATAAACTTGTATTTTCAGTTCAGTTGCAAAACATTTTGCTACGGTTTACTACGCAGTGCACTAATGAATACACCCCTGAATGGACCCGCACTAACCTCTAACACTCCTTTACACTTCGTCATCAGGGTGAAGACCAAGTGCTCTGCCCAGGCTAGTAGACGTCATAGCTGCTGTTCCACCCCACTACCGACGTGCCCTGGTGCCTAAACTCAAGACCAAGCCTATCTGCACTGCCAGCGGGGTACGTACCTGTGTGTGTGTGTTTGAGGGTCTGTCTGTCAGCTTCAAATGGACAAGCAATAAAAAAAATGACCCTTTTTTAAAGTTTCTGACGAGACACGTGTGCTTGTGTCTCTTTGTCCAGATTGCAGTAGTTGCTGTGATGTGCAAACCCCATCGCTGCCCTCACATCAGCTTCACTGGAAACATCTGTGTGTGAGTGCATAGTAACAGATCAACTTCTCGCTTAAGACGGTAAAACTAGAAGAATTCTGATCATAATGTTGTATTGATTATAAAGAGGAACCAATTTGTTTTCTGCCGTGACAGATAGTGTCCAGGCGGGCCAGACTCAGACGCAGTCTTACACTGGCTACGAGGTAAATCAACGCTACTGTAGTCCAGAACCTCAACATCTCTGTGTGTTGTCTAAAAGTCTAGTGTTCTTTCTCTCTGTCAGCCGACACCTATGAGAGCCACCAGAGCGCGTTATGATCCCCATCTGCAGACCAGACATCGAGTGGAACAGGTCAGTGACACACACACACAGTGCAGTACCCCACTATAATTTTTTTACCAGATGATAATAGTAATAATAATAATAATTCACATTAGAAATATGGGAAGTCACGTCATTCACCGCTGCACTACATGTGTAGCAAGGTAACCAACTTTTGGCTTTGCCCCTGTTCTGAGAGGAGGCCCTATACATCACTGAACATATGTTTTCCTGTCCAGTTGAAGCAGCTGGGCCACAGTGTGGACCAGGTGGAGTTCATAGTGATGGGAGGGACCTTCATGGCCCTGGCTGAGGAGTATTGAGACCACTTCATCAGGAACCTCCATGACGCCCTGTCAGGACACACCTCTAACAACGTAGCTGAGGCCATCAGGTAATACTATAATAATAATAATAATAACATGCCATTTAGCAGACGCTTTTATCCAAAGCGACTTACAGTCACGCGTGCATACATATTTGTGTATGGGTGGTCCCGGGGATGGAACCCACTACCTTGGCGTTACAAGCGCCGTGCTCTACCAGCTGAGCTACAGAGGACCACTACTACTAACCCACCCCCACCCCCACCCCGTCAGGACACACCTCTAACAACGTAGCTGAGCTACCCTCCTGTAGGTTTGAATTCCAACCCTGTTCCTGGAGAGCTACCCTCCTGTAGGTTTGAATTCCAACCCTGTTCCTGGCGAGCTACCCTCCTGTAGGGTTTCGTTTCAATCCCAGTTGTAACTAACCTGATTCAGCTTATCAACCTGCTAATTATTAGAATCAGGTGTGCTAGATTAGGGTTGGAGTGAAAACCTACAGGACGGTATCTCTCCAGGAACAGGGTTGGAATTAAAACCTACAGGAGGGTAGCTCTCCAGGAACAGGGTTGGAATTAAAACCTACAGGAGGGTATCTCCCCAGGAGCCCTGAATTAGGCCCGACCATATGTCTCCTATTGTTTTGGAGGAATCTTTGCTCCCTCTGGTTGTGAAATGGGTCCTGTCTGAAGGAGTGTGATGGTCAGTTTGTTCCATGAGATGGCAATGTTCTCTGTGTCTTGAGATCTAGCAAACGCTGTTGACCAGGGACGGGCAACTTTAATTGAGGTAGGGGCCACAAGAAATCGGAACTCATTATGAGGGGCCACAGTTGCTCGCAATTCTACACATTTTGCTATGGCGTGTAGAGAAACTTTACAGTTTTAAAGCAAGTTTTCTGCAATTCTACTAATTTTGCCATAAGGTGGAGAGAAATGTTTACAGTTTTTTAATATGAAATCTGAGTGACACTGACTAACAAAATCAATCCGAGGGCCTTCCAGTTGCACGTCCTTGCTGTAGACATTTTCTCAGCAAATATCCTTATTAACCTATCTGACAAATGAAGACCTGGAAGTAGTGCACATTTCACCTGGTATTTGTTTAGTTGTTATGGAGAGGGATTATAAAGTGTCCCATCTTTGGGAGCTCCAACATGACTGACTGCTGTGGCCCTTCACAGGAGGGAGAAGTTTAGCGTGTCGTCTGGGAGATGAATAGAATATGGAGGGATGTGATAAAGGAGTGGAGAGATGGACCCTGAGGGCTTGTTAGTCAGGGTATTTACTCCCTGGTGGCCGATAAGACATGTGTGTGTGTTCTCATGTATTGCTCATCCAGTGGTGTTATCAGCAGGTTCGTTAAGACACGATTACAGTAATTGTTACGGCAGCTAATCAGGCTGAGACGTGGGAGGCCCTTATCACTGCTGTGTGTGTGTGTAAGCGTGTGTGTGTGTGTGTGTGTGTGTGTGTGTGCGTGTGTGTGTGTGTGTGTGTGTGTGTGTGTGTGTGTGCGTGTGTGTGTGTGTGTGCGTGTGTGTCTGCCTGTGGCAATCACGCTTCTCCGAGTCCCACTGTGCCTTTTGTTCGCTTGATGAGAAAAGCCTCTGCGTGTGACCTGCGGATAATCATCCAAATAATAGCATTTTTATTGACTAATTTCCGCCAATCTGATGTGTTCTCTGGGGCAATTACTCCTGTGATTGTCTTTAAATCAGACATCAGACTGTTAGAATGGACATTTCGTTCCCAGTAATAGTTTGTAGGAATATGAGCTGAGATGACTGGTCTAGATGATGATGAGCAAACCTGTCCAAGTGGAGAGAATGACAGACAGACTGATGAGGTAGATGATGTCTAATCTCAGCTCAATTCAACGTGAATCTGCTCTCCTTGTCCCTGCAGTTTCAATACATCCTCAATCTGCTCTCCTTGTCCCTCACAGTTTCAATACATCCTCAATCTGCTCTCCTTGTCCCTCACAGTTTCAATACATCCTCAATCTGCTCTCCTTGTTCCTCACAGTTTCAATACATCCTCAATCTGCTCTCCTTGTTCCTCACAGTTTCAATACATCCTCAATCTGCTCTCCTTGTTCCTCACAGTTTCAATACATCCTCAATCTGCTCTCCTTGTTCCTCACAGTTTCAATACATCCTCAATCTGCTCTCCTTGTTCCTCACAGTTTCAATACATCCTCAATCTGCTCTCCTTGTTCCTCACAGTTTCAATACATCCTCAATCTGCTCTCCTTGTTCCTCACAGTTTCAATACATCCTCAATCTGCTCTCCTTGTTCCTCACAGTTTCAATACATCCTCAATCTGCTCTCCTTGTTCCTCACAGTTTCAATACATCCTCAATCTGCTCTCCTTGTCCCTCACATTTTCCTGCCAGTGACTTGGAGTGGGTTGTCCAAGTAGTTGCGCTTGAGTTGCCCCTAATATAAGCACAGATCTAATAAGATTAAGAGATTTTAAGATTATTTTATTGTCCAATTTGTACACATGGTCCAAAAGAAATTCGGGTTCCGCTTTATTCCAACCCCTCCGAAAGACAGACGCATGCATACATACACAGAGGTTGGGGCAGGGGGCTGGATAGATGACCCATAACCTCAATCTGACCCTATCAGCCATCGGACTAGAATGTCATTCTTGTTCTTTGGAATCAGCGGCCTGTTACTGACAACTAACTCCTCCCTCTCCTTTCCTGTCTAGGTACTCAGAACGCAGTAACCCCAAGTGTGTTGGCATCACCATGGAGACGCGTCCTGACTACTGTCTGAAGAGACACCTCAGTGACATGCTGGGGTACGGCTGTACCCGGCTGGAGATAGGGGTTCAGAGTGTCTACGAGGACGTAGCACGGGATACCAACAGGTGAGTGTGTCAGTCAGAGGTCATTCGTTTGTGGGTGTGAGATAGGGGTTCAGAGAGCCTACGAGGATGTAGTACGAGACACCAACAGGGCAGGGGTTAAGGGTCAGGGGGGATTTTGAATGTAGTCGTTATAGCGACTGCTAGTGATATGTCACTTGTCTTAGTCATTTGTCAGTGTTCTTTATAGATTTACATGGTGTAACATTTCTCTCGCTCACCTCTCCGATGTCAGATGATCATGGGCCTTTCGCAGCGGACACTCCGTTGTGTGGCGTGTTTTAAAAGCTTAAATTCCCTTTTTGTCCCAATTTTATTTATTTATTATTTAAATGTGACTTGTTGGTCTAAACATATCTTTCATGATCAACTTTCAAATGAATCAAATGGAGGCCAGTAACTGAGTTCTATTTCAGAAAGTTTTATGTTTGTGAATAGCCTAAATGAAAACATGATATGGTAATAATGAGAGAGAATAACTGAATGGGAAGTTTAAACAAATCTTATAAGTTTCTGGCCTCCACCTGACCAAAGCTTTCGGAAAAACTAAGTGTGCTGCCGGAAAACCCCTCATTGTACACCAAACGGCCAATAATATAGGCCTACACTAAATAAAACCCCTCATTGTACACCAAACGGCCAATAATATAGGCCTACACTAAATAAAACCCCTCCTTGCACACCAAACAGCCAATAATATAGGCCTACACTAAATAAAACCCCTCCTTGCACACCAAACGGCCAATAATATAGGCCTACACTAAATAAAACCCCTCCTTGTACACCAAACGGCCAATAATATAGGCCTACACTAAATAAAACCCCTCCTTGTACACCAAACAGCCAATAATATAGGCCTACACTAAATAAACATGTAGTTCAATCAAATTTGCAGTAAACGTTACTTGTACAAGTTAAACAAAACAGATATTTATATAATTGTGGAAGTGTTTATTCATGTCTTTGAATTGCGCAACGGGCATTCCAGAAGCTCCCACAGCAGCGCTTTCGACAAGCGGGAACAAAAAATAAATGTGTTGCCTATAAAAAGAATAACCCACTTTTGAATAGGCTACAAATTACTAAATAAATTAAGTGAACAAAATAAGTACGAAATTTACCAAATCAATTACAGTGCAAATAAGTATTTTAAGGCACCCAGCATGTTTTAGCCTAGGCTACATTTTATTTTGAGTAAGACGCATTTTACATTTTTAATCATTTAGCAGACGCTCTTATCCAGAGTGACTTACAGGAGCAATTTAAGATGAAGTGCCTTGCTCAAGGGAACATCAACAGATTTTTCACCTAGTCAGCTCTGGGATTCGAACCAGCGACATTTCGCTTACTGGCCCATCGTACTTAACCGCTAGGCTACCGCAGCTGTGAATACAGGCTTTGAAAATTTTAAAGAAATAAAAAGTGCAATGAAGAACCATTCAGACTATTTCTGTTTTCATAATAATAATATAATATGCCATTTAGCAGACGCTTTTATCCAAAGCGACTTACAGTCATCTCATTATATATTATCCTACCTAAAGGTTTCTGGCAAGGAACACAAGCATGTTCACCTGTTCTGGCTTTAATAGACTGTGGAGTGGGGTAACAATATGGCCTGCTGTAGGCCTACTGAAAACACCTTCAGACAGAATGCCTTTTTGCACAGATGCAGAGGTATTTGAGGGCGGAAAGCGACCCTCATTCCCTCTCCACCATGCCAGTCATCGTCTCCTCTGATGACATCTTCCTGTAGCTAAGAAGTGAACTCTGCGCTGGGCGGCTGTTGCGCGCTGACTGTTACTGTTTGCTTAGCTCTCCCAAGAAGACTGCCCAGTGATGTCTTCTGTGATGAACATGCGCACTCGATCTCAGTTGAAATTGTCAAAAATCACCATTTGAAAGGGTCTCGTATCACACTGTTAGGCCTACAACGTTTGGTTCGGTACCACATATCGCCATATGATTGCTTTTATATTTATTTAATATTTATTTATTTGCACACAAGAAAATACAATATTGTTAAGATAAATCATCACAATGTAGTCTAATGATTAGACTTTAAATCGGTTGTTTGTGCGTGACCCCATGCTGCATTACAGATCGTTTAACGACACGCTTCCCCTGCCCCGAAAAAATAAAAAAAATAAAAAGATGATACAATCGTATATCAACGATGTTTTGGGCGGGACGATGTGTCATTCCAGACATCGCCCAACCCTGGTAGCTAGGTTACACCGCATGCTGACTGGACCCAACCCACTGTTTAATGTGTGGTAGTTGGGTTACACCGCATGCTGACTGGACCCAACCCACTGTTTAATGTGTGGTAGTTGGGTTACACCGCATGCTGACTGGACCCAACCCACTGCCGTGGTTCTCCATCTCTCTCTCGGGCTTCGTCCCAAATGACACCCTATTCCCTAATTAGTGCTCTACTTTAACCAGACCCCTATGGGCCCTACATAGGAATAGGGTGCCATTTGGAACGCACGATCTGTCTCAGTTCTTTTATGACCCGGGTAGTCATCCTGCCAGCCAGTCAGCCTGCGGTGACTCATAGCTTCACATTACAGAGGAGAAGTGGTGAAATGACTAGAGAGAATAGCGTGGGTTTATTGGTTCATTACTGGCTGGTGTGATACTTTTAGTCAGGCCAGACAATCTGCTCCGGCTTCACTACTAACCCAATGCTAGGCTCTGCGCGTGCGTGTGTGTGTATGTATGTGTATGTGTATGTGTGTATGTATGTGCGTGTGTGTGTGTGCGTGCGTGTGCGTGTGTGCGCGCGCGTGTGTTTGTGTGCGTGTGCGTGTGCGTGCGTGTGTGTGTGTGTATGTATGTATGTGTGTGCGTGCGTGTGTGTGCAGGCAGGGTGTTGTGATGCGTCTGGTGCGGTGGTGCAGTAGTTGGAGGGAAGGTGCCTACTTCAACCCTCTCGCCTACAGCTCGTTGCCGCTGGCTAGTCCTTGTGGTAAACTGGGAAGCAGCTCTGTGCGTAAGCCTTGCCTTTTTTAAATTTTTAAAATGTTTTATTCATTTAGCAGACGCTCTTATCCAGAGAGACTTACAGTTAGTGAGTGCATACATTTTTCATACTGACATTACACAGCCTCTCCTTCGCCAAGACTCCTGCCGAGCCTCCTCGTGGCAACACGCGAACTGGGCGGCAGGCTAAAGCTGTGGGGAGGTACTGGTCATTTTTGATTTATTTTTTTCCCTTACCACCGGAGTAGCCGATTTTCCAACAGCGGAGAAGTGATGTTGGGACAAGCGTATCCCCCACGTCCCTCTAAATAATTTAATCACGAAGGTATCCACTACTGCTCTTCAGCGAGTTCCACCTAGACTTTCCTGCACAATTTAAAGTCTACTGGCAACGGGATGCTTGGTAACGGGCAGGGCTGGCTCCTAGCCAAGCCCCTGTACGGTAGTGACACAGGGCTGTCTCCTAGCCAAGCCCCTGTACGGTAGTGGCACAGGGCTGGCTCCTAGCCAAGCCCCTGTACGGTAGTGGCACAGGGCTGGCTCCTAGCCAAGCCCCTGTACGGTAGTGGCACAGGGCTGGCTCCTAGCCAAGCCCCTGTACGGTAGTGGCACAGGGCTGGCTCCTAGCCAAGCCCCTGTACGGTAGTGGCACAGGGCTGGCTCCTAGCCAAGCCCCTGTACGGTAGTGGCACAGGGCTGTCTCCTAGCCAAGCCCCTGTACGGTAGTGGCACAGGGCTGTCTCCTAGCCAAGCCCCTGTACGGTAGTGGCACAGGGCTGGCTCCTAGCCAAGCCCCTGTACGGTAGTGGCACAGGGCTATTGGTCGTCAACAGCTGGGATTTGAGTGGCAGGTACTCCCGGAAGACCCCTGTATGTCTGAGCAGTCCTATTTAGGAACCACACTGCTCATCCCAGCTGGGAAAAGGCCTAGAAAAGGTGGCCTAAACATTGCCATTGATCAGGACATTCTGCTTCAGCGGTCGCAAACTAAATAAAAATAAATGTGGAACATCTCTTGGACTTGGACAGGCCCGAACGAAGGAGAGCACTCATCGCAGCAGAGCTGAAGCGATATAACATCGACATCGCTGTTCTCAGTGAGACCAGACTCCTAGGTGAAGGGTCGCTCAGGGATACCCAGAAGGGCAACATCTGCATGGTGTGAATTAAGGTTCTTATTGGCAGACTAAATAGCATTGGTTTCTCAAATGACTGCCTCGCCTGGTTCACCAACTACTTCTCAGATAGAGTTCAATGTGTCAAATCGGAGGGCCTGTTGTCTGGACCTATGGCAGTCTCTATGGGGGTGCCACAGGGTTCAATTCTTGGACCGACTCTTTTCTCTGTGTATATCAATGATGTCGCTCTTGCTGCTGGTGACTCTCAGATCCACCTCTACGCAGACGACACCATTTTGTATACATCTCGCCCTTCATTGGACACTGTGTTAACAAACCTCCAAACGAGCTTCAATGCCATATAACACTCCTTCAGTAGCCTCCAACTGCTCTTAAACACTAGTAAAACTAAATGCATGCTCTTCAATCGAACGCTGCTGGCACCTGCCCACCCGACTAGAATCACTACTCTCGACGGGTCTGACCTAGAGTATGTGGACAACTACAAATACCTAGGTGTCTGGTTAGACTGTAAACTCTCCTTCCAGACTCACATTAAGACTCTCCAATCCAAAGTTAAATCCAGAATCAGCTTCCTATTTCGCAACAAAGCCTCCTTCACTCATGCTGCCAAACATGCCCTCGTAAAACTGACTATCCTACCGATCCTTGACTTCGGCGATGTCATTTACAAAATAGCCTCCAACACTCTACTCAGCAAATTGGATGTAGTCTATCACAGTGCCATCCGTTTTGTCTCCAAAGCCCCATACACTACCCACCACTGTGACCTGTACGCTCTTGTTGGCTGGTCCTCATTACATGTTCGTCGTCAAACCCACTGGCTCCAGGCCATCTATAAATCACTGCTAGGCAAATCCCCGCCTTATCTTAGCTCATTGGTCACAATAGCAACACCCACCCGTAGTATGCGCTCCAGCAGGTATATCTCACTGGTCATCCCCAAAGCCAACACCTCCTTTGGCCGCCATTCCTTCCAGTTCTCTGCTGCCAATGACTGGAACGAATTGCAAAAATCTCTGAAGCTGGAGACTCTTATCTCCCTCACTAACTTTAAGCATCTGTTGTCAGAGCACCTTACCGATCACTGCACCTGTACACAGCCCATCTGAAATTAGCCCACCCAACTACCTCATCCCTATATTGTTATTTATTTTTCTCATTTGCACCCCAGTATCTCTATTTGCACATCATCTATTGCACATCTATCATTCCAGTGTTAATACTAATTGTAATTATTTTGCACTATAGCCTATTTATTGCATTACCTCCATAACTTGCTACATTTGCACACACTGTATATATATTTTCTGTTGTATTTTTGACTTTATGTTTTGTTTACCCCATATGTAACTCTGTGTTGTTGTTAAGATCAGCACTCCTTCTCTAAGACGCTTTATGAATACAGGCCCAGATAAGGTGCATCCCTCTAACTGGTCCAGACATTCTATCAGACGTTACCCGACCTACTATCAGACGTTACCCGACCTACTATCAGACGTTACCCGACCAGACATTACCCAACCTACTATCAGACGTTACCAGACCTACTATCAGACGTTACCCGACCTACTATCAGACGTTACCCGACCAGACATTACCCAACCTACTATCAGACGTTACCAGACCTACTATCAGACGTTACCCGACCTACTATCAGACGTTACCCAACCTACTATCAGACGTTACCCAACCTACTATCAGACGTTACCCGACCTACTATCAGACGTTACCCAACCTACTATCAGACATTATCCGACCTACTATCAGACGTTACCCGACCTACTATCAGACGTTACCCAACCTACTATCAGACGTTACCCAACCTACTATCAGACATTATCCGACCTACTATCAGACGTTACCCGACCTACTATCAGACGTTACCCGACCTACTATCAGACGTTACCCGACCTACTATCAGACGTTACCCGACCTACTATCAGACGTTACCCAACCTACTATCAGGCATTACCCAACCTACTATCAGACGTTACCCGACCAGACATTACCCAACCTACTATCAGACGTTACCCGACCTACTATCAGACGTTACCCGACCTACTATCAGACGTTACCCGACCTACTATCAGACGTTACCCGACCTACTATCAGACGTTACATTTACATTTACATTTACGTCATTTAGCAGACGCTCTTATCCAGAGCGACTTACAAATTGAATCCAACCTTCTATCAGACATTATCCGACCTACTATCAGACATTATCCGACCTACTATCAGACGTTACCCGACTTACTATCAGACGTTACCCGACCTACTATCAGACGTTACCCGACCAGACGTTACCCGACCTACTATCAGACATTACATTTACATTTACGTCATTTAGCAGACGCTCTTATCCAGAGCGACTTACAAATTTAATCCAACCTACTATCAGGCATTACCCGACCTTCTATCAGACGTTACCCAACCTACTATCAGACGTTACCCGACTTACTATCAGACGTTACCCAACCTACTTTCAGACATTACCCAACCTACTATCAGACGTTACCCAACCTACTATCAGACATTACCCAACCTTCTATCAGACATTATCCGACTTACTATCAGACGTTACCCGACCTACTATCAGACGTTACCCGACCAGACATTACCCAACCTACTATCAGACGTTACCCAACCTACTTTCAGACATTACCCAACCTACTATCAGATGTTACCCAACCTACTATCAGACGTTACCCGACGTTACCCGACCAGACATTACCCAACCTACTATCAGACATTACCAGACCTACTATCAGGCATTACCCGACCTTCTATCAGACGTTACCCAACCTACTATCAGACGTTACCCTACCTACTATCAGACATTACCCAACCTTCTATCAGACATTATCCGACCTACTATCAGACGTTACCCGACTTACTATCAGACGTTACCCGACTTACTATCAGACGTTACCCGACCTACTATCAGACATTATATTTACATTTACATTTACGTCATTTAGCAGACGCTCTTATCCAGAGCGACTTACAAATTGAATCCAACCTTCTATCAGACATTATCCGACCTACTATCAGACGTTACCCGACTTACTATCAGACGTTACCCGACCTACTATCAGACATTATCCGACCTACTATCAGACGTTACCCGACCTACTATCAGACGTTACCAGACCTACTATCAGGCATTACCCGACCTTCTATCAGACATTATCCGACCTACTATCAGACGTTACCTAACCTACTATCAGACGTTACCCGACCAGACATTACCCGACCTACTATCAGGCATTACCCGACCTACTATCAGACGTTACCCGACCTACTATCAGACGTTACCCAACCAGACATTACCCAACCTACTATCAGACGTTACCCGACCAGACATTACCCAACCTACTATCAGACGTTACCCAACCTACTATCAGACGTTACCTGACCTACTATCAGACGTTACCCGACCAGACATTACCCAACCTACTATCAGACGTTACCCGACCTACTATCAGACATTATCCGTTCTTCTATCAGACATTATCCAACCTACTATCAGGCATTACCCAACCTACTATCAGGCATTACCCAACCTACTATCAGGCATTACCCAACCTACTATCAGGCATTACCCAACCTACTATCAGACGTTACCCGACCTACTATCAGGCATTACCCAACCTTCTATCAGACATTAACCAACCTACTATCAGACGTTACCCGACCTTCTATCAGACATTATCCGTTCTTCTATCAGACATTATCCAACCTACTATCAGGCATTACCCAACCTACTATCAGGCATTACCCAACCTTCTATCAGGCATTACCCAATCAATCAATCAATTTTATTTTATATAGCCCTTCTTACATCAGCTAATATCTCGAAGTGCTGTACAGAAACCCAGCCTAAAACCCCAAACAGCTAGTAATGCAGGTGTAGAAGCACGGTGGCTAGGAAAAACTCCCTAGAAAGGCGAAAACCTAGGAAGAAACCCAACCTACTATCAGGCATTACCCAACCTACTATCAGGCATTACCCAACCTACTATCAGGCATTACCCAACCTACTATCAGGCATTACCCAACCTACTATCAGGCATTACCCAACCTTCTATCAGGCATTACATTTACATTTACGTCATTTAGCAGACGCTCTTATCCAGAGCGACTTACAAATTGGTGCATTCACCCTATAGCCAGTGGGATAACCACTTTACAATATTTACCCAACCTACTATCAGGCATAACCCAACCTTCTATCAGGCATTACCCGACCTACTATCAGATACTCTGGGTCCTGTATCCCAGTAAAGAGGCCTTAAAGGGGTATTTCAGGATGTTTGTATTGAAGCCCTTTATCTACCTCCCCAGAGTCAGATTAACTCATGAATACCCTTTTTATGTCTCTGCATCCAGAATGAAAGAAATTAGAGGTAGTTTAGCGAACCAATGCTAACTAGCATAAAAATGGTATCCACGAGTTCATCTGACTCTGGGGAAGTAGATAAAGGGCTTCATTACCAAAATCCTGAAGTATCCCGTTAAGAATAGCTCTCACACCGTGTGCAATCATAGTGATAGTAATCGGTGCGTGTCGGTGTGTGTGAGAGCAGGAGATGGTGTATTTGGCCAATGGTCTCCGAGTCTCTGTCCTGTTCTCCTATCGTACTGACACACACCTGCGTCACTGGGAGCTCATGTTCTCCTATCTATCGTACTGACACACACACACACACACACACACACACAGACACACACACACACCTGCGTCACTGGGAGCTCTTGTTCTTTATCAGCTCTCCAACCTGCTTCCCCTTTCCTCCTCCCTCCTCCTCCTCCCTCCTCCTCCTCCTCCCCTTTCCTCCTCCCTCCTCCTCCTCCTCCCTCCTCCCCTTTCCTTCTCCTCCATCCTCCTCCTCCTCCTCCCCTTTCCTTCTCCTCCATCCTCCTCCCTCCTCCCTCCTCTTCCACCTCCTCTTCCCCTCCTGTGTGTGTGTGTGTGTGTGTGACTGTGTTAGAGAGAGCAAGTGTTTACTTGCTTTGGCAATGTAAACACGTTTCCAATAAAACCCCTTTTGAATTGAATTGGGGGGAGGATCTAAAAACGGAAAATCCTTATGTAAAGTATATACAGCAGTGGTCACCAACCTTTTCTGAGTCAAAATGCAGACCAAGATCTACCACTGATATTTTTTTTAAAACATAATTTAAAAAACATAAGCCTATGCAACATTAACCAATTAAAAACAGTTCTGTAGCAATGAGGTTGTGCTGTAGGTCCAATACATGATCACTGCATATTGGCTTTGCTTGAGTTGCCCTGCCGATGTTGTTCTTCTCAGACCGTTTAGAAATTATATTTTTTAAATGGTATGTATATGATCACACTGGTAGTAGATAATTTGTTGTATTACTTGTGAGGCACAGCTGAGTGAGCGTAATAATTCGCTTCTTTTTTTAAAACTTTGACTGATGGCCTCTGAGGGGAGGGAGGGAGGGAGGGAGGGAGGGAGGGAGCAGCGGTGAGGCTGCCTCTCACCTGACTCTCCCTCCCTCCGCTCTCCCTCCCTCCGCTGAGAAAAGAGGACACAGTCTTCCAGCTGATGGCGAAACTTATGTCACACTGCATTATTTCTGCCGCATGCACCAATTCATGTTGTTACTCCTATGACCGTGCTTCTGCATTGCTTGCTGTTTGGGGTTTTAGGCTGGGTTTCTGCATAGCACTTTTGTGACATCTGCTGATGTAAAAAAAAAGGCTTTATAAATACATTTGATTGATGACCAGAGACGGTGAAATGCACTACCTGACCAAAAGTATGTGGACAGCTGCTCGTCGAACATCTCATTCCAAAATCATGGGCATTAATATGGAGTTGGTCCCCACCTTTGCTGCTATAACAGCCTCCACTCTTCTGGGAAGGCTTTCCACTAGATGTTGGAACATTTCTGTGGGAACTTGCTTCCATTCAGCCACAAGAGCATTAATGAGGTCGGGCACTGATGTTGGGCGATTAGGCCTGGCTCGTAGTCGGCGTTCCAATTCATCCCAAAGGTGTTCGATGGGGTTGAGGTCAGGGCTCTGTGCCGGCCAGTCAAGTTCTTCCACACCGATCTCGACAAACCATTTCTGTATGGACCTCGCTTGGTGCAAAGGGGCATTGTCATGCTGAAACAGTAAAGGGCCTTCCCCAAACTGTTGCCACAAAGTTGGAATCACAGAATCATCTAGAATTTCATTGTATGCTGTAGCGTTAAGATTTCCCTTCACTGGAACTAAGGGGCTTAGCCCGAACCATGAAAATTCAGGTGTGAGACAGACCTACACACAGTCTATATACATACGTGCCATTTGCTATATAGGAGTTAAATATTTTTCTAATTTAGTTATAGGTAGCACTTTTTTATTTTATTCCAGGCTTTATCTAAAGATTCCGCAAATAGAAATACACAATGGACAAAAAAACATTTCAGTTTCTCCTCATGGCTCAGCTACATAATGCCAGGGTATATCTGGTGGTCTGTCTCCTCAGCTACATAATGCCAGGGTATATCTGGTGGTCTGTCTCCTCAGCCACATAATACCAGGGTATATCTGGTGGTCTGTCTCCTCAGCTACATAATGCCAGGGTATATCTGGTGGTCTGTCTCCTCAGCCACATAATGCCAGGGTATATCTGGTGGTCTGTCTCCTCAGCTACATAATGCCAGGGTATATCTGGTGGTCTGTCTCCTCAGCTACATAATGCCAGGGTATATCTGGTGGTCTGTCTCCTCAGCTACATAATGCCAGGGTATATCTGGTGGTCTGTCTCCTCAGCCACATAATGCCAGGGTATATCTGGTGGTCTGTCTCCTCATGGCTCAGCCACATAATGCCAGGGTATATCTGGTGGTCTGTCTCCTCAGCTACATAATGCCAGGGTATATCTGGTGGTCTGTCTCCTCAGCTACATAATGCCAGGGTATATCTGGTGGTCTGTCTCCTCAGCCACATAATGCCAGGGTATATCTGGTGGTCTGTCTCCTCAGCCACGTAATGCCAGGGTATATCTGGTGGTCTGTCTCCTCAGCTACATAATGCCAGGGTATATCTGGTGGTCTGTCTCCTCAGCCACATAATGCCAGGGTATATCTGGTGGTCTGTCTCCTCAGCCACATAATGCCAGGGTATATCTGGTGGTCTGTCTCCTCAGCTACATAATGCCAGGGTATATCTGGTGGTCTGTCTCCTCAGCTACATAATGCCAGGGTATATCTGGTGGTCTGTCTCCTCAGCCACATAATGCCAGGGTATATCTGGTGGTCTGTCTCCTCAGCTACATAATGCCAGGGTATATCTGGTGGTCTGTCTCCTCAGCTACATAATGCCAGGGTATATCTGGTGGTCTGTCTCCTCAGCCACATAATGCCAGGGTATATCTGGTGGTCTGTTTCCTCAGCCACATAATGCCAGGGTATATCTGGTGGTCTGTCTCCTCAGCCACATAATGCCAGGGTATATCTGGTGGTCTGTCTCCTCAGCCACATAATGCCAGGGTATATCTGTCAGTTGGCCTATCCAACAGTCTATTCTGGCAGTTGGCCTATCCAACAGTCTATTCTGGCAGTTGGCCTATCCAACAGTCTATTCTGGCAGTTGGCATATCCAACAGTCTATTCTGGCAGTTGGCCTATCCAACAGTCTATTCTGGCAGTTGGCATATCCAACAGTCTATTCTGGCAGTTGGCCTATCCAACAGTCTATTCTGGCAGTTGGCCTATCCAACAGTCTATTCTGGCAGTTGGCCTATCCAACAGTCTATTCTGGCAGTTGGCCTATCCAACAGTCTATTCTGGCAGTTGGCCTATCCAACAGTCTATTCTGGCAGTTGGCCTATCCAACAGTCTATTCTGGCAGTTGGCCTATCCAACAGTCTATTCTGGCAGTTGGCCTATCCAACAGTCTATTCTGGCAGTTGGCATATCCAACAGTCTATTCTGGCAGTTGGCCTATCCAACAGTCTATTCTGGCAGTTGGCCTATCCAACAGTCTATTCTGGCAGTTGGCCTATCCAACAGTCTATTCTAGCAGTTGGCCTATCCAACAGTCTATTCTGGCAGTTGGCCTATCCAACAGTCTATTCTGGCAGTTGGCCTATCCAACAGTCTATTCTGGCAGTTGGCCTATCCAACAGTCTATTCTGGCAGTTGGCCTATCCAACAGTCTATTCTGGCAGTTGGCCTATCCAACAGTCTATTCTGGCAGTTGGCCTATCCAACAGTCTATTCTGGCAGTTGGCCTATCCAACAGTCTATTCTGGCAGTTGGCCTATCCAACAGTCTATTCTGGCAGTTGGCCTATCCAACAGTCTATTCTGGCAGTTGGCCTATCCAACAGTCTATTCTGGCAGTTGGCCTATCCAACAGTCTATTCTGGCAGTTGGCCTATCCAACAGTCTATTCTGGCAGTTGGCCTATCCAACAGTCTATTCTGGCAGTTGGCCTATCCAACAGTCTATTCTGGCAGTTGGCATATCCAACAGTCTATTCTGGCAGTTGGCCTATCCAACAGTCTATTCTGGCAGTTGGCCTATCCAACAGTCTATTCTGTCAGTTGGCCTATCCAACAGTCTATTCTGGCAGTTGGCATATCCAACAGTCTATTCTGGCAGTTGGCATATCCAACAGTCTATTCTGGCAGTTGGCCTATCCAACAGTCTATTCTGGCAGTTGGCCTATCCAACAGTCTATTCTGGCAGTTGGCCTATCCAACAGTCTATTCTGGCAGTTGGCCTATCCAACAGTCTATTCTGGCAGTTGGCCTATCCAACAGTCTATTCTGGCAGTTGGCCTATCCAACAGTCTATTCTGGCAGTTGGCCTATCCAACAGTCTATTCTGGCAGTTGGCCTATCCAACAGTCTATTCTGGCAGTTGGCCTATCCAACAGTCTATTCTGGCAGTTGGCATATCCAACAGTCTATTCTGGCAGTTGGCCTATCCAACAGTCTATTCTGGCAGTTGGCCTATCCAACAGTCTATTCTGGCAGTTGGCCTATCCAACAGTCTATTCTGGCAGTTGGCCTATCCAACAGTCTATTCTGGCAGTTGGCCTATCCAACAGGCTATTCCAAAGTCTCACCATACACGCCTTCCATCTCACCTCACAGGGTTCCCAGCCCATGTCCCCAGTTTATTGCCAGTATAGGTGCAAACTTGTGAATACCTAAAGAAATAACGTACTACTCTGTTATGGACGTGTTTGTTTTTTGAGAGACCTCTTAGCACCCCACACTCCTGCTGAATACTCCAGAACAGGACACACGCACGTCTGATCCAGTTTGGAATAGGTGGCATAAACAGTATCTTTTAGTGTTTTTTGTTTTTCCTATAACTCCCCCAAAAGCTCTACTTGCTGAGTCGGCCAGGGCAGATGTGCAGTACAGAACGGTCATATGTTCATCAATAAAAAGACCCAAATATTTATAATTGCTAGTGAACGCAATAAATTCTTCATCAAAACAAAACTGAAAAAACATGTATCTTAGTAGCTGGTTGTTATCGGGTGTTTTTGTCTGGTTGATCACGAGTCTCCCATCTTTTACACCAAATTGACTGCACATAACAAGATGTTCTGGAGGTCTTGTTCAGTTTCTGCCATCAAAATTATATCATCAGCATAATAAAAGGATACATCGTCATGTCTTACTCCAATATTCAACTGTTTTAATTTCTTTGGCAAATCATGAATGAACATAGCAAACAGAGTCAGTGACGAAGCATCTCCTAGTTTCAGCTTGTAGAGTTCTTGGGGGGAGCTTCTACATCTCTACTGCTTGCTGTTTTGGTTTTTAGGCTGGGTTTCTGTATAAGCACTTTCTGACATCTGCTGATGTAAAAAGGGCTTTATAAATACATTTGATTGCTTGATTGATTTTACACCCAAGAGTGTGGGGAAACCACCCTGTACGATATTCATTAACACGCACACAGGCAGTTGGTGCTTTGTAGAGGGACTGGATTGTTTGATCAAATGTCCCATCAAACCCATGTCTTTGTCAAACTTGATCAAACTTCTGTGTTTCAGGTGTGGGAACTAGGAACTACTACAGGAAGATGGATTATGAGCTGGAGGGACCGTATATTGTGAAACACCTGGAGGGGTGTCTGTAGACGGACTTGGGAATGAAAACCTGTTTTAGTATCATTGTTTTTACCAAGACAAAAATATATTTATTTGTTACTAGTACATGATTGCTACTTTGGAGACACAGCAGAATACATGAACGACAATACATGTTCAATACATGAACGACAATACATGTTCAAAACATGAACCACTCTTGTTTTGGGTATGCTTGTGGTATCAGAGGGCGGAGTGAATAGGTCAGGTTTGGGGATAAGCTGATCCTAGATCTGTGCATGAAAGAGTCGCTTCTACCCAGAGTGAGTACAGCATGAGAGCCTAAACTCACCTTGACGGACCAGTGGTCTGTGCGTCCTCGGTCACTAAGCCGTAGTTCGGGAATACTTTGTAAGAGTCTCCTCCAGCTTCGTGCGAGAACTAGGAGGCTGTTTAACTTCCTGGTTTTAATTCGTCGTGTTCCCTGTAAGGTGAGGAGGAAGCACCCTATAAATGGGCAAGTCAGTGGGGAAAGTCCTTTCTCTCTCTCTCTCTCTCTCTGAACAGATGTTTTAAAATCACTGTTTTAAAGGGCAGGAAATGGAATAATAGTGTTGCATAAATTTCTTTTTAAACCTTCTGTTAATCCTATCCCATGTTTTCCTGTTTTGTTTTTATTTAGAACAAATGTTACTTTTGGACTTAAGATTTCAGTTAAAATCCCTTTCATCTGCTCTGAAAGCTGTTTTGGTTTCATGGAATAAAATATTTAACAGTTATATAATTTTCACTGTTGTCACTTTTTTTGCCCTTGCTTTGTTATTGAATGTGTTCACTCTTGATAAGAGCTTCTATAAAAAAATAATAGAAGAAAAAGACTAATGTAGTAGACTGTCAGAGAATGCCTGTGTTGATAAGATAAAAAAAATTCAAATTATACTGCATGAGTTTCCTGTCAAAAACAGAGTAGAGAAATATCAACACTAAAGTTTTTCAGCTGTCCGAAAATAATAGAACATTTAAACTTAAAAAAAAAAAAATCTGCCAGTCTCAAAAGCCATTTGAGGTCAAATACTGTCTCAATCACCATGGCAGCGCTTCCTGATGATGTGTTCTAGAATCTAGAGTAGCCTATCAGAGGTTTTGTTCGGTGCATGTCAGGAGACCCCAGATGATGAGTACTCTGATGGCTTTTGCTGCTTCATTTGGCACATGGAGCCAGTCCAATTACATCTCTATCAGTCCTCAATCAACAGCACTGACCGAGTGGCCTGATCAGTCCCACTGACTGCATCCCAAACGGCATCCTGTTCCCTATATAGTGCACTACCTTTGACCAGAGCCCTATTGGGAACAGGGTACCATTCGGGATGTAGCCACTCTCCAAATAGGAGGCCTGTCATTTGAAAAACGGCTAACAATAAACTGACCCTCTTTGTAACTGAAACCTCTTATGTGGAGACCATGGGCACGTTTAAGAGGCTAAATCAACCGGCTGTAGATGAAAGTGGAGGAGTGAGTTCTGGGGAGGTGCATACGCGACAGCCGAAAGTTGGACACTAATGTGGTTTTCCAACAGCCACGCTCAGATCAACATGGCAGTATTTCTAAAAGTGTTTCTTTATATCATGTTGAAATAAAAATGGCTCCAACACCGACAAACTGAAATTGTGTGTGTACATTGTACAATCAATTAGTGAGAGAGCCTCAAACATCACATCCAGTTGTATATATCCACTGTATACATGAATCATGGCAAAGTTTGGTTCCTGTTTCATTCATGTCTTGGGTCACGTTTGCATGAGTCAACAACAGGGAAAAAAACGAATGATTGGTTGACAATAGAGTCTCCCACAATGCAAGCGATGGCTGCAGGATGAAGTTGGTGAACAGCAACTGCACAAACTTGCTGTCGACTGCAGTCAAAACTTCATAACCTTTGATCACACGATTTTTGTAAAGTTCATGCTGTCGACATATAGGCGTTAGTAGGATCATTTTTATCACCATAATGCAACACACTTTGAAAGGCGGTGACCACTTTACAAAAGTGATCCGCTCGAACGTGTCCCATGTCACATATTCCCACAATTCTTCAGTCAGTGTGGTGTTGGTGGAGTCAAAGATAATTAAGTCTGAACGAGAAAGCCCTACTGAACGAGAAAGCCCTACTGAACGAGAAAGCCCTACTGAACGAGAAAGCCCTACTGAACGAGAAAGCCCTACTGTGCGCTGCGTAATTCCCTGGAACCAATGTCGTGACTTTACTGTGTGTTACTGTTTCACTTTCAACACTGACGGAATGGGGCCAATATCGCTTCTCTCCCCTTCTGCTCCCGCTCTGTCTGCTATTAGCTGTGAAATCTAAAACGACTGCCCTCAGAATCCCCAACTGCCAATTATCTCCCCAACTGTGCATTCTCCACAAAGGTGTCATCTCCAGTTAATGTTTCATCTGGCCGGGAGGCTACAGAGGTCTGGAGCAAACAGACTGGTAGCCTGGGGTCCAAGCTGATTTTGATATAGTTCACGAAACGTAGTGAAAAACAGGTTAAACGTAGCAAAATACGGCTCAGTCGGCTAGCTCAGACCCGATTTGACCTCAGCTCAGTTCTCAGGGGCTCCCATGGTCATCACCAATTCATTTTCATCAGGCTGGGAAGCTGCAGAGGTCTGGAGGAAACAGAGTGGTAGCCTTGGATCCCAACTGATCGCTAAAACGCGTTGAAAATTAGGTCGCTAAGATGACCTAAAGATTAAAATGAGCCTGAGTTTTCAGGTTACCAGTCTGTTTCCTCCAGACCTGTTACGAACCCCGTGGCTTTAAAAGTCTAGGGTGGATGGACAAGAGACCCGTAACATAATTCATGCAAATTAGAATCGTGACATGGAAACAGTGAGAACAAAAAATACACCGACAACCATAAGTTACCGTCAAACACAAAATGTTTATTTTGAACACACGGTAAAGGTTTGGGGAAAAGGGCTGAGCAGGACCCAAGAAATGAAACAATAATGTAAAAAAAAAAACTAAACTGATCTTGCCTGCCTCAAGAACCGCTAAGCTACTGCTAATCATACAAAAATTACAGTGGGTGGTCCGCTCAGGTCTAACTAGTGTTTTTAGACAATGTTCTTCCTACGGGTAATGTACGCCCAAGGGCAACTTGCTTAAATCCCCCTTTTCCCAGAAACACACATAACAAAGTTACCAAACAGAGTAACCAGCAAATGAGTGCGTACACAAAACACAGGACACCACAGTATCCATACTCACATACGGAAATAGTCTCTCACAACAAACACAACTGACTGGCTTTTAAAACAATGGGAGGTGTGAGTGAAAAACCAGAAACAGGTGGTGCAATACAGAGGAATGTCCACTGATTGGTCCACCTCAGCAATCAGCAGACAAACGGATGTCGGACAGGTGGGACACCCCAACGACCACCAATCAGGAACATAAAGGACACCTGTGATTAGGGCAGAAGGAGAGGAAAAACACAAAAACACACACAGGATACCTGTATCCGTAACAAGACCTCTGTGGCCTTCCTAGCTTCATGAAGATGAACTGAAGATGACACGAAGCACCCGAAAGCTGTCCTCACTGAGCCGAGGTCAAACGGTGACCGTGTCCCAAATAGCACCCCATTCCTGACCTCGTGCACTACTGTGTCTGAGGGTTTCATTTAGCAGCCAGCCAGGCGTGAAGGGAAAGGCCAGGAGTCTCTGAGAGGAGGAAATGTCACAGCCCTGTCCCAAATGGCACCATGAACCCTATTCCCTATATAGTGCGCTGTGTTTGACCAGGGCCCATAAGTATCTGGTCAAAAGCAGTGCACTAGGTAGGGAATTGGGTGCCATTTGGGATGTAAGCCACATATAAAATGTGTTTAAAAGACTGTGAGCAGAACTCTATCTCATTCTGCAGGGAACCAAAAGGTTACCTCATACACAGAGGTAGTTGTATCACTGTGGGTTACCCTCCCTGGCCCTGTCACTACTCTCGCTCTATCCTCCATCCACTCTCAGCTTCAGTTGCGGCGTTCGTCCCAAAATGGCACCCTATTCCCTATACAGTGCACTACTTTGCACCAGGTCTCATAGGGGTTTGGTCAAAAGTAGTGCACTACATAGGGAATAGGGTGCCATTTGGGACGCATGCTCTGTCCGCTGTCCATTATGGTAATGAGGCTGTATTTCAGGGGCCCATATTTCTGATCTGTTACTTTTTTACGAGGATCATCTCCACCTGGGCTGAGTGAGTGATAGGCGGAACATTCAGGGAACCCTATAGATTAACACAGAGCAAGTCTCAAGTGTACTGAACAAAAGTAAAAACGCAAGATGCAACAATTTCAAAGTTTTACTGAGTTACAGGTCATATAAGGAAATCAGTCAATTGAAATAAATGTATTAGGCCCTAATCTATGGATTTCACATGACTGGGAATACCGATATGCATCTGTTGGTCACAAATACCTTTTTTTTTTTTTTTTAAGGTAGTGGTGTGGACCAGAAAACCAGTCAGTATCTGGTGTGACCACCATTTGCCTCATGTTGTCCCACTCTTCTTCAATGGCTGTGCGAAGTTGCTGGATATTGGTGGGAACTGGAACACGCTGTCGTACACGTCGATCCAGAGCATCCCAAACATGCTCAATGGGTGACATGTCTGGTGAGTATGCAGGCTATGGAAGAACTGGGACATGTTCAGCTTCCAGGAATTGTGTACAGATCCTTGTGACATGGGGCCGTGCATTATCATGCTGAAACATGAGGTAATGGCGGCAGATGAATGGCACAACAATGGGCCTCAGGATCTCATCACGATATCTCTGTACATTCAAATTGCCATCGATAAAATACAATTGTGTACGTTGTCCATAGCGTATGCCTGCCCATACCATAACCCACCGCCACCATGGGGAACTCTGTTCACAACGTTGACATCAGCAAACCGCTTGTCCACACAACACCATACATGTGGTCTGCGTTCGTGAGGCCAGTTGGACGTACTTCCAAATTCTCTAAAATGAAATTGGAGGCGGCTTATGGTAGAGAAATTAACATTCAATTTTCTGGCAACAGCTCTGGTGGACATTCCTGCAGTCAGCATGCCAATTGCATGCTCCCTCAAAACTTGAGACCTTTGTGGCATTGTGTTGTGTGACAAAACTGCACATTGTAGAGTGGTCTTTTATTGTCCCCAGCACAAGGTGCACCTGTGTAATGATCATGCTGTTTAATCAGCTTCTTGATATGCCACACCTGTCAGGTGGATGGATTATCTTGGCAAAGGAGAAATGCTCACTAACAGGGATGTAAACACATTTTTGCACAACATTTTAGAGAAGTAAGATATTTGTGTGTATGGACAATTTCTGGGATCTTTTATTTCAGCTCATGATACATGAGCAACACTTTACATGTTGCGTTTATTTTTTTGGATCAGTATATACAGTGGGGGAAAAAAGTATTTAGTCAGCCACCAATTGTGCAAGTTCTCCCACTTAAAAAGATGAGAGAGGCCTGTAATTTTCATCATAGGTACACGTCAACTATGACAGACAAAATGAGAAAACATTTTCCAGAAAATCACATTGTAGGATTTTTAATTTATTTATTTGCAAATTATGGTGGAAAATAAGTATTTGGTCAATAACAAAAGTTTCTCAATACTTTGTTATATACCCTTTGTTGGCAATGACACAGGTCAAACGTTTTCTGTAAGTCTTCACAAGGTTTTCACACACGGTTGCTGGTATTTTGGCCCATTCCTCCATGCAGATCTCCTCTAGAGCAGTGATGTTTTGGGGCTGTCGCTGGGCAACACGGACTTTCAACTCCCTCCAAAGATTTTCTATGGGGTTGAGATCTGGAGACTGGCTAGGCCACTCCAGGACCTTGAAATGCTTCTTATGAAGCCACTCCTTCGTTGCCCGGGCGGTGTGTTTGGGATCATTGTCATGCTGAAAGACCCAGCCACGTTTCATCTTCAATGCCCTTACTGATGGAAGGAGGTTTTCACTCAAAATCTCACGATACATGGCCCCATTCATTCTTTCCTTTACACAGATCAGTCGTCCTGGTCCCTTTGCAGAAAAACAGCCCCAAAGCATGATGTTTCCACCCCCATGCTTCACAGTAGGTATGGTGTTCTTTGGATGCAACTCAGCATTCTTTGTCCTCCAAACACGACGAGTTGAGTTTTTACCAAAAAGTTCTATTTTGGATTCATCTGACCATATGACATTCTCCCAATCCTCTTCTGGATCATCCAAATGCACTCTAGCAAACTTCAGACGGGCCTGGACATGTACTGGCTTAAGCAGGGGGACACGTCTTGCACTGCAGGATTTGAGTCCCTGGCGGCTTAGTGTGTTACTGATGGTAGGCTTTGTTACTTTGGTCCCAGCTCTCTGCAGGTCATTCACTAGGTCCCCCCGTGTGGTTCTGGGATTTTTGCTCACCGTTCTTGTGATCATTTTGACGCCACGGGGTGAGATCTTGCGTGGAGCCCCAGATCGAGGGAGATTATCAGTGGTCTTGTATGTCTTCCATTTCCTAATAATTACTCCCACGGTTGATTTCTTCAAACCAAGCTGCTTACCTATTGCAGATTCAGTCTTCCCAGCCTGGTGCAGGTCTACAATTTTGTTTCTGTTGTCCTTTGACAGCTCTTTGGTCTTGGCCATAGTGGAGTTTGGAGTGTGACTGTTTGAGGTTGTGGACAGGTGTCTTTTATACTGATAACAAGTTCAAACAGGTGCCATTAATACAGGTAACGAGTGGAGGTCAGAGGAGCCTCTTAAAGAAGTTACAGGTCTGTGAGAGCCAGAAATCTTGCTTGTTTGTAGGTGACCAAATACTTATTTTCCACCATAATTTGCAAATAAATTCATTAAAAATCCTACAATGTGATTTTCTGGAGAAAAAAAATTCTCAATTTGTCTGTCATAGTTGACGTGTACCTATGATGAAAATTACAGGCATCTCTCATCTTTTTAAGTGGGAGAACTTGCACAATTGGTGGCTGACTAAATACTTTTTCCCCCCACTGTATTTTCCATAAATACATAAGAAATATTATAGCCTGGGTACCGGTCTGTTTGTGCCATCATGCCACTTGTCATGTTTGGCATCACAAGGAGGAGAATGATAGCACAAACAGATCTGGGCCCAGTTTAGAAACATTACACAGCTTGGATTATGGTAGAACTGTTAACATAAACAGCATGGTAATACAGAATGTGTGACTGGAGACTTGGAGAATTGCCCCATGTAATTTCCTCATTGAGCATGCATTTGTATTATAAACTGCATTTACTATTCAACTCGGCTTAGAAAGCTTATCCATCTGAAAGCATGCACAATAAATGGAACGATTAATTCTAGGAGCATGAAACGAATGGGAAAATGTTTGTATGAAAAGTGTTACTGTTGTTTAACATGGGGATTCAGTAAACCATTTAGTGTAAACGTCAACAACTGTGTTTGCTACATGGTAATCTCTCTTCCCCCGAGATTAGCACCAAGACTGATTAATAACATCTCTAGTCACAAACGGATATATCAGAGAATGCCTGTGTTGATAAGATTTTTAAAAAAAAAATCTAATTATACTGCATGAGTTTCCTGTCAAAAACAGAGTAGAGAAATATCAACTGTAACGTTTTTCAGCTGTCCGAAAATCATAGAACATTTAAACTTTTCCCCCAAAAAATCTGCGTTTGTCTCTTAAAGGCCATTTGCGGTAAAGTATCTGGCTCCATCATCATGGCAGCACTTCCTATGATGACGAGGAGCCAGTCCAATTACATCTCTATCAGTCCTCAATCAACAGCACTGACCGAGTGGCCTGATCAGTCCCACTGACTGCATCCCAAACGGCATCCTGTTCCCTATATAGTGCACTACCTTTGACCAGAGCCCTATTGGGAACAGGGTACCATTCGGGATGTCGCCACTCTCCAAATAGGAGGCCTGTCATTTGAAAAACGGCGAACAATAAACTGACCCTCTTTGTAACTGAAACCTCTTATGTGGAGACCATGGGCACGTTTAAGAGGCAAGGCTAAATCAACCGGCTGTAGATGAAAGTGGAGGAGTGAATTCGGGGGAGGTGCATACGCGACAGCCGAAAGTTGGACACTAATGTGGTTTTCCAACAGCAACGCTCAGATCAACATGGCAGTATTTCTAAAAGGGTTTCTTTATATCATGTTGAAATAAACATGGCTCCAACACCGATATCACACTCACAAACTGAAGTCATTAATTAATATTAATTAATTAATATGCCATTTAGCAGACGCTTTTATCCAAAGCGACTTACAGTCATGCGTGCATACATTTTTTTACGTATGGGTGGTCCCGGCGATCGAACCCACTACCCTGGCGTTACAAGCGCCGTGCTCTACCAATTGAGCTACAGAGGACCACAAATCATGTGTGTACAATCAATTAGTGAGAGAGCCTCAAACATCACATCCATTTGTATAAATCCACTGTATACATGAATCATGGCAAAGTTTGGTTCCTGTTTCATTCATGTCTTAGGTCACGTTTGCATGAGTCAACAACAGGGAAAAAACCGAATGATTGGTTGACAATAGAGTCTCCCACAATGCAAGCGATGGCTGCAGAATGAAGTTGGTGAACAGCAACTGCACAAACTTGCTGTCGACTGCAGTCAAAACTTCATAACCTTTGATCACACGATTTTTGTAAAGTTCATGCTGTCGACATATAGGCGTTAGTAGGATCATTTTTATCACCATAATGCAACACACTTTGAAAGATCAAAAGTGATCCGCTCGAACGTGCCCCATGTCACATATTCCCACAATTCTTCAGTCAGTGTGGTGTTGGTGGAGTCAAAGATAATTAAGTCTGAACGAGAAAGCCCTACTGAACGAGAAAGCCCTACTGAACGAGAAAGCCCTACTGAACGAGAAAGCCCTACTGAACGAGAAAGCCCTACTGAACGAGAAAGCCCTACTGAACGAGAAAGCCCTACTGAACGAGAAAGCCCTACTGAACGAGAAAGCCCTACTGTGCGCTGCGTAATTCCCTGGAACCAATGTCGTGACTTTACTGTGTGTTACTGTTTCACTTTCAACACTGACGCAATGGGGCCAATATCGCTTATCTCCCCTTCTGCTCCCGCTCTGTCTGCTATTAGCTGTGAAATCTAAAACGACTATCCACTGTATACATGAATCATGGCAAAGTTGGTCACGTTTGCATGAGTCAAACTAAAGAAAAGTTTTCGCCCAAATCGCTGAGCGCGAAAACATCATTTTGGTGAGATGAGTTCAGGATTTGTGTAAATTGGTGTGTACCAACTCTCAGGCTTGCTGTGACTGGCAGAATCATATCAACTAAAGCATAGCCTGGAGGGGTTGATGAGTGGTCCTCTGTAGCTCAGCTGGTAGAGCACGGCGCTTGTAACGCCAAGGTAGTGGCTTCGATCCACGGGACCACCCATACACGAAAAAAAATGTATGCGCGCACGACTGTAAATCGCTTTGGATAAAAGCGTCTGCTAAATGGCATATTATTATTATTACAACAGCCCATGAAACGCTGTTGGACTCTCTCAATGTGTGGGTTGCTCAGCAACAAGTTTATGACAGGACCCAAAATCACCCTAAATTGACTCAATCTAAACTGATACACTGAAAAAGATACATAAAAAATCTCACCTGCTCGATTGACATAACGCCATTCTAAATACACTACATGATCAAAAGTATGTCGACACCTGATTGTCGAACAACTCATTCCAAAATCATGGGCATTAATATGGATTTGGTCCCCCCTTTGAGGTCGGGCACTAATGTTGGGCAATTAGGCCTGGCTTGCAGTCGGCATTCCAATTCATCCCAAATTGGTTTGAGGTCAGGGCTCTGTGCAGACCAGTCAAGTTCTTCCACACTGATCTCAACAAGCCATTTCTGTATGGACCTCGCTTTGTGCATGGGGGCATTGTGATGCTGAAACAGGAAACACCCTTCCCCAAACTGTTGCCATAAAGAATGCCAGTGTATGCTGTAGCATTAAGAATTCCCTTCACTGGAACTAAGGGACCTAGCCTGAACCATGAAAAAGCCCCAGACCATTCCTCCTCCACCAAACTTTACAGTTGGCACTATGCATTGGGGCAGGTAAGGTTCACCTTGCATCTGCCAAACCCAGATTCGTCCGTCGGACTGCCAGATAGTGAAGCGTGATTCATCACTCCAGAGAACGCATTTCCACTGCTCCAGAGTCCAATGGCGGCAACCTTTACACCACTCCAGCCGACGCTTGGCATTGCGCATGGTGATCTTAGGCTTGTGTGCGGCTGCTCAGCCATGGAAACCCATTTCATGAAGCTCCCGACGAACAATTCTTATGCTAACGTTGCTTCCAGAGGCAGTTTGGAACTCGGTAGTGAGTGTTGCAACCAAGGACAGACGATTTTTACACGCTTCAGCACTCGGTGGTCCCATTATGTGAGCTTGTGTGGCCTACCACTTCGCGGCTGAGCCGTTGTTGCTCCTAGACGTTTCCACTTCACAATAACAGCACTTACAGTTGACAGGGGCAGCTCTAGCAGGGCAGAAATGTAACGAACTGACTTGTTGGAAAAGTAGCATCCTACGACGGTACCATGTTAATCTTCAGTAAGGCCATTCTACTGTCAATGTTTGTCTATGGAGATTGCATGGCTGTGTGCTCAATTTTATACACCTGTCAGTAACAGGTGTGGCTGAAATAGCAGAATTGACTAATTTGAAGGGGTGTCCACATACTCTATACAGTGCATTCGTTAAGTATTCAGACCCCTTCACTTTTTCCACATTTTGTCACGTTACAGCCTTATTCTAAAATGGAATAAATAAATACAAATTGTAATCTACACACAATACCCTATAATGACAAAGTTCATTTATTACAAATAAAAAACAGAAATACCTTATTTACATAACTATTCAGACCGTTTGCTATGAGACTCGAAATTGAGCTCAGGTGCATCCTGTTTCCATTGATCATCCTTGAGATGATTCTACAACTTGATTGGGGTCCACCTCTGGTAAATTCAATTGATTGGACATGATTTGGAAAGGCACACACTTGTCCATAAGGTCCCACAGTTGACAGTGCATGTCAGAGCAAAAACCTAGCCATGAGGTTGAAGGAATTGTCCGTAGAGCTCCGAGACAGGATTATGTCAAGGCACAGATCTTGGGAAGGGTACCAAAACATGTCTGCAGCATTGAAGGTCCCCAAGAACACAGTGGCCTCCATCATTCTTAAATGGAAGACGTTTGGAACCACCAAGACTCTTCGTAGAGCTGGCCGCCCGGCCAAACTGAGCAATCGGGGGAGAAGAGCATTGGTCAGGGAGGTGACCAAGAACCCTATGGTCACTCTGACAGAGCTCCAGAGTTCCTCTGTGAAGATGGGAGAACATTCCAGAAGGACAATCATCTCTGCAGCACTCCACCAATCAAGCCTTTATGATAAGAGTGGCCAGACGGAATCCACTCCTTAGTAAAAAGCACATGACAGCCCGCTTGGAGTTTGCCAAAAGGCACATAAAGGACTCTCAGACCATGAGAAACAAGATTCTCTGGTCTGATGAAACCAAGATTGAACTCTTTGGCCTGAATGCCAAGCGTCATTTCGGGAGGAAACTTGGCACCATTCCTACGGTGAAGCATGGTGGTGGCAGCATCATGCTGTGGGATGTTTTTTAGCAGCAGGGACTGGGAGACTAGTCAGGATTGAGGGAAAGATGAACGGAACAAAGTAAAGAGAGATCATTGACGAAAACCTGCTCCAGTTCTTGAGTGGCCCAGCCAGAGCCCGGACTTGAACCCGAGCGAACAGCTGAAAATAGCTGTGCAGCGACGCTCCCCATCCCACCTGACAGAGCTCGAGAGGATCTGCAGAGAATAAATGGGAGAAACTCCCCAATAACAGGTGTGCCAAGCTTGTAGCGTCATTCAATAGACTCGAGGCTGTAATCGCTGCTCAAGGTGCTTCAACAAAGTACTGAGTAAACGGTCTGAATACTTAAGTAAAATGTGATATTTCAAATTCTAAAAACCTGTTTTTGCTTTGTCATTATGGGGTATTGTGTGTAGATTGATGAGGGGGGAAAAAACAATTTAATCCATTTTAGAATAAGGCTGTAACAAAATGTGGAAAAAGTCAAGGGGTCTGAATACTGTGTATACAAAAGTATCTCAAATGCAAAAATGAACTGAGCATCATATTGATTAAAGTCACTAATGACACTCACAAACGCCACAAATATGTATTTATTAAATCACATTCCCTTAAAATAAAATGTTACAGTTTAATACGTATATACATCAAGTGGTATCTTCAAGCAGCGCTATAAATCATTCAAGTAAATTCCATGATTAATGAAACAATAAATATTTGGTGCAAACTGGGACCATTTCTAACCAAAACGTAGCCCCCATAGGCTAGCGAACCAAACAGTGAAAGCATGTAACGTACTGTTTGTAGCATCGAAGACAAAACCCCCACTCACTCCCTAACCCAGTAAGGTCTGTTGGTGTACCAAAAAGAACAGTTAGCTTCCCTCAGAGTCATAAGACTAGGGCCCGGTTTCCCCAAAAACATCTTAGAACCGTAGGTTCCTGTGTAGTAGTAGATCTGTTCCAGATCACCAGTGGTTACCATGATACTGGCAAGTTAGCACAAATTGCTTTTTGAGCATTAGATGGCTAGGGCATTGGTCACCAAGGTTGTGGGTTCAATTCCCTGTACGGACCACATAAGAATGAATATATTGATAATATATTGTGGTCCTCTGTAGCTCAGCTGGTAGAGCACGGCGCTTGTAACGCCAAGATAGTGGGTTCGATCCCCGGGACCACCACATACACAAAAATATGTATGCACGCATGACTGTAAGTCGCTTTGGATAAAAGCTTCTGCTAAATGGCATATTATTATTGTTATTATTATATGGATAAGAAACAGATCACCAGTGGTTAGCATGGTACTGACTAGTGGCAACATCAACCCAAGGTTGTGGGTTTAACTCCGTCACAGTCCCTCACACAGCTAGTAGATAAGATTGACTACGAGTTTCAGTACATTGGATATAGAAGCTCGGTCACCGTCTCTGCATCCCAATACGCACTCCATTCCCCATCTAGTGCACTTCTTTTGACCAGGATCCATATCCCAGTATAATGCACTACTTTTGACCGAAACCCTATGTACACCCTGGTCAAAAGTAGTGCACTATAAAAAAGGGGATATGGGGTAAGGTTTGGGACGCAACCTGTTGTACGTGTCACTGTGAGTCCTCCTCCAAGGCAGAGAGGACCCTGTCTTCCAGCTGGGCGGCGGTGGGCCGGGCGTCAGGGTCGGAGGCCAGCATGTCCAGTAGCAGGGTGCAGACAGCCTGGCCAGGAGGGGGCGGTAGAGGTGGGGCGCGGCGGGACTTCATGGGGATACACACCTGGAGGTCCGGGTTCTCACACAAGGCCTCGCCCAGGGGCATCAGCCAGCGGGCCTTACACACGTACGCACCTGTAGGAACACACAGGAAAAAAAGACTGTATATCAGTACTAAACATCCTTAAGGCGTCCGCATGCTTCCCAGCCGAAACAGTTCGCTAGAGTTTGTGCATATATTATGACGACATTTTGTGACGTTTTGGACTTTGGTGAGGGTTTTTTTCCGGCTGTTTGGGCACACCATTTCCCCCCCCCGGGAGCCGATGTCTACGCCCCTTCATCGGTGATTGGTCAAGAGTAGGGAATCTTCAATAAAGTCGTCATTCAACAAGCTTTTTTCTCATTTTTCAAGTGAAGGTATATTAAAAGGGAGTATCCATGAACACTGGTTCGGTTAGCCCATTTCTGCTAGGAGCCAGCCGAACTGAAGCCTGCTAAGAGCCAGCTGAACTGAAGCCTGCTAGGAGCCAGCCGAACTGAAGCCTGCTAGGAGCCAGCCGAACTGAAGCCTGCTAGGAGCCAGCCGAACTGAAGCCTGCTAGGAGCCAGCCGAAACTGAAGCCTGCTAGGAGCCAGCCAAACTGAAGCCTGCTGACCCCTTTACACACATACATACACGTAGGAACACACAGGTACAGGACAGATATCAGTACTGCAGTCTGTGAAAATATAATCTTTGTATGTAGACCAACAACAAACCATCATCTTTAATCCTTCAACCAGGAGAACATGACCAACTGTAATAATTACTGTAGTACAACTATCATCCATCCATGGGCTCTGGGAAGACTAAACAAAATGGAGGCGGGGGAGTAATGAGCCACTATTTTACTGGCCTGGGAAGTCTCCCTCCCTCCCTAACTCACCCCATCCATTCAGCCACCAGACCACGGGCAACATAATGGAGCCTCAGTTTCCCGTTTTATATTCAAATCCAGTATTGTCTCCGGTAACAAGAGCCGTTTTCATTCAGGTTGATAACACACTTCAAACGAGGTGGGGAAGGAAGGTATTTTATTTTAAACCTGTAGCAGAGCGTTTCCCTCCAACAGAGCTGCTTGTGGCGCAGAGACATTTTAGAGAATGAAATCTGACAGTCTGACTGCTTCATCATCATCATCATCCTCCGACTCTGAAGAGCCAAAATGAAACCGGAGCGTAACTAACCCCTCTGAATCTTTTCACAGAGAGTCAACATAGATCCATAGGCTGCCACAGATAGTCAACATAGACTTGTTTTCCATAGGCTGCCACAGATAGTCAACATAGACTTGTTTTCCATAGGCTGCCACAGATAGTCAACATAGACTTGTTTTCCATAGGCTGCCACAGATAGTCAACATAGATCCATAGGCTGCCACAGATAGTCAACATAGATCCATAGGCTGCCACAGATAGTCAACATAGATCCATAGGCTGCCACAGAGAGTCAACATAGATCCATAGGCTGCCACAGATAGTCAACATAGATCCATAGGCTGCCACAGATAGTCAACATAGATCCATAGGCTGCCACAGATAGTCAACATAGATTTGTTTTCCATAGGCTGCCACAGGTCGAGACAACACACACACCCTCCCCTGTGTGGAGCCCTCCCTCCCTCCCTCTCTCTAACTCACCCAGTTGTTCCTGTGTGGAGCCCTCCCTCCCTCCCTCTCTCTCTCTAACTCACCCAGTTGTTCCTGTGTGGAGCCCTCCCTCCCTCCCTCCCTCTCTCTAACTCACCCAGTTGTTCCTGTGTGGAGCCCTCCCTCCCTCCCTCCCTCTCTCTAACTCACCCAGTTGTTCCTGTGTGGAGCCCTCCCTCCCTCCCTCTCTCTCTCTAACTCACCCAGTTGTTCCTGTGTGGAGTCCTCCCTCCCTCCCTCCCTCTCTCTAACTCACCCAGTTGTTCCTGTGTGGAGCCCTCCCTCCCTCCCTCCCTCTCTCTAACTCACCCAGTTGTTCCTGTGTGGAGCCCTCCCTCCCTCTCTCTCTCTAACTCACCCAGTTGTTCCTGTGTGGAGCCCTCCCTCCCTCCCTAACTCACCCAGTTGTTCCTGTGTGGAGCCCTCCCTCCCTCCCTCCCTCTCTCTAACTCACCCAGTTGTTCCTGTGTGGAGCCCTCCCTCCCTCCCTAACTCACCCAGTTGTTCCTGTGTGGAGCCCTCCCTCCCTCCCTCCCTCTCTCTAACTCACCCAGTTGTTCCTGTGTGGAGCCCTCCCTCCCTCTCTCTCTCTAACTCACCCAGTTGTTCCTGTGTGGAGCCCTCCCTCCCTCCCTCTCTCTCTCTAACTCACCCAGTTGTTCCTGTGTGGAGCCCTCCCTCCCTCCCTCTCTCTAACTCACCCAGTTGTTCCTGTGTGGAGCCCTCCCTCCCTCCCTCCCTCTAACTCACCCAGTTGTTCCTGTGTGGAGCCCTCCCTCCCTCCCTCCCTCTAACTCACCCAGTTGTTCCTGTGTGGAGCCCTCCCTCCCTCTCTCTCTCTAACTCACCCAGTTGTTCCTGTGTGGAGCCCTCCCTCCCTCTCTCTCTCTAACTCACCCAGTTGTTCCTGTGTGGAGCCCTCCCTCCCTCTCTCTAACTCACCCAGTTGTTCCTGTGTGGAGCCCTCCCTCCCTCTCTCTCTCTAACTCACCCAGTTGTTCCTGTGTGGAGCCCTCCCTCCCTCTCTCTCTCTAACTCACCCAGTTGTTCCTGTGTGGAGCCCTCCCTCCCTCCCTAACTCACCCAGTTGTTCCTGTGTGGAGCCCTCCCTCCCTCCCTCTCTCTAACTCACCCAGTTGTTCCTGTGTGGAGCCCTCCCTCCCTCCCTCTCTCTAACTCACCCAGTTGTTCCTGTGTGGAGCCCTCCCTCCCTCCCTCTCTCTCTCTAACTCACCCAGTTGTTCCTGTGTGGAGCCCTCCCTCCCTCCCTCTCTCTAACTCACCCAGTTGTTCCTGTGTGGAGCCCTCCCTCCCTCCCTCTCTCTAACTCACCCAGTTGTTCCTGTGTGGAGCCCTCCCTCCCTCCCTCTCTCTCTCTAACTCACCCAGTTGTTCCTGTGTGGAGCCCTCCCTCCCTCCCTCCCTCTCTCTAACTCACCCAGTTGTTCCTGTGTGGAGCCCTCCCTCCCTCCCTCCCTCACCCAGTTGTTCCTGTGTGGAGCCCTCCCTCCCTCTCTCTCTCTAACTCACCCAGTTGTTCCTGTGTGGAGCCCTCCCTCCCTCCCTCTCTCTAACTCACCCAGTTGTTCCTGTGTGGAGCCCTCCCTCCCTCCCTCACCCAGTTGTTCCTGTGTGGAGCCCTCCCACTCTCCCTCTCTCACCCAGTTGTTCCTGTGTGGAGCCCTCCCTCCCTCCCTCCCTCTAACTCACCCAGTTGTTCCTGTGTGGAGCCCTCCCTCCCTCCCTCCCTCTAACTCACCCAGTTGTTCCTGTGTGGAGCCCTCCCTCCCTCCCTCCCTCCCTCCCTCACCCAGTTGTTCCTGTGTGGAGCCCTCCCACTCTCCCTCTCTCTAACTCACCCAGTTGTTCCTGTGTGGAGCCCTCCCTCCCTCCCTCTCTCTAACTCACCCAGTTGTTCCTGTGTGGAGCCCTCCCTCCCTCTCTCTAACTCACCCAGTTGTTCCTGTGTGGAGCCCTCCCTCCCTCCCTCCCTCCCTCCCTCTCTCTAACTCACCCAGTTGTTCCTGTGTGGAGCCCTCCCTCCCTCCCTCCCTCCCTCCCTCCCTCCCTCTCTCTAACTCACCCAGTTGTTCCTGTGTGGAGCCCTCCCTCCCTCCCTCTCTCTAACTCACCCAGTTGTTCCTGTGTGGAGCCCTCCCTCCCTCCCTCCCTCCCTCCCTCTCTCTAACTCACCCAGTTGTTCCTGTGTGGAGCCCTCCCTCCCTCCCTCCCTCCCTCTCTCTAACTCACCCAGTTGTTCCTGTGTGGAGCCCTCCCTCCCTCTCTCTAACTCACCCAGTTGTTCCTGTGTGGAGCCCTCCCTCCCTCTTTCTAACTCACCCAGTTGTTCCTGTGTGGAGCCCTCCCTCCCTCCCTCTCTCTAACTCACCCAGTTGTTCCTGTGTGGAGCCCTCCTCCAGGAAGGTGAGTCTCTCCAAGACGGCCCAGAACATCACCCCCAGGGAGAAGATGTCTGCCTGGGCCGTGTAGCTGAGGCCGCCCCACACCTCTGGAGCCATGTAGAAGTCAGAGCCACACGTAGAGGAGAAGTGCTGTCTGGTCAGACTAGTGTCTCCTTCCATCCCCTGGCCTCCCTCAACGCTCATCTTACTCAGGCCAAAGTCAGCCACCTAGAGGAATGTAAGATTGAAGAAGACAGGGAATATTATTACAGTCTCAAGCTCAGGATTTAAATGAACTATGTGTTTGGCTGTTTAAAAAAAAATACTAGCTAATGATCCTTTCACCCAATTAGTATAACTTTTCTTACAGTTACATGTACTTTTCAGCGGGGACCGTGGTTACACTGAAGTGTTCAGCGGGGACCGTGGTTACACTGAAGTGTTCCGCGGGGACCATGGTTACACTGAAGTGTTCAGCGGGGACCGTGGTTACACTGAAGTGTTCAGCGGGGACCGTGGTTACACTGAAGTGTTCAGCGGGGACCGTGGTTACACTGAAGTGTTCAGCGGGGACCGTGGTTACACTGAAGTGTTCAGCGGGGACCGTGGTTACACTGGTTGCACACACACCCCTTTCACTTCCCTTTGAATTTCAGTGTACCTACCTTGACGAGAGGCCCGTTAGGCGTGAGAGAGACCAGCACGTTGTCTGGCTTCAGGTCTCTGTGTACGATGCGGAGGCGGTGGAGGAAGGCCATGGCTGAGCTGAGCTGTTGGACCACGCTGTGGTTCCTCTGGCTGTCTGGAGGTCTGGACAGCAGGTAGTGGTTCAGGTCTCCCCCATCACAGTACTCCATCACCAGCCACAGGGCCAAGCAGCGCCTGGGACCACGGTTCTCCTTTTCTGCTGTGGGGGCTGGTCTCTTTCTGGGCCTGGAGAGGCCAGAAATTTTCCTCACAGGCGTTTTGGACATGGACAAGTCAGAGTTAGTTCTTTCCTGGGATTTGGACCTGAAGAAGTCTGACTCTGAGTTAGTTCTCAATCTGCTCTTGGTTCTGGATCTGAAGAGACCACCCGAGTTAGTTCTATTCTTAGTTTTAGACCGGGAGGAGTCCGACTTAGTCCCTTTCTCCTCCTGGTTCTGCTCTACCCCCACCACGCTCCCCTTCAGGGCGCTCTCCACCAGGTCCAGAGGCAGCCTGCCTGGCCTGAGGGGCTGCAGGGTCTTGGGTCCGGTCTGCAGCAGGCAGCCATGGAGGGCGATGACGTTGGGGTGGTTCTTGGCCGTAGCTCTCATGGCCCACAGCTCCTGGAGGTAAAGCTCGATGCACTCTGGGCTACTGCAGGGCAGGCGTTTTATGGCAACCCGCTGGCCTGTTTTGGACATGTGGCCTTCGAAGACCACACCGTAGCTACCTCGCCCGACCTCCCTCTCGAGGGTGTACAACTCCTCCATCTTCTGACTCATATTATCAACAGGAACTTGGATTGTTCTTAGATTCTTGGTTTGAAGTCAGTGTTTGAGTTTACCATGTCTACAAAATGACAAAATATTGTTAGCTAGTTGTAGCGATCATGAAATTGATGAGACGTGATATCATCTCAGCCTTTCCTGTTTGAGCAAATAAACTTAGCAAGCTAGCAAGTAGCTCTCGAGAACCCAAGGGTGCTACCAGCTTCCCCCGTTTTGGGTTCTCAGCTGATTGTCTGGAGGACAGCTGGGACCATGTGAACTTCAATCCCACTACAATTAGAAACGTTAATTAATCCTCACTTGCGATACATTTTTGGAAACATTTGGAACTTAACTGAAATAACAGCGAGAAAGAATCTTTCAAATACAAAAGATACAGTTAATGTAAGCAGTTTAGCAAAGTTGTATCCTGGTTGCACCCAGCTGAATTTTCAAAAACGAGATAAGAAACTTCCTCCCCAGTCATGCTCCATTGGGGAGAATCTCAATTGCATTTCCTTGATTCCTCGCGTATATGAATGTTAAGTTACAAATGTTTCCAAAACTGTATCGAGTACGAGGCGCATTTGCGTTTAGACAGAGAATTTGGCCAGTGTCGGGGAGATCCCCTCAGGCTGAAGACGGCTTAGTGAATAGCCCAAAGGCCGCAGATGGCGATATCGAGTCATTTCATCTTACTGTCCAAAGGCATTGTATGCAACTGGCTATACACTCGGATCGCCAGTGGACCGGTTCATAAATAAAACTTCCATTCAAGCTGCAAATGCGTCTATTTCCTCCTTAACTCGATTTAATGGCATACACTTTCTTTATGAAACACAATTTTCCACCACCATGCTAGTAGAGCTGCATTACAATGCCTTTGGATGGTAAAATAAAAATGTATGCACTCACTACTGTAAGTCGCTCTCGATAAGAGCGTCTGCTAAATGACTAAAATGTAAATGTCAAATGAATGAATAGACGGTATAATGTTTAATAACATTTACCATCTATTTGAATGGGCAAATGTTAACTACATAGAAGCCCGCGAGACTTTTCTAACGTTAACTTGATTATCTAAATTGTCAACATGTTGTTCACTAACAGTCATTAACAACAGTAGCTAAAGTAGTTAGCTAACTAGCTAGCTAAATTTAGTCAACTTTACATACTAGAGTCAAATGTGGGTACCTAGCTAGTTGAGAAGAACATAACAGTAGCAATGTTCTTTCAACTGACTTTCACTTTTCAAAAATAATCTACCAGAATTGGACATTTAAATCGCTTGCCTTGGTAACCATTGAGCGTCCTTCTGGGCTTGGGAGTTACAGCTGGCTAACTGGTTAGCTTGCAGCTTGCTAAATGTATCGGAACATTTTTATTTAGCTACATTACGTAAATGACACTTACCCATGGAGTTTATATTTTTTTTCCACTAAAAGTAAATTATAGCTATGTGTATCTGTTTACTTGGCTAACAGATTAATCTGAAACGGACAACACCATCGTCGAGTCAAATGAAAACAAAGATGGATTTGCAGAACTTCTGTCTCCCCTTGGAACGTCCCGCTCTTAGACAAACGTGCGCTGTGATTGGCTACAGTAATAACGTAATAACGTTAACTTGTATCATTGGCCAATCAACAAAGATGCATTATTGATATAATTCGAAATGTCCAATGTCCGAACGTTTCATATAATTGAATGAAAATGGTGGATACATGAAGATAGTTCGCTCAGGCCGTTTGCCATTGAAACAAAAGTGTCAGTTGCGGTCTACTTAACAGGGTGTGTCTCCCATAGTCACCAATGCAATAGCAGCTGGGTGTTCTACTTAGTTCACTGACTGTCAGTAGCCACGTTTCCATCCACAGTTTTTATGCTAGTAAAGTCATACTGTATTTTTTTTTAAATAACGAGAGCTGTGATGGAAACAGGTAGTTTCGGTACAATTTTATAAATGCCGACAGATAATTTATTCAGTCTAGGGGTGCATTCGTAAATTCACTCTGGCTGTCTACTCCGATTTCAGAGCACTCAACTGAGTGTGCCAGAGCCCAGAATAACTGACGAATTTACAAACGCTCAACACCAGTTGAATATGGCCGGTGTCAGTAAATGTCGGCAAAAAAAGCGTCATTAAATTGTTGCCAGCAGCACAGTTAGTCACCAACGCTCTGGATAACATGAAAACAGCCTAACCAGCTCTGCTAGGGCTAGTAAAATGGTCAGAGTGAGGTGTTCTCTCATTTGTCTGGAAGTAGTTAGCCAACGTTAGCTTGGGTGCTTGACTGCACTTGTGAAGTCAGAATGCTTGGATCAACCCTACTCCTCAGCCAGAACGTCCAATGTGCGCTCTGAACGCTCCAAGAGCGAAACGCTCTGAATTTACAAACAAACAACCTGAATTTAGGAACGCCAGAGGGCACTCTGAGCGCGCACTGGCACTCCAGATTGAATTTATGAACACACATCAAGATGGCGCCCTCGTGACTAGATCTTAGGAAACGTAACCTTATTTTATTTTTTTATGTATTTTTTACTTTATTAGCTGAGGAAATATTTTGATACAGCCGGGAAGAACTATTGGATATCAGAGCGGCGGTAACTCACCAGAACTACCAGCATTACGACCAGGAATAGACTTCCCCGAAGCAGATCCTTTGTTCGCTCTCCCCAGAGCAATTGAACTGATTCCAGAGGCTGACCCAAAACATCGCCGGCGGAGGAGAGGCACTCGCGGCGGCCTGCTGGTTCGACTTAGGAGGCGCGTACACCACTCACCACTTCCGAGTATATTACTCGCTAATGTTCTGTCTTTGGATAACAAAGTTGATGAGCTCAGGGCGACCATTTATTTCCAGAGAGACATCAGGGCCTGTAACATGGCTCTCTCGGGATACTCTGTCGGGATCAGTCCAGCCAGGGGGATTCTCAGTTCATCGTGCAGATAGGAATAAATATCTCTCCGGGAAGCAGAAGGGCGGAGGTGTGTGTTTCATGATTAATGACTTATGGTGTAATTGTAGTAACATACAGGAACTCGAGTCCTTCTGTTCACCCAACCTAGAATACCTCATAATCAAATGCCGACCGTATTATCTCCCAAGATAATTTTCCTCCGTTATAGCCACAGCCGTTTATATCCTCCCCCTCAAGCCGATACCACGACGGCCCTCAAAGAACTTCACTGGACTTTATGCAAACTGGAAACCACATATCCTGAGGCTGCGTTTATTGTAGCTGGGGATTTTAACAAAGCAAATTTGAGGACTATGCTGCCGAAGTTCTAATCAACATATCATTTTTACATTTTAGTCATTTAGCAGACGCTCTTATCCAGAGCGACTTACAGTTAGTGAATACATATTTTTTTTATACTGGCCCCCCGTGGGAATCGAACCCACAACCCTGGCGTTGCAAACGCCATGCTCTATCAACTGAGTACATCCCTGCCGGCCATTCCCTCCCCTACCCTGGACGACGCTGGGCCAATTGTGCGCCGCCCATGAGTCTCCCGGTCGCGGCCGGCGGCGACAGAGCCGGATTCGAACCAGGATCTCTAGTGGCACAGTTAGCACTGCGATGCAGTGCCTTAGACCACTGCGCCACTCAGGATATCGACTGTAGTACTCTGGATCACTGTTATTCAAACTTCCGCGAAGCTTACATGGCTCTCGCCCGCCCTTCCTTTCGGCCAATCTCACCACGACTCCATTTTGCTCCTCCCTTCCTATAGGCAGAAACTCAAACCCGGAAGTAACCCGTGCTAAGAACTATTCAACGCTGGTCTGACCAATTGGAATCCATGCTTCAGGATTGTTTTTATCACGCGGACTGTGATATGTTCCGGGTAGCTTGCGAAAAATAATTTAGACGAATACACCGATACTGTAACTGAGTATGTCAGGAAGTGTATAGGAGATATCATACCCACTGTGACTATTAAAACCTATCCTAACCAGAAACCGTGGATAGATGGCAGCATTCGCGCAAAACTGAAAGCGCAAACCACCGCATTCAACCATGGTAAGGTGACTGGGAATATGGCAGAATACAAACAGTGTAGCTACTCACTCCGCAAGGCAATCAAACAAGCAAAACGCCAGTATAGAGACAAAGTGGAGTCGCAATTCAAAGGCTCAAACATGAGACGTATGTGGCAGGGTATACAGACAATCACGGACTACAAAAGGAAAACCAGCCACGTCGCCGAGACCAACGTCTTCCTTCCGGACAAGCTAAACACCTTCTTCACCCGCTTTGAGGATAATACAGTGCCACCGACGCGGCCCGCTACCAAGGACTGTGAGCTCTCCTTCTCCATGGCCGACGTGAGTAAGACATTTAAGCGTGTTAACCCTCGCAAGGCTGCCAGCCCAGACGGCATCCCTAGCCGCGTCCTCAGAGCATCCGCAGACCAGCTGGCTGGTGTGTTTACGGACATATTCAATCTCTCCCTATCCCAGTCTGCTGTCCCCACATGCTTCAAGATGGCCACCATTGTTCCTGTACCCAAGAAAGCAAAGGTAACTGAACTTAAATGACTATCGCCCCGTAGCACTCACCTCTGTCATCATGAAGTGCTTTGAGAGACTAGTCAAGGATAGGAAACAACACCTCCACTTCTCTGATCCTCAACACTGGGGCTCCACAAGGGTGCATGCTCAGCCCCCTCCTGTACTCCCTGTTCACCCATGACTGCGTGGCCACGCACGCCTCCAACTCAATCATCAAGTTTGCAGACGACACAACAGTAGTAGGCTTGAATACCAACAATGACGAGACAGCCTACAGGGAGATGGTGAGTGTCCTGGCGGAGTGGTGCCAGGAAAATAACCTCTCCCTCAATGTCAACAAAACAAAGGAGCTGATCGTGGACTTCAGGAGACAGCAGAGAGAACACGCCCCCATCCACATCGACGGGACCGCAGTGGAGAAGGTGAAAAGTTTCATGTTCCGCGGCGTACACATCACTGACAATCTGAAATGGTCCACCCACACAGACAGTGTGGTGAAGAAGGCGCAACAGCTTTTACAGATGCACAATTGAGAGCATCCTGTCGGGCTGTATCACTGCCTGGTACGGCAACTGCACCGCAGGGCTCTCCAGAGGGTGGTGCGGTCTGCCCAACGCATCACCGGGCGCACACTGCCTGCCCTACAGCACCCGATGTCACAGGAAGGCCAAAAAAATTATCAAGGACATCAACCACCCGAGCCACGGCCTGTTCACCCCGCCATCATCCAGAAGGTGAGGTCAGTACAGGTGTATCAAAGCTGGCACCGAGAGACAGAATCTGTTTTTTAATCTCAAGGCCATCAGACTGTTAACTAGCCATCACTCCCACCTGGTTACTCAACCCTTCACCTTAGAGGCTGATGCCCTATGTACATAGACATGGAATCACTAGTCACTTTACTAATGTTTACATATTGTTTTACTCATCTAATATGTATACACTGTATTTTAGTTAATGCCACTCCGACATTGCTCGTCCCAATATTTATATATTTCATTCTTTAACTTTTAGATGTGTGTATTGTTAGATACTACTGCACTGTTGGAGCTAGGAACACAAGCATTTCGCTACACCCGCAATAACATCTGCTAAATATGTGTATGTGACCAATAAAATTCGATTTGATTTAATATGGTGTCAAATCCGAAATCCGTTTCAGAAGTTGAGCGAGCACTAGCTGGCGTGCACGAGCAAGATGAAACATTGCAAACACTGAGTCAAGAGAGAAGAAAATGGTTGAACGAGCAGAGGATGGGTCCTGCGAGTGCACAGGCCAGTCAAGAGCGCATATTAACCTTGAGAGCTTGCAAGTGTGACTGAGCGAGCAGAACATCATTGTCACAGATCAAAAATAAAAAATGTCTTAAAACAGCACATAACTGTAATCAAAGAAATGTCATTCAAACGTGTAAAAAAAAGTCATTTGAATGCATTCAATTGTCCACCAGCAATAGTCACTTGTCCTTGTCAAGTTTTCACTCTTAATTTCTCAAACTGCTGTCTCTCAAGTCTTGGATTTGAGCAGGGTTGCCAGGTTTAGCTAACATTTCTAGCCCAATGACCCCCTCAAAAACAGTCCACAGGGCCTGAAAACTAGTCCAAATCTTTATTTCCACAGCAAGAGAGGAGTTACCACATTTATCCAATAAACCCTTTTTCCATAATGTTATGGAGCGAATTAAGGAATTATCAAAGTAATTGTACGACGTAGGCTAAGAAGCAAAATTAGGTTTTCCATCAAAATAATAATTATTGCGATCTTAAGAATACAGCGCATTCGGAAAGTATTCAGACCCCTTCCCCTTTTTTCCACATTTGTTACGTTACAGCCTCATTGTCACGTCTCCTCCCCTTGCTCCCCTCCAGCGCTCTGATTCGCCGGTCTACTGAGCCACCGGTCTGAGCGCACCACCCTCGGCAACACCGGAATGGATACCCAACGCACCCTAAATCACCTCCAGCGCACCTGAACCTCAATCTCATCACCACCACTATATAGCTGTTCAGGGTTGTGTTGTGTGTGATTGTTAGTGTCGTGTCGTGTGCTCGCTCTGTTGTTGTTCTCTTGCTCAGTGTTAAGCAAACCTTTACATTGTTGACGTCTGCGTCCTGCCTCTTCGTATCCTCAGTACTCGTCACACTTATTCTAAAATTGATTAAATTAATTGTTTTCCCTCATCAATCTACACACAATACCCCATAATGACAAAGCGAAACAGGTTTTTAGAAATGTTTGCAAACAGAAATACCTTATTTAAATAAGTATTCAGACCCTTTGCTATGAGACTCGAAATGGAGCTCTGGAGCATCTTGTTTCCATTGATCATCCTTGAGCTGTTTCTACAACTTGATTGGAGTCCACCTGTGGTAAATTCAATTGATTGGACATGATTTGGAAAGGCACACACCTGTCTATATAAGGTCCCACAGTTGACAGTGCGTGTCAGAGCAAAAACCAAGCCATGAGGTCGAAGGAATTGTCCGTAGAGCTCCGAGACAGGATTGTGTCGAGGCACAGATCTGGGGAAGGGTACAAAAACATTTCTGCAGCATTGAAGTTCCCCAAGAACACAGTGGCCTCCATCATTCTTAAATGGAAGAAGTTTGGAACCACCAAGACTCTTCCTAGAGCTGGCCGCCCAGCCAAACTGAGCAATCGGGGGAGACGGGCCTTGGTCAGGGAGGTGACCAAGAGCCCGATGGTCACTCTGACAGAGCTCCAGATGGGAGAACCTTCCAGAAGGACAACCATCTCTGCAGCACTCCACCAATCAGGCCTTTATGGTATAGTGGCCAGACGGAAGTCACTCATCAGTAAAAGTTACATGACAGCCCGCTTGGAGTTTGCCAAAAGGCACCTAAAGGACTCTCAGACCATAAGAAACAAGATTCTCTGGTCTGATGAAACATCGATTGAACTCTTAAGAAACAAGATTCTCTGGTCTGATGAAACATCGATTGAACTCTTTGGCCTGAATGCCAAGCGTTACGTCTGGAGGAAACCAGGTACCGCTCATCACCTGGCCAATGCCATCCCTACGGTGAAGCATGGTGGTGGCAGTATCATGCTGTGGGGATGTTTTTCAGCAGCAGGGACTGGGAGACTAGTCAGGATCGAGGGAAAGATGAACAGAGCAAAGTACAGAGACAACCTTGATGAAAACCTGCTCCAGAGCACTCAGGACCTCAGACTGGCGCAAAGGTTCACCTTCCAACAGGACAACAACCCTAAGCACACAGCCAAGACAATGCAGGAGTAGCTTCGGGACAAGTCTCAATGTCCTTGAGTGGCCCAGCCAGAGCCCGGACTTGAACCCGATCGAACATCTCTGGAGAGACCTGAAAATAGCTGTGCAGCGACGCTCCCCATCCAACCTGACAGAGCTTGAGAGGATCTGCAGAGAAGAATGGGAGAAACTCCCCAAATACAGGTGTGCCAAGCTTGTAGCATCATACCCAAGAAGACTCGAGGCTGTAAAAGTACGATCTTTGTCCCCATGTGCAGTTGCAAACCGTAGTCAGGCTTGTTTATGGCGGTTTTGGAGCAGTGGCTGCTTCCTTGCTGAGCGGCCTTTCAGGTTATGTCGATATAGGACTCGTTTTACTGTGGATATAGATACTTTTGTACCCGTTTCCTCCAGCATCTTCAAGGTCCTTTGCTGTTGTTCTGGGATTGATTTGCACTTTTCGCACCAAAGTACGTTCATCTCTAGGAGACAGAACGCGTCTCCTTCCTGAGCAGTATGACGGCTGCGTGGTCCTATGGTGTTTATACTTGCGTACTATTGTTTGTACAGATGAACGTGGTACCTTCAGGCGTTTGGAAATTGCTCCCAAGGATGAACCAGACTAGTCGAGGTCTACCATTTTTTCTGAGGTCTTGGCTGATTTCTTTTGATTTTCCCATGATGTCAAGAAAAGAGGCACTGAGTTTGAAGGTAGGCCTTGAAATACAACCACAAGTACACCTCCAATTGACTCAAATGATGTCAATTAGCCTATCAGAAGTTTCTAAAGCCATGACATCATTTCCTGGAATTTTCCAAGCTGTTTAAAGGCACAGTCAACTTAGTGTATGTAAACTTCTGACCCACTGGAATTGTGATACAGAGAATTATAAGTGAAATAATCTGTCTGTAAACAATTGTTGGGAAAATTACTTGTGTCATGCACAAAGTAGATGTCCTAACCGACTTGCCAAAACAATAGTTTGTTAACAAGAAATTTGTGGAGTGGTTGAAAAACGAGTTTGAATGACTCCAACCTAAGTGTATGTAAACTTCCGACTTCAACTGTAAAATAAACTGTGGATGCTAATGTGGTTTATGACTGAGATGTGGTTGTCCCATCTAGCTATATTAAGATGAATGCACTGTCAGTCACCCTGGATAAGAGTCTGCTAAATGACTAAAATGTAAAATAATATGCTGCCAGAGATCCCATTGTGCTGATAGAGATCTTAATACAGATTGGCTTGGAGAAGAGACAGACAAGGATAAATGCACAGAGGCTAATTTGTTTTTTTAAATTTCTTTATACAGAATATTTGCATTTAAAGCCGAAGCAACTATGCTGGGGTAAAATCACAAATTCTGTCATCTCATTTCTCTGTTATGAGTGTCAACAACAAAAATAAAAAAAAAAGCAGAAAAACATTGATCTCATCTAGATATCAAAGCAAAAGATAAGGTAAAAAAAAAAAAAATGTGCTCAGACATTCACCTCAGAAAGGAGTTAAATTCATAACGAACTGGCATCCGGATGACATTGGAAAATGAGCTGATATATTGATATATAACGACTAGACAATCAATAAAAAGAGACTCCTACGATATGAAGGTCCCAAATTAGAAATCAGCAGGATCCATACATTCACAAGGACATCGTGATAAAGCGCTAGCCACTGATAAACGGTCTGTCTGGTGCTAGGACACAGAATGGAGTACAGTCACAACATAGGGACAACAAAACACAGATCATTTTCTACACAGATTATTTTCCTTAAAGTAGCTAGGTTTCCATCCAATTGGAGACAGAATAATCTAAAAAATCTGCATAAAAAAATAATCTGCATATTTTTCCCACCAGGGATGGGTTTCCATCAAATTGACAATGATGTGCGTGACGACAGAGCACACATTAACTTGATGGTTAAATTCCCACGTTCCCCAAATAAAAAAGTTAAAATGGGTTTCCATCTTATTTTCAACTCTGCTGATGGTTGTCAAGAAAACGGTTGCGTTCTATAGGCGAATGTGCCCACCTCGTAGATACAGTGAGGCTA
>NC_140018.1:2383305-2464431 GCF_964263955.1 Coregonus lavaretus
GGAATACTCTGTACCACAGGGCTGCAGGACAGACTGGTCAGAACCATGGCTGCCATGATCTCATCCATCTCCACCGACCCTGGGCTCCAGAAACTGAGGAGGGGGGGGGGCAATAATTACAAGATTAATTTAGTCTTGGAGCAACGATCACATTCTCCACCTAAACAGACAACTGAAAGAAGAGGAGCAGATGAAGAACGGAGACTCCATTGAAGAGTACCAAGATAACAGTTGATGTTGTAAGGAAAGTGTGGTAAGATGAAGAGCAGCTTTAGGCTGAAGGATGCCCATAGCGAGAGAGCTTACCTGTAAGGGGCAGACACGGGGCAGGAGGGCATTGTGGGAGTTGTTGTCTGCTGGGGAGCCGGGGGGTGGTTCCAGACCCTCTCAGTCAACCCCTGGGGCACGAAGACTGGGCCCTGATGGTTCCTATCCATAATTTTCCTATGGCCGTTCCTCTCTGTCAAGTTAGGGTCTTCCTGCTCACAGCACTGCATGTCCACCTGCAGAGAGACAGAGGTAGAGAGTCAGAGACACTGAAAGCATTGCATGTCCACCTGCAGAGAGACAGAGGTAGAGAGTCAGAGACACTGACAGCACTGCATGTCCACCTGCAGAGAGACAGAGGTAGAGAGTCAGAGACACTGAAAGCACTGCATGTCCACCTGCAGAGAGACAGAGGTAGAGAGTCAGAGACACTGAAAGCACTGCATGTCCACCTGCAGAGAGACAGAGGTAGAGAGTCAGAGACACTGACAGCACTGCATGTCCACCTGCAGAGAGACAGAGGTAGAGAGTCAGAGACACTGACAGCACTGCATGTCCACCTGCAGAGAGACAGAGGTAGAGAGTCAGAGACACTGACAGCACCGCATGTCCACCTGCAGAGAGACAGAGGTAGAGAGTCAGAGACACTGACAGAACTGCATGTCCACCTGCAGAGAGACAGAGGTAGAGAGTCAGAGACACTGACAGCACCGCATGTCCACCTGCAGAGAGACAGAGGTAGAGAGTCAGAGACACTGACAGAACTGCATGTCCACCTGCAGAGAGACAGAGGTAGAGAGTCAGAGACACTGACAGCACTGCATGTCCACCTGCAGAGAGACAGAGGTAGAGAGTCAGAGACACTGACAGCACCGCATGTCCACCTGCAGAGAGACAGAGGTAGAGAGTCAGAGACACAGGCAGCACTGCATGTCCACCTGCAGAGAGACAGAGGTAGAGAGTCAGAGACACTGAAAGCACTGCATGTCCACCTGCAGAGAGACATGGGGACAGAGGTGCAACACTGATAACATATGGCTGAGACTCAGAGAGAGGGAGGGAGGCACAGTTGAGACAATGACACCTGTACAGTAAAACTGTGACAATACTTTTAGCTAGCCACAAAATATTGAAATTGAATGATGGATTCCATCTTCCTATCTCTGCTTGTATGGGTCCACCTACCAGTGTCTCCTGCATCTCTGCCCCGGGCTGCCTGGTTTCTGTGGGGTCTGGTGCTGTAGAGGGACATGACTGCGGTCCTGAAGAAAGGGTCCTCTCCCCTGGTTTCATAGCTGCCATGGTGCTGCTGCTGGTTGTGGTGGTTGTCTACGCTGTATGGGGTCCCAACACGCAGGTTTTCTGAGAAAAACGTCTTCTGTTTTCTCTCTTCACCAGAGGCTGGAGGAGCTCAGAAGAAAAAATATACATTTAGAAAAACAAATCTAAGCTACATCATGAAGTTCTATAAGAATACAAGTTATTACATTCAAGAACAAGGCCCATAGCATAAAAGACATCTCTTCGTTGGAAGTAAAGCAGCAATAATGTGATTTGTTTGTGCATGTAAATATTACGCAATGTCTTGAAATGTAAATCACAGCACAAAATGTTTTATTTCCATTCTCATTGGTAATTATATGTTTGTTATGGGAATCTGCACGTGTCATTACAGTTTCCACCCAATAAAGGAGTGATGTTTGCGAAAAATAATGCCTAAAAGTCAACTACACAAGCAATGACATCATCCTGTAACGAGAGGGTGTTTATTTTTATTTTTTTAAGATCACACACACCCCTCTCTGCACACCCCTCTCTGCACACCCCTCTCTGTCTGACTGACCGAGAGGCAGCAGTGTGCAGTGTGTGTGGACGCCTGAGTGGTTTGAGTGGAGCACAATATCACATTTCTGTTTAATCTAACATTTAAACCATAGACTTGCTTTAAAAAAGCATGATTTGGGGAACGTGCGGATAGGCTACTAAAGACCCCGGAGGTATAGTCGTCTAGTCCAATAGGCGCTCACTTCCACTAGTAAACAACAGCCCTTACTGTGGAGGAGACGGGCGCTCATTGGCTGAGAGCTGCTTTCCAGGGCACACACCCCTTTCTGACAACGTGTTCGCACACGAGTTTCTGCCGGAGCGATGGAGGTGACGATGGAAATACAATCGTTTCCGCTTGAATGTTTAATAAAAAAGTACCATAATTTCCCCGATACATTTTCGTATTAGTCTGACGTCACGCGTTGTAATAGTGAAAAGAAAACAAGAGAAATCTCAAAACCACACTGATGAACTCAATAAAAACATCTATCCTACCCCCCCCCCCCACACACACACACACACACACACAAACATGCCCAAAAATATATTTTTAAAAACCCCATCATTATCGTTATTAATATGTTATAAACATTTTTACTACCCTCTGTAGCTCAGCTGGTAGAGCACGGCTCTTGTAACGCCAGGGTAGTGGGTTCGATCCCCGGGACCACCCATACGTAAAAATGTATGCAATGATGACTGTAAGTCGCTTTGGATAAAAGCGTCTGCTAAATGGCATATTATTTATTATTATTAATAATAAACCATTATGATATTTACCGTTAGAGCGATCGAGATTCTTGTGTCCAGTTTGGAGAGTGAATTAAGTAGGCGTCTCCACCGGGTCTGCGTTGCTGACTGCCAGTGAAAGGGTGGTTGGATGGGAAACGGATGGCTGGATGCGCTCTGTGCGGCTGTGGCTAGGTGTGCGTATGGTGGAGCAATGCCGAGTGCGACAGCTGGCCAGAGCGCTAGATATCAGACTGCACTGAAACTGCACAAGAGCAGATCTGGGTGATAGGTTACGAGATCAAAATTATGCCCTCAGAGCACAGACACACAGACAGACAGACAGACACACCGACAGACAGAGGGAGAGCCGCGCCAGAGAAAATAGGCTACATTAAACACATTGGCAGAGATTGTTTTTGTTTCCAATGAGATGTGTAGGCTACATTTGCAGATATTTTTGTTCAAATGCAGATATTTTTGTTCAAATATAAATGTTTAAATGGTTTCCCTATGCAACGTCATAATAATGCGTTTCCCCTCTCAATCTATCAGTATGGAAAATAAACCAACATAAGCAAAGCATATGAACTGAAAACACATTGAATGACTAAAATCTAAACATTTGTCATCATTTGTCATAACCATTTGTCAAAAAAAATTTCCTCTGAATTGTCATAATCTTTTCACAACAGACTAGTAGACAATATAAAGGCATCTTCATCAGTATGATTTATTCTACGTTTCATGTGACATTAGCCTATATGACAACACTGTACAGTGCAAAGGGGGTCTGAGTTATAGTGAGGTCCAGAAGGGAGGGGGTTAGTGCAAGGGGGTCTGAGTTATAATGAGGTCCAGAAGGGAGAGGGTTAGTGCAAGGGGGTCTGAGTTATAGTGAGGTCCGGAAGGGAGGGGGTTAGTGCAAGGGGGTCTGAGTTATAGTGAGGTCCAGAAGGGAGGGGGTTAGTGCAAGGGGGTCTGAGTTATAGTGAGGTCCAGAAGGGAGGGGGTTAGTGCAAGGGGGTCTGAGTTATAGTGAGGTCCAGAAGGGAGGGGGTTAACCCCACCCCACCCCCCACATATCCAAGAAGAAAGTTGAAGCTCATTTACTGCATTTCTATACAATTTAAAAACTCTAAAATGTTATTTGGAGTTCAGCAAAAACAAGCAAAAAATTACACCAGCCATTAACACTTTGGTTTGCTGTAGCTTCATTCACCTTCAGTCGATCCTATGCCATGTTAGTATGATATCTGAGTGGGAGTAACTAAGAAAATCAAATGGGTGCCCTGGTTGGTAATTCAGCCATGATTACTACAAGTTTAGATAGTCATTTACCAATAAAAACATGTTTAACTGACATGGGCTGGTTGAGTGACTGTCAGTAGCTGTCATGAGCCTCTCACTCCACCGGGTTACCACCTTAATTTTCTTCCACTCTGCTCACCACTCTCTCTACTCAGCCTAACTAGCTCCACCTGTCCCTGCTCTGCTCTGCTCTAATTACTCTGCCAGCTGCGCTGCATTACCCACTACCTCTCCCAGTATTTAAGGCCCTGTCTTTCAGCTCTCCGGTGTCAGATCGTCTGCAAAGCTCACACCCGGAACCTGTTTGCTCGCGCTTCTGGCTCACCCTGGTTTTGTGACCCCGGACCTGCCTGATTTTTGGATACTCTTCTGCCCCAGGAGATCCAGACCTGCTTCTGCCATAACGACTCCTGACTACTCTTCAATCCCGGTAACTCTGACCAGCCTTCTGCCTTGCTACTACGTATTTTGGATTTCCCTTGAACTGTACTGCTGCCTTGTTTCATTACGCCCTGTTGTGTCTGTGTCTCCCCCCCCCAGGACTTCTGGACCACCCACCACCGGCTTCATAGGACGCATCGCTGCCATTGGGGGGGGCACAGACCCAGCACATTGGACGGGATCCCTGTTACCCCTGGAGCCTTCATTCACTCCCTACTTCCCTTTTCCCTTAAGTTTTAATAAACTTTCTGGTGTGACGCAATTGTGGTCCTCTGGTCGTCTGTCTGAACCGTGACAGTACGATCTGACCATTATGGACTCAGCGCACACTTTCCCCGACATGGAAACCGATGAGCATGAGCAGCAGTTCCAGCAGCAGCAACAACAACTCGCCATGATCATTCAACTCCTCACCAACCTTACCCCAGCCAGTCTGCCCACCAGCCCTGCCCCCGAGTTACCTGCCCCGGTCATTGCAGCCGCTGCTCCGGAACCCAAGATTGGAAACCCCGAGCGGTTCAACGGCGACTCAACCCAGGTCCGGCCATTCCTGACTAGCTGCCGACTTCAGTTCTCCTTGCAGCCAAGGACCTTCGCCACGGAGGGGGCTAAAGTTGGGTATGCCATCACTCACCTGACGGGCCGAGCTCGACTCTGGGGAACAGCAGAGTTCGAACGTCAAACCCCCGCATGTGCAACCTTCGACCTGTTTGCTGAGGAGATGCTGAAGGTGTTTGACCTGGATTCACCAACCGCAGAGGCGTCTCGTGAACTGTTCAGTATTCGACAAGGCAGACGTACAGTCGCAGACCATTCCATCGACTTCCGAACCCTGGCTAGACGAAGTTCTTGGAACACACCATCGTTGGTGGACGCGTTCTTCCATAGTTTGGCTGACTATATCAAGGACGAGTTGGTCTCCCATGAACTGCCTTCCACTCTTGATGAAGCCATCGCACTGACTGTCAGGATCGACAGAAGGATACAGACCCGTCGTCGTGAGAGGGGGCGCCAAGGTCCACCTACTACCGGCATTCGGAGAGATCCGACGGGGCTCCTGTCATCTACTGCCACTCACCCAGGTCAGTTTGATCAGTCTGAGCCTATGGAGATTGGGCGAGCCTCTCTCACTCCTGCAGAGCGCCAGCGCCGCTTCACCTCTAACCTCTGCCTCTATTGTGGAGGTGATGGACATCGTGTGGTAACCTGCCCTTTAAAGGGCCGAAGCTCACCGGGCATAGGGGGAGTCCGGTTGAGTTCAATGACCATCCAGTCCTCCGACCGCAAACCCCTGCTGCAAGTTCACCTCCGCCTCTCTGACTCAACTCACACCCTGGCTGCTCTGGTGGATTCTGGCGCCGAAGCCAACATAATGGACATCAAGCTGGCACGCCAACTGGGACTGGAGAACCTCCGTTTGACACCTCCTATTCCTGCCCGGGCACTGGACGGACACTTACTCGGATCGGTCACTCATGTCACGGCCCCGGTCTCGATGGGTCTGTCCGGAAACCATCAAGAAACTATCCAGTTTCACCTGCTCCCCTCTCCAGGCCAACCCCTCATCCTGGGTTACCCATGGCTCCGCCGGCACAACCCTCAGCTCGACTGGGTGACCGGGGTGATCAGGGAGTGGGGAGAGGACTGCCACCGAACCTGCCTGCTTGCTGCCGCACTACCCCCTCGGCCAGTACCTACTAACTCCGCTCCTGACCTCTCCAATGTCCCAGAATGCTACCATGGTCTCAGAGAGGTGTTTAACAAAGCAAGAGCCACATCTCTGCCCCCTCACCGACCGTACGACTGTGCCATCGACCTCCTCCCTGGAACAGCCCCTCCAAAGGGTCGTCTTTATTCATTGTCTGCTCCTGAAAGAAAGTCCATGGAGGACTACATCAATGGCTCTCTGTCCGCAGGATTAATCCGTTCATCTTCATCTCCTGCTGGTGCTGGCTTCTTCTTTGTGGGGAAGAAGGACGGATCTCTTCGCCCCTGCATCGACTACAGGGGACTCAACGACATCACAGTGAAAAACCGTTACCCTCTGCCTCTGCTCACCTCTGCTTTTGAGTTGCTCCAGGGAGCCACTGTTTTTACCAAGTTGGATCTCAGAAACGCTTACCACCTAGTGCGGATCCGGGAGGGAGATGAATGGAAAACCGCATTCAATACACCAACAGGCCACTACGAGTATCTGGTTATGCCTTTTGGCCTCACCAATGCTCCGGCTGTGTTCCAGGCTCTAGTGAATGATGTACTGCGGGACATGTTAAACAAGTTTGTCTTCGTTTACCTGGATGACATCCTAATCTACTCCAGAAACCTGTCTGAACACACCCGCCATGTCCAGCAAGTCCTTCATCGTCTTCTGGAGAATTCCCTCTACGCCAAGGCAGAGAAATGTGAGTTTCACGTCAAGACAGTGGCCTTCCTGGGGTACATAGTGGCAGAGGGAAGTATCCAAATGGATCCTGCCAAAGTATCAGCAGTCACTTCATGGCCAGTTCCGGAGAACAGAAAGAAGCTGCAACAGTTTCTGGGGTTTGCTAACTTCTACAGAAAGTTTATCCGGAACTACAGTACCGTTGCTGCCCCTCTCACTGCTCTAACCAGCACCAAGCAACCCTTCACCTGGACCCCAGCAGCCGACAAAGCCTTCAGTACCCTCAAGGTGAGGTTCACCTCCGCACCCATCCTCCAGATGCCTGATGTGGACCGGCAATTCATTGTGGAGGTGGACGCCTCGGATGTGGGAGTTGGTGCTGTGATTTCTCAGTGGGCTGCGGAGGATAGGAAGCTCCATCCCTGCGCCTTTTTCTCACGTCGGTTGTCCCCCTCTGAGTGCAATTACGACATAGGGAACCGTGAGCTGCTGGCTGTGAAGCTTGCCTTGGAGGAGTGGCGTCACTGGCTGGAGGGGTCCACCATTCCATTTCTCGTTTGGACCGATCATAAGAACTTGGAGTACATCCGCACGGCCAAACGGTTGAACTCCAGGCAGTCCCGCTGGGCCCTGTTCTTCACCAGGTTTAATTTCACTCTGTCATACCGGCCTGGATCACGCAACACCAAGCCAGACGCCCTCTCCCGTCAATTCCAGAAGGATGACACCCCCTCCAAGGACCCTGTGTCGATTCTGCCAAGTCCCTGCATCGTTGCAGCTCTGACCTGGGCTGTTGAGGAACAGGTGCTGGAGGCTCTCCGTAACCAGCCAGGTCCCAGCACTTGCCCAGCTGACCGCCTTTTTGTCCCCGAAGACCTGAGGTCCCAGGTCGTTCAGTGGGGACATGACTCCCGCCTAGCTTGTCACCCTGGCTCCACCCGCACTTACAACCTGCTCGCCCAGAGGTTCTGGTGGCCCTCTCTGAGAAGGGATGTACGGGAATTCGTCCAAGCCTGCCCCATCTGCAACCAACACAAGTCGTCCTGCCAGCCCCCAGCCGGATTGCTGCAGCCCCTGCCTGTGCCCAGACGTCCCTGGTCTCACATCGCCCTTGACTTTGTCACGGGGCTGCCCCCTTCAAGTGGCATGACCGTCATTCTCACCATTGTTGACCGTTTCAGCAAGATGGCACACTTCATTCCCCTCCCCAAGCTCCCAACCGCCAAGGAGACCGCCCAGGTGGTCCTGGAACACGTCTTCCGGATCCACGGACTGCCTAAGGATGTAGTTTCTGACCGTGGTCCACAATTCTCCTCCGCTTTTTGGAAGGAGTTCTGTCACCTGCTGGGAGCCACAGTCAGTCTGACTTCCGGATTCCATCCCCAATCCAATGGGCAGTCAGAGCGGGCTAATCAGGAGCTCGAGAAGGCACTGCGATGCATGACTTCACGCAACCCCCACTCCTGGTCGCAGCAATTGACATGGGTGGAGTACGCACACAATTCTCTGACCTGCTCTGCCATCGGTATGTCCCCTTTCCAATGTGTTTATGGATACCAGCCTCCTCTATTTGCCAGCCAGGAAGAGGAGGTTACTTGCCCATCTGCACTTGCTTTTGCCCGTCGATGTCGCCGCACCTGGTCACAAGCCCGAGCCACACTCCTCAGATCCGTTGCCAGCTACACTACCGGGGCCAACCGTCGGAGAATTCCTGCTCCCACCTACCATGTTGGTCAAAGGGTGTGGTTGTCATCGAAGAACCTGCCACTCAGGGTGGAGTCGCAGAAGCTGGCACCTCGGTTCATTGGCCCATTCCCTATCATAAGAGTGATTAGCCCAACTGCTGTCCGGCTCCAACTGCCTAATTCCCTGAGGGTGCACCCCACTTTCCATGTGTCTAAGATTAAGCCCATCCATGAGAGTCCGCTGGTCCCTGCTGCGCCTTGTCCTCCTCCTCCACGGCTCGTCGATGGTGGTCTGGTTTACACCGTCCGCCGCCTGCTTCGGTCCAGACGGAGGGGTAGGGGTCTCCAGTACCTCATTGACTGGGAGGGCTATGGACCTGAGGAAAGGACCTGGGTGCCAGCTAGTCGGATTGTGGATAGGACTCTCATCACCGCTTTCCACCAACGGCATCCTGATCAACCTGCAATCCGTAGGGGCCGCCCCAGAGGGGTCCCTAACCGTCCTGCCCGCTCGGCTTCCTGTCCTGTGCCTGATCCTGTCTCGGGACCTGTCCCATCTCCCGACCACGGCCCTCCGGCTTCCTCCGAGGATGAGGACGTTCACTCGGACCGTTCGGAGGAGTTCTAGCCCTCCTCCGGCTCCCCTCCTCCCGCCCGGCGTGGTGTTGCTCTTGGGACTTCTGGGGCCGTCCCTTGGGGGGGGGGTTCTGTCATGAGCCTCTCACTCCACCGGGTTACCACCTTAATTTTCTTCCACTCTGCTCACCACTCTCTCTACTCAGCCTAACTAGCTCCACCTGTCCCTGCTCTGCTCTGCTCTAATTACTCTGCCAGCTGCGCTGCATTACCCACTACCTCTCCCAGTATTTAAGGCCCTGTCTTTCAGCTCTCCGGTGTCAGATCGTCTGCAAAGCTCACACCCGGAACCTGTTTGCTCGCGCTTCTGGCTCACCCTGGTTTTGTGACCCCGGACCTGCCTGATTTTTGGATACTCTTCTGCCCCAGGAGATCCAGACCTGCTTCTGCCATAACGACTCCTGACTACTCTTCAATCCCGGTAACTCTGACCAGCCTTCTGCCTTGCTACTACGTATTTTGGATTTCCCTTGAACTGTACTGCTGCCTTGTTTCATTCCGCCCTGTTGTGTCTGTGTCTCCCCCCCCCAGGACTTCTGGACCACCCACCACCGGCTTCATAGGACGCATCGCTGCCATTGGGGGGGGCACAGACCCAGCACATTGGACGGGATCCCTGTTACCCCTGGAGCCTTCATTCACTCCCTACTTCCCTTTTCCCTTAAGTTTTAATAAACTTTCTGGTGTGACGCAATTGTGGTCCTCTGGTCGTCTGTCTGAACCGTGACAGTAGCTAGGTTTCCATCCGATTGGCAACAGATTTTCACGCAAATATGCTACACTGAACAAAAATATGAACACAACATCTAAAGTGCTGGTCCCATGTTTCATGAGCTGAAATAAAAGACCCCGGAAATATTCCATACTCACAAAAAGCTTATTTCTCTCAAATTTGTGCACAAATTAGTTTACATCCCGGTTATTGAGTATTTCTCCTTTGTCAAGATAATCCATCCACCTGACAGGTGTGGCATATCAAGAAGCTGATTAAACAGCATGATCATTACACAGGTGCGCCTTGTGCTGGGGACAATAAAAGGCCACTCTAAAATGTGCAGTTTTGTCATGCAACACAATGCCACAGATGTCTCAGGTTGAGGGAGCATGCAATCTGCATGCTGACTGTGGGAATGTCCACCAGAGCTGTTTCCAGAGAATTTAATGTTAATTTCTCTACCATAAACCGCCTCCAACGTCATTTTAGAGAATATGACAGTACGTCCAACCGGCCTCACAACCGCAGACCACGTGTAACCACGCCAGCCCAGGACCTCCACATTTGGCTTCTTCACCTGCGGGATCGTCAGAGGGGGGAGGGCGGGGTGCTGCAGAGTATTTCTGTCTGTAATAAGGCCCTTTTGTAGGGAAAAACTATTCTGATTGGCTGGGCCTGGCTCCCCAAATGGGTGGGCCTGACTCCCCAGTAGGTGGGCCTGGAAGTAGGTGGGCCTATGCCCTCCCAGGCCCAACCATGGCTCCGCCCCTGCCCAGTCATGTGAAATATAGATTAGGGCCTAATTTATTTATTTCAATTGACTGATTTCCTTATATGAACTATAACTCAGCAAAATCTTTGAAATTGTTGCATTTTGCCTTTATATTTTTGTTCGGTATAAAATACGCATAAAACAATATGTGCATTTTCCCACCAGAGATGTTTCCATCAAATTGACTAAAAAAGGCTATGCGTGATGATGTAGCGCACATAAAAATACAGTTTACTGTTAAATTGCCGTGTACCGAATAAAAAATACAAGTTAAATGGGTTTCCATCGCATTTTCAACTCTACTGATGGTTTTCTCACAAGAAAATGTTGCATTATACAGCGTGTCTGCCCACTCTGGTATGGACACGTGCGTTCTAGCCAACAGCTCGCAGATATAGTGTGGGTAGCCTATAGCCTATATGAGGAAATTATTATGGACAAAAGAGTGAGATTATTTTTATTTGTCAAAACGCAGCAAAGCATCGATCATCATGTCACCAGAATAAGACCCGCAATATTTATTGGAAAGGAATATCACAATTATCACCTTGCAATTTATAGAACAGTAATGCCATTTAGCAGACGCTTTTATCCAAAGCAATTTACAGTCATACATATGGGTGGCCCCAGTACTCGAACCCACCATCCTGGCATTGGTGGTGCCATGCTCTACCAACTGAGCCATACAAGTCCGTCATCATTTATTTAATCTGTATCCTAATAACCTGCATGGTTTCCTGACTAGTCGTAGTGGGAGGAGCACACAACATGTCATCGGGTGACTCCAAGTTTAGTTCAATATGATGGTTATTATATCAATATTGGCGCATAAAAGCATTTCCACCAAACATTTGTCAAATAATTAATTTTACAACACAAAAAAGATCCCACCTTTTATTTTGTCGACATTTGGAAAGTGGACCTACAAATGTGTGGTTTCCATCAGGCCTGTCGTGACTTTTTTTAAAAATCCGAAATGTACTTTACTCGCATACAAATATTGGCTGGAAACCTGGTTCGTGAGTGACATTATAACAAGAGGAAAATTGCTGAAACCAAATGTCAAAACTGCACCTTGTGTATTCTACCATTCTAACTCTCAAAAGTAAATTGAGACCCCGACTGAGTTTCTAGAAAATATAACCGAGGTCCGAACCTCTGTTGTCCTCATACGTAGCTACAGCTCTGCATTTTTGGTGAGTGGATTAAAGCTCAAGCCCTGTGAATGTGTAGCTACTCCACCAGACGGGGATTTTAGTCTGAGCTCCAGCACGGTTACAGACAGAGGTCCCAATCCCACTGCCAATCTCAATCCCAATCTAGACGGAATTAATTAAATCATGTGACACTGTCGGACCTATAACAACCCAGATGAAAGCTTGTTGGTGCTATGTTCTGAGCTGCTCCTTGTATGCTTAGATAGAAGATCAAATCAAATCAAATATATTTATATAGAGCCCTTTTTTTTTTACATCAGCAGATGTCACAAAGTGCTTATACAGAAACCCAAACAGCAAGCAAGCACGGTGGCTAGGAAAAACTCCCTAGAAAGGCAGGAACCTAGGAAGAAACCTAGAGAGGAACCAGGCTCTGAGGGGTGGCCAGTCCCCTTCTGGCTGTGCCGGGTGGAGATTACAAGAGTACATGGCCATTAGTAGTCCTGAGGCATGGTCCTAGGGCTCAGGTCCTCAGAGAGAGAGCGAGAGAGAGAGAGAGAGAGAGAAAGTGAGAGAGTGAGAGAGAGAGAGAGAGAGAGAGAGAGAGAGAGAGAGAGAGAGAGAGAGAGAGAGAGAGAGAGAGAGAGAGAGAGAGAGAGAGAGAGAGAGAGAGAGAGAGAGAGAGAGAGAGAGAGAGAGAGAGAGAGAGAGAGAGAGAGAGAGAGAGAGAGAGAGAGAGAGAGAGAGAGAGAGAGATAGAGAGAGAGAGAGATGGAGCGAAGAGAGAGATCGAGAGAGAGAGAGAGAGAGAGAGAGAGAGAGAGAGAGAGAGAGAGAGAGAGAGAGAGAGAGAGAGAGAGAGATGGAGCGAGAGAGATAGAGCGAGAGAGATGGGAGAATTAGAGGGAGTATACCTAAGTTCACACAGAATTTCACCAGATAGGACAGACTGACCCTAGCCCCCCGGCACATAGACTATTGCAGTATAGATACTGGAGGCTGAGGAACACTGTGGCCCCGTCCGACGATACCCCCAGACAGGGACAACCAGGCAGGATATAGAGCATTCAGAGGTCGAGACAGCAGGTGCGAGCGAGAGAGAGAGAGAGGGTTGAAAACAGCAGGTCCGGGACAAGGTAGCACATCTGGTGAATAGGTCAGGGTTCCATAGCCACAGGCAAAACAGCAGAAACTGGATCAGAAGCATGACCAGGTGGACTGGGGACAGCCAGGCGTCATCAGGCCAAGTAGTCCTGAGGCATGGTCCTAGGGCTCAGGTCCTCAGAGAGAGAGCGAGAGAGAGAGAGAGAGAGAGAGAGTGAGAGAGTGAGAGAGAGAGAGAGAGAGAGAGAGAGAGAGAGAGAGAGAGAGAGAGAGAGAGAGAGAGAGAGAGATAGAGCGAGAGAGAGAGAGAGAGAGAGAGAGAGAGAGAGAGAGAGAGAGAGATAGAGCGAGAGAGAGAGAGAGAGAGAGAGAGAGAGAGAGAGAGAGAGAGAGATGGAGCGAGAGAGAGAGAGAGAGAGAGAGAGAGAGAGAGAGAGAGAGAGATGGAGCGAGAGAGAGAGATGGAGCGAGAGAGCGAGAGAGAGAGATAGAGAGAGAGAGAGAGAGAGAGAGAGAGAGAGATGGAGCGAGAGAGATAGAGCGAGAGAGATGGGAGAATTAGAGGGAGTATACCTAAGTTCACACAGAATTTCACCAGATAGGACAGACTGACCCTAGCCCCCCGGCACATAGACTATTGCAGTATAGATACTGGAGGCTGAGGAACACTGTGGCCCCGTCCGACGATACCCCCAGACAGGGACAACCAGGCAGGATATAACCCCACCCACTTTGCCAAAGCACAGCCCCCACACCACCAGAGGGATATCAACAGACCACCAACCTACTACCCTGAGACAAGGCTGAGTATAGCCCACGAAGATCTCCTCCACTGTACCAGCCCGAAGGGGCGCAAAACCGGACAGGAAGATCACGTCAGTGACTCAACCCACTCAAGTCGAGTAGAGCGAAAAAAGCCTGGCACAACGTGACGCACCCCTCCTAGGGACGGCATGGGAGAGCACTAGCAAGCCAGTGACTCAGCCCCCGTAATAGGGTCGGAGGCAGAGGCAATCATAGGACCTACTGAAGAGTAGAGTCTTAAAGACTTAAAGGTTGAGACAGAGTCTGCGTCTTTCACATGGATAGGCAGACCATTCCATGAAAATTGAGCTCTATAGGAGGAAGCCCTGCCTCCAGCTGTTTGCTTAGAAATTTGAGGAGGCCTGCGTCTTGTGACCGTAGCGTACATGTATGTATGTACGGCAGGACCAAATCGGAGAGATAGGTAGGAGCAAGTCCATGCAATGCTTTGTAGGTTAGCAGTAAAACCTTGAAATCAGCCCTAACCTTAACAGGAAGCCAGTGTAAACAGGCTAGCACTGGAGTAATATGATCACATTTTGGGGTTCTAGTCAATATTCTAGCAGCTGTATTTAACACTAACTGAAGTTTATTCAGTGCTTTATCCGGGTAGCCGGAGAGTAGAACATTGCAGTAGTCTAATCTAGAAGTGACAAATGCATGGATTCGTTTTTCTGCATTATTTTTGGACAAAAAGTTTCAGATTTTTTGCAATGTTACGAAGATGGAAAAAGCTGCCCTTGAAATATGATTTATATGTTCGTCAAAAGAGAGATCATTATCCAGAGAAACACAGAGGCCCTTCACAGTTTTATTTGACTGTACAACCATCAAGATTAATTGTCAGATCAAACAACAGATGTCTTGTTTCTTAGGACCTAGAACAAAAAAACAGGTTTTTAGAAATGTTTGCTAATTTATTACAAATAAAAAACTGAAATATCACATTTACATAAGTATTCAGACCCTTTACTCAGTACTTTGTTAAAGCACCTTTGGCAGCGATTACAGCCTCGAGTGTCACGCCTGCGCCCGCTCCCCCTCCCTGGCGCTCGAGGGTGCTCATCATTACGCACACCTGTCACCATCGTTACGCGCACCGGCGCTCATTGGACTCCTTCACTTTGTTGATAGCCCCTTCTATATCTGTCTGTTCCCCAGTTTGATCCCATGTCAGCATTAATGTTGTTATGTTTCCCCTGTCCAGATGCTGTCCGTGTTTTGTTTCATGTCTGTATATATTAAATGTTCACTCCCTGTACTTGCTTCTCGTCTCCCAGCGTCTGTCCTCAAACTCGAGTCTTCTTGGGTGTGATGCTACATGTTTGGCACACCTGTATTTGGGGAGTTTCTCCCATTCTTCTCTACAGACCCTCTCAAGCTCTGTCAGGTTGGATGGGGAGCGTCGCTGCACAGCTATTTTCAGGCCTCTTCAGAGATGTTCGATCGGGTTCAAGTCCGGGCTCTGGCTGGGCCACTCAAGGACATTCAGAGACATGTCCCAAAGCCACTCCTGCATTGTCTTGGCTGTGTGCTTAGGGTCCTTGTCCTGTTGGAAGGTTAACCTTTGCCCCAGTCTGAGGTCCCCACAGCATGATGCTGCCACCACCATGCTTCACTGTAGGGATGGTGCCAGGTTTCCTCCAGACGTGACGCTTGGCATTCAGGCCATCATAAGTTGAACGCACCAATGTGTAAGTCGCTCTGGATAAGAGCGTCTGCTAAATGATGTAAATGTAAATTAGTCTTCCGGAAGGTAGTGAGTTGCTGTGCAATTGAGGAATGGGAGATTCGATATAACCCGATAGTTTTTACAATTTTCCAGGTCAAGGTTTGGCTTTTTCAGGAGAGGCTTTACTACTGACCCTTTTAGTGAGTTTGGTTCACATCCGGAGGATAGGGAGTTGTTTATTATGTTAAACATAGAAGGGCCAAGCACAGGAAATAGTTATTTCAGTATTTTAGTTGGAATAGGGCCCAGTAGGCAACTGGAAGGTTTAGAGCCAATGACTATTTTCGTGAATAGTCATTGGCTCTAAACCTTCCAGAAAAAAAAAAAAGAAAAAAAACTTGAGTGTCTCAATTGATTTTAGGTCCTGGCAGTTCTGTGCAGACAACTGAGTTTTGGAGGAATACAAAGATTCAAAGAGGAGTCCGTAATTTGCTTTCTAATAATCATGATCTTTTTGTCGATGAAGTTCATGAATTCATCACTGCTGAAGTAAAGGCCATCCTCTCTTGTTGAATGCAGCTTTTTAGTTAGCTTTGCGACAGTATCAAAAATACATTTTGGATTGTTTTTAATTCTCCTCAATTAGGTTGGAAAAGTAGGCTGATCGAGCAGCAGTGAGGGCTCTTCGATATTGCTCTGTACTGTCTTTCCAAGCTAGTCGGAAGACTTCCAGTTTGGTGGAGCGCCATTTCATTTCCAATTTTCTGGAAGCTTGCTTCAGGGCTCGTGGTATTTTGTTTTTAGAGGTGCGACTGTATCTAGGGTATAACGCAAGGTTACATTTAGATCCTCAGTTAGGTGGTTAACTGATTTCTGTACTCCGACGTCCTTGAGTAGGTGGAGGGAGTCTGGAAGGGCATCAAGGAATCTTCGGGTTGTCTGAGAATTTATAGCGCGGCTTTTAATAATCCTTGGTTGGGGTCTGAGCAGATTATTTGTTGCGTTTGCAAACGTAATAAGACGGTGGTCCGATAGTTCAGGATTATAAGGAAAAACATTTAGATCCACAATATTTATTCCACGGGACAAAACTAGATCCAGGGTATGACTGTGGCAATGCGTAGGTCCGGAGACCCACTGAGTCGATGATGGCTCCAAAAGCCTTTTGGAGTGGGTCTGTGGACTTTTCCATGTGAATATTGAAGTCACCAAAATGTTTTATATTATCTGCCATGACTACAAGTTCAGATAGGAATTCAGGGAACTCGGTGAAGAACGCGGTATACGGCCCAGGAGGCCTGTGAACATTAGCTATAAAAAGTGATAGATTTCATGACTAGAAACTCAAAAGACGAAAACACAGTCATTTTTTTTTTTGGGGGGGGGGGGCGGGGGATTGAAATTTGCTGTCATAAATGTTAGCAACACATCTGCCTTTGCGGGATGCGCGGGGGATATGGTCACTAGTGTAACCAGGATGAGAGGCCTCATTTAACACAGTAATTTCATCAGGCTTGAGCCATGTTTCAGTCAGGCCAATCACATCAAGGTTATGATCAGTGATTAGTTCATTGACTATGACTGCCTTGGAAGTGAGGGATCTAACATTACGTAGTCCTATTTTGAGATGAGATATTACCAATTTAAAAAAAAATTATCACAGGAATGGAGGAGGTCTTTATTCCAGTGAGATTGCTAAGGCGAATGTTACGGAGTCTTGTTGAATTGTAATCGAATAGCTGGACTTGTACAATGCTTGAACATGGCTATTGAACTTGACATTTGTGTCTGTCTTTATTCTTTAATCTAACATATCATACAGAAACAGCGAACACCGCCATGTTTAGTTTTGCCCGACCTAGATCGAGGCACAGACACGGTATCAATGGGGAAAGCTGAGCTGACTACACTGACTGTGCTAGTGGCAGACTCCACTAAGCTGGCAGGCTGGCTAACAGCCTGCTGCCTGGCATGCACCCTGTCTCGTTGTGGAGCTAGAGGATTTAGAGCCCTGTCTATTTTGATAAATAAGATGAGAGCACCCCTCCAGCTTAGATGGAGTCCGTCACTCCTGAGCAGGCCAGGCTTGGTCCTGTTTCTGGGTGAGTCCCAGAAAGAGGGCCAGTTACCTACAAATTCTATATTTTGGGAGGGGCAGAAAACAGTTTTCAACCAGCGATTGAGTTGTGAGATTCTGCTGTAGAGCTCATCCCTCCCCCTAACTGGGAGGGGGGCAGAGACAATTACTTGATGCCAACACATCTTTCTAGTTAAGTTACACGCTGAAGTTACGTTGCGCTTGGTGACTAACCGTTTCATCCTAACATCTTTGACGCCGACGTGGATAACAATATCCCTACTAGCCAGTTTTAGCCTCAGCTAGCACCATCTTCAGATTAGCCTTTACGTCGGTAGCCCTGCCCCCTGGTAAACAATGCATGATTGCTGGATGATGCTTTTTAAAGTCTAATATTGCGGGTAATGGAGTCGCCAATTTGTCAGAGCTAATGGTGGGAGGCTTCGGCGGCTTAGACCCCGTAACGGGTGGAGGAGAGACCTGAGAAGGCACGGGCTCTGACTCCGACTCGTTGCTTAGTGGGGAAAACCGGTTGAAAGTTTATATAGGCTGAATGAGCGACACCGGTTCAGCATGCTGAAAGCATTTCTTTCCAGAAGCCATGAGAAAATTGTCCGGCTGCGGGGACTGTGCAGGGGGATTAACACTACTACCTGTACTTACTGGTGGCACAGACGCTGTATCATCATTTCCTACACTTACATTGCCCTTGCCTAATGATTGCGTCTGAAGCCGAGCTTGCAACTCGGCAATCCTCACCATAAGGCGGTAGTTCTTCTGTATATTAAGCGTACAGTGACTGCAATGTGAGGGCATCATGTTACTTACCTTTATATATATTTTTCGGCCGGAGGAGGTCCTGCAGATCTATGTCCAGATAAACCGTCCGGGGTGACAAAGTTGAATTCTAAAAAAAAGTTGTGTGAAGACAAAACTAAGATCTTGGTAAACTTGTTAAATACAGAGTTTGATAAAATAGTTATTAAGAGTAAAAAAGCGACAAAGTTTGGCAGGTAGCCAAGTAGCAACAAACAGTACAGAGACAACGCGTTGCACAGGATGAGTCCTAGTTACACCTATAGGATGAGTCCTAGTTACACCTATAGGATGAGTCCTAGTTACACCTATAGGATGAGTCCAACAGTGACACCTATAGGATGAGTCCAACAGTTACACCTATAGGATGAGTCCAACAGTTACACCTATAGGATGAGTCCAACAGTTACACCTACAGGATGAGTCCAACATCTACACCTATAGGATGAGTCCAACAGTTACACCTATAGGATGAGTTCAACAGTGACACCTATAGGATGAGTCCAACATCTACACCTATATGATGAGTCCTAGTTAGACCTATAGGATGAGTCCAACAGTGACACCTATAGGATGAGTCCAACATCTACACCTATAGGATGAATCCAACAGTTACACCTATAGGATGAGTTCAACAGTGACACCTATAGGATGAGTCCAACATCTACACCTATAGGATGAGTCCAACAGTTACACCCATAGGATGAGTCCAACATCTACACCTATAGGATGAGTCCAACAGTTACACATATAGAATGAGTCCAACAGTTACAACTATAGGATGAGTCCAACAGTTACACCTTTAGGATGAGTCCAACAGTTACACCTATAGGATGAGTTCAACATCTACACCTATAGGATGAGTCCAACAGTTACACCTATAGGATGAGTCCAACATCTACACCTATAGGATGAGTCCAACATCTACACCTATAGGATGAGTCCAACAGTTACACCTATAGGATGAGTCCAACAGTTACACCAATAGGATGAGTCCAACATCTACACCTATAGGATGAGTCCAACAGTTACACCTATAGGATGAGTCCAACAGTTACACCTTTAGGATGAGTCAAACAGTTACACCTATAGGATGAGTCCAACAGTAACACCTATAGGATGAGTCCAACAGTTACACCTATAGGATGAGTCCAACAGTTACACCTATAGGACGAGTCCAACATCTACACCTATAGGATGAGTCCAACAGTTACACCTATAGGATGAGTCCAACAGTAACACCTATAGGATGAGTCCAACAGTTACACCTATAGGATGAGTCCAACAGTTACACCTACAGGATGAGTCCAACAGTGACACCTACAGGATGAGTACAACAGTTACACCAATAGGATGAGTCCTAGTTAGACCTATAGGATGAGTCCAACAGTTACACCTATAGGATGAGTCCAACAGTTACACCTACAGGATGAGTCCAACATCTACACCTATAGGATGAGTCCAACAGTTACACCTATATGATGAGTCCAACAGTTACACCTATAGGATGAGTCCAACAGTTACACCTACAGGATGAGTCCAACATCTACACCTATAGGATGAGTCCAACAGTTACACCTATATGATGAGTCCAACAGTTACACCTATAGGATGTGTCCAACAATTACACCTATAGGATGAGTCCAACAGTTACACCTATAGGATGAGTCCAACAGTTACACCTACAGGATGAGTCCAACAGTTACACCTATAGGATGAGTCCTAGTTAGACCTATAGGATGAGTCCAACAGTGACACCTATAGGATGAGTCCAACATCTACACCTATAGGATGGGTCCAACAGTTACACCTATAGGATGAGTCCAACAGTTACACCTATAGGATGAGTCCAACAGTTACACCTATAGGACGAGTCCAACAGTTACACCTATAGGATGAGTCCAACAGTTACACCTACAGGATGAGTCCAACAGTTACACCTATAGGATGAGTCCAACAGTTACACCTATAGGATGAGTCCAACAGTTACACCTATAGGACGAGTCCAACATCTACACCTATAGGATGAGTCCAACAGTTACACCTATAGGATGAGTCCAACAGTAACACCTATAGGATGAGTCCAACAGTTACACCTATAGGATGAGTCCAACAGTTACACCTACAGGATGAGTCCAACAGTGACACCTACAGGATGAGTCCAACAGTTACACCAATAGGATGAGTCCTAGTTAGACCTATAGGATGAGTCCAACAGTTACACCTATAGGATGAGTCCAACAGTTACACCTATAGGATGAGTCCAACAGTTACACCTACAGGATGAGTCCAACATCTACACCTATAGGATGAGTCCAACAGTTACACCTATATGATGAGTCCAACAGTTACACCTATAGGATGTGTCCAACAGTTACACCTATAGGATGAGTCCAACAGTTACACCTATAGGATGAGTCCAACAGTTACACCTACAGGATGAGTCCAACAGTTACACCTATAGGATGAGTCCTAGTTAGACCTATAGGATGAGTCCAACAGTGACACCTATAGGATGAGTCCAACATCTACACCTATAGGATGAGTCCAACAGTTACACCTATAGGATGAGTCCAACAGTTACACCTATAGGATGAGTCCAACAGTTACACCTATAGGACGAGTCCAACAGTTACACCTATAGGATGAGTCCAACAGTTACACCTACAGGATGAGTCCAACATCTACACCTATAGGATGAGTCCAACAGTTACACCTATAGGATGAGTTCAACAGTTACACCTATAGGATGAGTCCAACAGTTACACCTACAGGATGAGTCCAACAGTTACACCTATAGGATGAGTCCAACAGTTACACCTATAGGATGAGTCCAACAGTTACACCTACAGGATGAGTCCAACATCTACACCTATAGGATGAGTCCAACAGTTACACCTATAGGATGAGTTCAACAGTTACACCTATAGGATGAGTCCAACAGTTACACCTACAGGATGAGTCCAACAGTTACACCTATAGGATGAGTCCAACAGTTACACCTATAGGATGAGTCCAACAGTTACACCTATAGGATGAGTCCAACAGTTACACCTACAGGATGAGTCCAACAGTTACACCTATAGGATGAGTCCAACAGTGACACCTACAGGATGAGTCCAACATCTACACCTATAGGATGAGTCCAACAGTTACACCTACAGGATGAGTCCAACAGTTACACCTATAGGATGAGTCCAACAGTTACACCTTTAGGATGAGTCCAACAGTTACACCTATAGGATGAGTCCAACAGTGACACCTACAGGATGAGTCCAACATCTACACCTATAGGATGAGTCCAACAGTTACACCTATAGGATGAGTCCAACAGTTACACCTATAGGATGAGTCCAACAGTTACACCTATAGGATGAGTCCAACAGTTACACCTATAGGATGAGTCCAACAGTTACACCTATAGGATGAGTCCAACAGTTACACCTACAGGATGAGTCCAACAGTGACACCTACAGGATGAGTCCAACAGTTACACCAATAGGATGAGTCCTAGTTAGACCTATAGGATGAGTCCAACAGTTACACCTATAGGATGAGTCCAACAGTTACACCTATAGGATGAGTCCAACAGTTACACCTACAGGATGAGTCCAACATCTACACCTATAGGATGAGTCCAACAGTTACACCTATATGATGAGTCCAACAGTTACACCTATAGGATGTGTCCAACAGTTACACCTATAGGATGAGTCCAGCAGTTACACCTATAGGATGAGTCCAACAGTTACACCTACAGGATGAGTCCAACAGTTACACCTATAGGATGAGTCCTAGTTAGACCTATAGGATGAGTCCAACAGTGACACCTATAGGATGAGTCCAACATCTACACCTATAGGATGAGTCCAACAGTTACACCTATAGGATGAGTCCAACAGTTACACCTATAGGATGAGTCCAACAGTTACACCTATAGGACGAGTCCAACAGTTACACCTATAGGATGAGTCCAACAGTTACACCTACAGGATGAGTCCAACATCAACACCTATAGGATGAGTCCAACAGTTACACCTATAGGATGAGTTCAACAGTTACACCTATAGGATGAGTCCAACAGTTACACCTACAGGATGAGTCCAACAGTTACACCTATAGGATGAGTCCAACAGTTACACCTATAGGATGAGTCCAACAGTTACACCTATAGGATGAGTCCAACAGTTACACCTACAGGATGAGTCCAACAGTTACACCTATAGGATGAGTCCAACAGTTACACCTTTAGGATGAGTCCAACAGTTACACCTATAGGATGAGTCCAACAGTGACACCTACAGGATGAGTCCAACATCTACACCTATAGGATGAGTCCAACAGTTACGCCTATAGGATGAGTCCAACAGTTAGACCTATAGGATGAGTCCAACAGTTACACCTATAGGATGAGTCCAACAGTTACACCTATAGGATGAGTCCAACAGTTACACCTATAGGATGAGTCCAACAGTTACACCTATAGGATGAGTCCAACAGTTACACCTAATGGATGAGTCCAACAGTTACACCTATAGGATGAGTCCAACAGTGACACCTACAGGATGAGTCCAACATCTACACCTATAGGATGAGTCCAACAGTTACACCTATAGCATGAGTCCAACAGTTACACCTATAGGATGAGTCCAACAGTGACACCTACAGGATGAGTCCAACAGTGACACCTACAGGATGAGTCCAACAGTTACACCTATAGGATGAGTCCAACAGTTAGACCTATAGGATGAGTCCAACAGTTACACCTATAGGATGAGTCCAACAGTTACACCTATAGGATGAGTCCAACAGTTACACCTATAGGATGAGTCCAACAGTTACACCTATAGGATGAGTCCAACAGTGACACCTACAGGATGAGTCCAACAGTTACACCTATTGGATGAATCCAACAGTGACACCTACAGGATGAGTCCAACAGTTACACCTATAGGATGAGTCCAACAGTGACACCTACAGGATGAGTCCAACAGTGACACCTATAGGATGAGTCCAACAGTGACACCTACAGGATGAGTCCAACAGTGACACCTACAGGATGAGTCCAACAGTGACACCTACAGGATGAGTCCAACAGTTACACCTATAGGATGAGTCCAACAGTGACACCTACAGGATGAGTCCAACAGTGACACCTACAGGATGAGTCCAACAGTTACACCTATAGGATGAGTCCAACAGTTACACCTATAGGATGAGTCCAACAGTGACACCTACAGGATGAGTCCAACAGTGACACCTATAGGATGAGTCCAACAGTGACACCTACAGGATGAGTCCAACAGTGACACCTACAGGATGAGTCCAACAGTGACACCTACAGGATGAGTCCAACAGTGACACCTACAGGATGAGTCCAACAGTGACACCTACAGGATGAGTCCAACAGTGACACCTACAGGATGAGTCCAACAGTGACACCTACAGGATGAGTCCAACAGTGACACCTACAGGATGAGTCCAACAGTTACACCTATAGGATGAGTCCTAGAAAGCCTTCACAGGGACAGGTCAAGCTGGATTCTCTATCTCTTCCCTCTCTCTCTCCTCATCCTCCGCTTTCCCATCAGGCATGTCAAGGAGAGAGAAAAAAGAGAACATTCTGGATGCTTGGCCACACCCCTATTTGATTTGTTCACCACTGCATACTCATCATCAGCCTCATACATCTCCCTGTCAATCAAACCTAGCCCCTCCCCTCCAGGTAGAGTGGGCAGAACCAGGAGGCTTGGAAACTTTGTTTTCTGAGGGTGCCATTTTGAAGGTGTACATTTACATTTACATGTACGTCATTTAGCAGACGCTCTTATCCAGAGCGACTTACAAATTGGTGCATTCACCTTATAGCCAGTGGGATAACCACTTTACAATATGTTTTTTATATTATTTTTTATTTAATTTTTTTTGGGGGGGGGTAGAATGATTACTTTACGTACTAGGGTAGCATTTGAGATGCATCCTATGGTGCCATATCGGACGTGTCCTATGGTGCCATTTCAAATCAAATCAAATCACATTGTATTTGTCACATACACGTGTTTAGCAGATGTTATTGCGGGTGTAGCGAAAATGCTTGTGCTTCTAGCTCCGACAGTGCAGTAATATCTAACAAGTAATTTGAGACATGTCCTAGGGTGCCACTGGGGATCGGTACTGGGGTTTGACAACTGTGTGATCATTAATTCAGTTCAATTGCCCAGACACTTCAAGCAGTGTCTCTTTCGTCACGAGAAAATAATCTTGAAACCTTGTAAAAAACAAAAACCCAGCCATTTACTGTGCAGCATTTGTACTGTTATGCCTGTCTGTGTATCATAACCAAGACTCATTCCAGTACGGGGACAGCATTCATTCCTCTGGTGACAGCCTACTTGTGAAATGTTAAACAACACGACCCAACCCCTAATGCATTGTGCAAGGAGCCTAAGACATCAATATAAAGTATGTGACCCAAATGGCACCCGATTCCCCTACGGGCCCTGGTCGAAAGTAGTGCACCAGCGCTACAAAGGGAAAAGGGTGCCATTTGGGATACAATCAAACTTTTCCTGATGCCTCTCAATACTCATATCAACACAATATACAGTATTTTACACACCACAGGTTCAGATTATAGATTATACAGTATATTACACACCACTGGTTCATATTATAGATTATACAGTATATTACACACCACTGATTCAGATTATAGATTATACAGTATTTTACACACCACAGGTTCAGATGATAGATTATACAGTATTTTACACACCACAGGTTCAGATTATAGATTATACAATATATTACACACCACAGGTTCAGATGATAGATTATACAGTATATTACACACCACTGGTTCAGATGATAGATTATACAGTATATTACACACCACTGGTTCAGATTATAGATTATACAGTATATTACACACCACAGGTTCAGATGATAGATTATACAGTATATTACACACCACAGGTTCAGATGATAGATTATACAGTATATTACACACCACAGGTTCAGATTATAGATTATACAGTATATTACACACCACTGGTTCAGATTATAGATTATACAGTATATTACACACCACAGGTTCAGATGATAGATTATACAGTATTTTACACACCACAGGTTCAGATGATAGATTATACAGTATATTACACACCACAGGTTCAGATGATAGATTATACAGTATATTACACACCACAGGTTCAGATTATAGATTATACAGTATATTACACACCACAGGTTCAGATTATAGATTATACAGTATATTACACACCACTGGTTCATATTATAGATTATACAGTATATTACACACGACAGGTTCAGATTATAGATTATACAGTATATTACACACCACTGGTTCAGATTATAGATTATACAGTATATTACACACCACAGGTTCAGATTATAGGTTATACAGTATATTACACACCACTGGTTCAGATTATAGATTATACAGTATATTACACACCACAGGTTCAGATTATAGATTATACAGTATATTACACACCACAGGTTCAGATTATAGATTATACAGTATATTACACACCACTGGTTCAGATTATAGATTATACAGTATATTACACACCACTGGTTCAGATTATAGATTATACAGTATATTACACACCACTGGTTCAGATTATAGATTATACAGTATATTACACACCACAGGTTCAGATGATAGATTATACAGTATATTACACACCACTGGTTCAGATTATAGATTATACAGTATATTACACACCACAGGTTCAGATTATAGGTTATACAGTATATTACACACCACTGGTTCAGATTATAGATTATACAGTATATTACACACCACTGGTTCAGATTATAGATTATACAGTATATTACACACCACTGGTTCAGATTATAGATTATACAGTATTTTACACACCACAGGTTCAGATTATAGATTATACAGTATATTACACACCACTGGTTCAGATTATAGATTATACAGTATATTACACACCACTGGTTCAGATTATAGATTATACAGTATATTACACACCACAGGTTCAGATTATAGATTATACAGTATATTACATACCACTGGTTCAGATGATAGATTATACAGTATATTACACACCACAGGTTCAGATTATAGATTATACAGTATATTACACACCACTGGTTCAGATTATAGATTATACAGTATATTACACACCACAGGTTCAGATTATAGATTACACAGTATATTACACACCACTGGTTCAGATTATAGATTATACAGTATATTACACACCACAGGTTCAGATTATAGATTATACAGTATATTACACACCACTGGTTCAGATTATAGATTATACAGTATATTACACACCACAGGTTCAGATTATAGATTATACAGTATATTACACACCACAGGTTCAGATTATAGATTATACAGTATATTACACACCACTGGTTCAGATTATAGATTATACAGTATATTACACACCACTGGTTCAGATGATATATTATACAGTATATTACACACCACAGGTTCAGATGATAGATTATACAGTATATTACACACCACTGGTTCAGATTATAGATTATACAGTATATTACACACCACTGGTTCAGATTATAGATTATACAGTATATTACACACCACAGGTTCAGATTATAGATTATACAGTATATTACACACCACTGGTTCAGATGATAGATTATACAGTATATTACACACCACAGGTTCAGATTATAGATTATACAGTATATTACACACCACTGGTTCAGATTATAGATTATACAGTATAGTACAAACACCACAGGTTCAGATTATAGATTACACAGTATATTACACACCACTGGTTCAGATTATAGATTATACAGTATATTACACACCACAGGTTCAGATTATAGATTATACAGTATATTACACACCACTGGTTCAGATTATAGATTATACAGTATATTACACACCACAGGTTCAGATTATAGATTATACAGTATATTACACACCACAGGTTCAGATTATAGATTATACAGTATATTACACACCACTGGTTCAGATTATAGATTATACAGTATATTACACACCACTGGTTCAGATGATATATTATACAGTATATTACACACCACTGGTTCAGATGATAGATTATACAGTATATTACACACCACAGGTTCAGATTATAGATTATACAGTATATTACACACCACAGGTTCAGATTATAGATTATACAGTATATTACACACCACTGGTTCAGATTATAGATTATACAGTATATTACACACCACTGGTTCAGATTATAGATTATACAGTATATTACACACCACTGGTTCAGATGATAGATTATACAGTATATTACACACCACTGGTTCAGATGATAGATTATACAGTATATTACACACCACTGGTTCAGATGATAGATTATACAGTATATTACACACCACAGGTTCAGATTATAGATTATACAGTATATTACACACCACTGGTTCAGATGATAGATTATACAGTATATTACACACCACTGGTTCAGATTATAGATTATACAGTATATTACACCCCACTGGTTCAGATTATAGATTATACAGTATATTACACACCACTGGTTCAGATGATAGATTATACAGTATATTACACACCACAGGTTCAGATTATAGATTATACAGTATATTACACACCACAGGTTCAGATTATAGATTATACAGTATATTACACACCACTGGTTCAGATGATAGATTATACAGTATATTACACACCACTGGTTCAGATTATAGATTTTACAGTATATTACACACCACTGGTTCAGATTATAGATTATACAGTATATTACACACCACTGGTTCAGATTATAGATTATACAGTATATTACACACCACTGGTTCAGATTATAGATTATACAGTATATTACACACCACAGGTTCAGATTATAGATTATACAGTATATTACACACCACTGGTTCAGATGATAGATTATACAGTATATTACACACCACAGGTTCAGATTATAGATTATACAGTATATTACACACCACAGGTTCAGATTATAGATTATACAGTATATTACACACCACTGGTTCAGATGATAGATTATACAGTATATTACACACCACAGGTTCAGATTATAGATTATACAGTATATTACACACCACAGGTTCAGATTATAGATTATACAGTATAATACACACCACTGGTTCAGATTATAGATTATACAGTATATTACACACCACAGGTTCAGATTATAGATTATACAGTATAATACACACCACTGGTTCAGATTATAGATTATACAGTATATTACACACCACTGGTTCAGATTATAGATTATACAGTATATTACACACCACAGGTTCAGATTATAGATTATACAGTATATTACACACCACAGGTGATTATGAGCATTAATAGACAAAGTCATTAACACACCCAAACAGTAGCCTAAACTATCAAATTAATGTCAGGCAGTCATTCAATCAACTGGTGAAAAGCAGTAGTCAGTCTGTCTGCATGATCTACTGTCCTCTGTACTGTTGTTGCTCTGTGTCTCTGTCTAGAGGTTATTATCTAATCCATAGTTCCTGTCTGTCTATTAAAACGTCAATGATTTTTGTCCTGATACCACACATTCATTCCTGTGGTTTATGGAAATGCATGATGGAAACTTTTACTAGTGCCATGACATTTCTCACGTTCCAACAACAACCAGATTTGAACACACTTTACAGAATTTACTGTGACGGATACTCAGTTGAGGTAATTGAGCATTGATGAGCTGTGGTGGCACACCCTGTTTGTTTGTGACTAATTTCTTCAGCTAGTCGTTTGTTGTGCTGCTATTGTTAGTCATGTGGTGACATCACATTAAGGACAACACTGACCCCTACTGGTAATTTATAGGATTACAGAAGATCACAGACTGGGATTTTTTAAAAATCTAAATCAAATAAAAGGTTATTGGTCGCGTACCCATATTTTGCAGATGTTATTGCAGGTGCAGCGAAATGCTTATGTTTCTAGCTCCATATTTGCCGTAATATCTAACAATACACACTAGTCCCCCCCCAAAAAAAAATTCTGAAATATCAGAACGAGCAATGTCAGAGTCTGGAATATATATGTATATATACACACACACACACACACGTGTGTATATATATATATATATATATATATATATATATATATATATATATATATATATATATATACACACAGTGCATTCGGAAAGTATTCAGACCCCTTGACTTTTTCCACATTTTGTTCCGTTACAGCCTTATTCTAAAATGTATGAAATGTGTTTTTTTCTCATCAATCTACACACAATACCCCATAAATGACAAAGCAAAAACAGGTTTTTAGAAATGTTAGCAAATGTATGAATCCTTCCTCACCTTCACACGACGCCATAGACACTTTCTGCCATCTGCCAGATACAGTTGAAACCGGGATTCATCCGTGTAGAGCACACTCCTCCAGCATGCCAGTGGCCATCGAAGACCCCGGTGAGGACGACGAGCACGCAGATGACCTTCCCTGAGACGGTTTCTGACAGTTTGTGTGCAAACCCACAACTTCATCAGCTGTCTGCGTGGCTCGTCTCAGACCATCCCGTAGGTGAAGATGCCGGAGTGGGCACACTCGCTATATAATGCAACATTTTTCTTTGTGAGAAAACCAACAGTAGGGTTGAAAATGCGATGGAAACACATTTAACATGTATTTTTATGTGCACTACCTCATCACGCACAACCTTTTATCCGCAACAAGTCAATTTGCTGGAAACATCTCTGGTGGGAAAATGCACATTGTTTAATGAGTATTTTAGACTGAAAAATATATAAATGCAAAATGCAACAATTCCAAAGATTTTGCTGAGTTACAGTTCATATAAGGAAATCAGTCAATTGAAATAAATAAATTAGGCCCTAATCTATGGATTTCACATGACTGGGCAGGGGGGCAGCCATGGGTGGGCCTGGGAGGGCATAGGCCCACCCACTGAGGAGCCAGGCCTAGCCAATCAGAATAGTTTTTCCCCACAAAAGGGCTTTATTACAGACAGAAATACTCTGCAGCACCCCGCCCTCCCCCCTCTGACGATCCCGCAGGTGAAGAAGCCGAATGTGGAGGTCCTGGGCTGGCGTGGTTACACGTGGTCTGCGGTTGTGAGGCCGGTTGGACGTACTGCCAAATTCTCTTAAAAGACATTGGCTTATGGTAGAGAAATGTACATTCAATTATCTGGCAACAGCTCTGGTGGACATTCCTGCATTCAGCATGCCAACTGCACATTCCCTCAAAACTTGAGACATCTGTGGCATTGTGTTGTGTGACAAAACTGCACATTTTAGAGTGGACTTTTATTGTCCCCAGCACAAGGTGCACCTGTGTAATGATCAAGCTATTTAATCAGTTTCTTGATGTGCCACACCTGATATGGATGGATTATCTTGGCAAAGGAGAAATGGGACCAGCACTTTCCATGTTGCGTTTATAATAATAATATGCCATTTAGCAGACGCTTTTATCCAAAGCGACTTACAGTCATGTGTGCATAATTTTTTTAATGTATGGGTGGTCCCGGGGATCGAACCCACTACCCAGGCGTTACAAGCGCCATGCTCTACCAATTGAGCTACATTGTTCGAGGCATAATAACTAATAAAAACATTCACATCAAAATCTGTCTGTTTAAATCAGCAAGCGAGTGCACACATAGGAGGGGTGGGGGGCCTCAGACTGGCTTCTGATAATACTTCTGGAATTTAAGAAATGTTTTCCAGTTTCATGAAATACTTTACAATTGCAACTTAGTTCTAGGTGAAAACTGAAATGGTCTATTCATTCCTTTTCCATTGTAATAGACGCTCTTATCCAGAGCAACTGGTCCCCCGTGGAAATTGAACCCACAACACCTAGCATTGCAAGCGCCATGCTCTACCAACTGAGCCACATCATATCATCACAAATCACTTGATGTTTCAATGTACTAAATTACTGTTTTGTGCATTGTTTTTCTTCATGGTGATGGAAAGTCTACAGGTACAAGCTAAACATCTTCTTCGCCCCGCTTTGAGGATAACACAGTGCCACCGACGCGGCCCACTACCAAGGACTGTGGCCTCTCCTTCTCAGTGGACGACGTGAGTAAGACATTTAAGCATGTTAACCCCCGCAAGGCTGCCGCCCCAGATGGCATCCCTAGCCGCGTCCTCAGAGCATGCGCAGACCAGCTGGCTGGTGTGTTTATGGACATATTCAATCTCTCCCTTTCCCAGTCTGCTGTTCCCACATGCACCATTGTTCCTGTACCCAAGAAAGCAGAGGTAACTGAACTAAATGACTATCGCCCCGTAGCACTCACCTCTGTCATCATGAAGTGCTTTGAGAGACTAGTCAAGGATCATATCACCTCTACCTTACCTGTCACCCTAGACCCACTTCAATTTGCTTACCGCCCCAATAGATCCACAGACGATGCAATCGCCATCACACTGCACACTGCCCTATCCCATCTGGACAAGAGGAATACCTATGTAAGAATGCTGTTCATCGACTATAGCTCAGCATTCAACACCATAGTACCCTCCAAGCTCATCATTAAGCTTGAGGCCCTGGGTCTGAACCCCGCCCTGTGCAACTGGTTCCTGGACTTCCTGACGGGCCGCCCCCAGGTGGTGAAGGTAGGAAACAACATCTCCACTTTGCTAATCCTCAACACTGGGGCCCCACAAGGGTGCGTGCTCAGCCCCCTCCTGTACTCCCTGTTCACCCATGACTGTGTGGCCAAGCACGCCTCCAACTCAATCATCAAGTTTGCAGACGACACAACAGTAGTAGGTTTGATTACCAACAATGACGAGACCGCCTACAGGGAGGAGGTGAGGGCCCTGGCGGAGTGGTGCCAGGAAAATAACCTCTCACTCAACGTCAACAAAACAAAGGAGAAGATCGTGGACTTCAGGAAACAGCAGAGGGTGCACCCCCCTATCCACATCGACGGGACCGCAGTGGAGAAGGTGGAAAGCTTCAAGTTCCTTGGCGTACACATCACTGACAAACTGAAATGGTCCACCCACGCAGACAGTGTGGTGAAGAAGGCGCAACAGAGCCTCTTCAACCTCAGGAGGCTGAAGAAATGTGTCTTGGCACCTAGAACCGTCACAAACGTTTACAGATGCACAATTGAGAGCATCCTGTCGGGCTGTATCACCGCCTGGTACGGCAACTGTACCGCCCGCAACTGCAGGGCTCTCCAGAGGGTGGTGCGGTCTGCCAAACGCATTACCGGGGGCAAACTACCCGCCCTCCAAGACACCTACAGCACCCGATGCCACAGGAAGGCCAAAAAGATCATCAAAGCCACTGCCTCTTCACCCCGCTATCATCCAGAAGGCGAGGTCAGTACAGGTGCATCAAAGCTGGGACTGAGATAATTAAAAACAGCTTCTATCTCAAGGCCATCAGACTGTTAAATAGCCATCACTAGCACATTAGAGGCTGCTGCTGCCTATTGAAATCACTGGCCACTTTAAGAAATTGAACACTAGTCACTTTAATAATGTTTACATATCTTGCACTACTCATCTCATATGTATATACTGTATTCTATTCTATAATATTCTACTGTATCTTAGTCCATGCCGCTCTGTCATTGCTTGTCCATATATGTATATACTGTATTCTTAAATTCCATTCCTTACTAGATTTGTGTGTATTGTTAGATATTACTGCACTGTCGGAGCTAGAAGCGCAAGCATTTCGCTACACCTGCAATAACATCTGCTAAACACGTGTATGTGACAAATAACATTTGATTTGATTTGATGTACAATACAGTAATGTACATAAAGTGGTTTGTACGAATGGCCAATTAATACTGTACAAAAAGTGGTTGTTTTCCATGTTATTTGATCAAGAAAAATGTTGTTTTGTGTCTTTGCCCATAACTTCGCACCTTTTGTTTGAGGACAGGGTTTTGTTCTTTCTGGATTCCATTAGAATGACAATCGCAGAGACAGGGACATGGCAACAATTCTTAAAATTGCAACTATTGAATCATGCAAGATACTGTAAAATAATTATAAAACTACTTTTTTGCCAAAGTGGAGATGCTATATCGGTCCGCTAATACTAGTAAAGGCCCAGTGGACTACTTTTGTGAAAGAATATATATTTTCTATACGAATAATCAACAACAAAAAAATCGGATTTTTGAGGGGGCCCTACCACTCCACCAGGGCCCTCACCTCCTCCCTGTAGGCGGTCTCGTCATTGTTGGTAATCAGGCCTACCACTGTTGTGTCGTCAGCAAACTTGATGATTGAGTTGGAGACGTGCGTGACCACGCAGTCATGGGTGAACAGGGAGTACAGGAGGGGGCTGAGCACGTACCCTTGTGGGGCCCCAGTGTTGAGGATTAGCGTGGCGGAGGCGTTGTTTTCTACCTTCACCACCTGGGGGCGGCCCGTCAGGAAGTCCAGGACCCAGTTGCACAGGGCGGGGTTCAGACCCAGGGCCCCGAGCTTAGTGATGAGATTGGAGGGCACTTTGGTGTTGAAGGCTGAGCTGTTGTCGATGAACAGCATTCTTACATAGGTATTTATATTGTCCAGGTGGGATAGGGCAGTGTGCAGTGTGATGGCGATTGCATCATCCATGGATCTGTTGGGGCGGTATGCAGATTGTAGTGGGTCTAGGGTGTCGGGGTAAGATGGTGGTGATATGATCCTTAACTAGCCTCTCAAAGCACTTCATGATGACAGAAGTGGGTGCTACGGGGCGATCGACGCGTTTTGGGGGTTTAATTCCGGTCCTAGTACAGGGCCTTCTCAGCCATCATATTTATATTCCAGCTAGGACAACACTATCACACTGGAGTCCCCTGTAGCTCAGTTGGTAGAGCATGGCACTTGCAATGCCAGGGTTGTGGGTTCGTTTCCCACGGTGGGCCAATAATGAAAAATGTATGCACTCACTAAACTGTAAGTCGCTCTGGATAAGAGCGTCTGCTAAATGACTTAAATGTAAATGTAGTACTTGAATCAGGTGTTTATTTTAAAATGTTTTATTTAACCTTTATTTAACTAGGCAAGTCATGTTAAGAACAAATTCTTATTTACAATGAAGGCCTACCCCGGCCAAACCCGGATGACGCTGGACCAGTTGTGCACCGCCCTATGTGTAATAACGTAGGCCTGAAAATAATGTGCCACTGCTGTGGATGAATTGAAAACCTCTGGTCTATCACATTTGGTTGAAAATGCAGTATTGCCATTGTCAACCATGTCAGGTTTGACCCCTATATCTGGTTTGATCAGAGAATGAGCAGTATTGGGTGTAACAAAAATATATTGTTTTCAATAGGCCAAGTTCTCAGTTTTAAATTCTCCCTCCTAAGAGCTGGTTGGCTAAATCCCCATAGTAAGACCATTTTCACAAGGAAAGTCTTCAGTCCACAGAAATACTGTTGTTCTGTACTAGAGCACTAGAACAGGTGGGCCAACCAGGGCAGAGAAACAGAATCAGAGGAGACAGGCCAAATGGCACCCAATTCGGGAAAGTATTCAGACCCCTTGACTTTTTCCACTTTGTTACGTTCTTATTCTAAAATTGATTAAAATTTTATTTTTCTCATCGATCTACACACAATACCCCATAATGACAAAGCAAAAACAGTTTTTTTGAAATGTTTGCAAATGTATTACAAATAAAAAACAGATACCTTATTTATATAAGTATTCAGACACTTTGCTATGAGACTCAGAATTGATGTTTTTACAACTTGATTGGAGTCCACCTGTGGTAAATTAAATTGATTGGACATGATTTGGAAAGGCAGACACCCTGTCTATATAAGGTCCTACAGTTGGCAGTGCATGTCAGAGCAAAAAACAAGCCATGAGGTCTAAGGAATTGTCCGTAGAGATCTGAGACAGGATTGTGTCGAGGCACAGATCTAGGGAAGGGTACCAAAAAATGTCTACACCATTGAAGGTCCCTAAGAACACAGTGGCCTCCATCATTCTTAAATGGAAGAAGTTTGGAACAACCAAGACTCTTCCTAGAGCTGGCCGCCCAGCCAAACGGGGGAGAAGGGCCTTGGACAGGGAGGTAACCCAGAACCCGATGGTCACTCTGACAGAGCTCCAGAGTTCCTCTGTGGAGATGGGAGAACCTTCCAGAAGGACAACCATCTCTACAGCACTCCACCAATCAGGCCTTTATGGTAGAGTGGCCAGACAGAAGCCACTCCTCAGTAAAAGGCACATGACAGCCCACTTGGAGTTTGCCAAAAGGCACCTAAAGGACTCTCAGACCATAAGAAACAAGATTCTCTGGTCTGATGAAACATCGATTTAACTCTTTGGCCTGAATGCCAAGCGTTACATCTGGAGGAAACCAGGCACCGCTCATCACCTGGCCAATGCCATCCCTATGGTGAAGCATGGTGGTGGCAGTATCATGCTGTGGGGATGTTTTTCAGCGACAGGGACTGGGAGACTAGTCAGGATTAAGGGAAAGATGAACAGAGCAAAATACAGAGACATTGTTGATGAAAACCTGCTCCAGAGCACTCAGGACCTCAGACTGGGCAAAGGTTCACCTTCTAACAGGACAACGACCCTAAGCACACAGCCAAGACAATGCAGGAGTGGCTTCGGGACAAGTCTCTGAATGTCCTTGAGTGGCCCAGCCAGAGCCCGGACTTGAACCCGATCAAACATCTCTGGAGAGATCTGAAAATAGCTGTGCAGCGACGCTCCCCATCCAACCTGACAGAGCTTGAGAGGATCTGCAGAGAAGAATGGGAGAAACTCCTCAAATACAGGTTTGCCAAGCTTGCAGCGTCATACCCAAGAAGACTCTAGGCTGTAATCGCTGCCAAAGGTGCTTCAACAAAGTACTGAGTAAAGGGTCTGAATACTTATATCAATGTAATATTTCAGTTTATTTTTAATACATTTGATAACATTTATAAAAACCTGTTTTTCCCTCTGTCATTATGGGGCATTGTGTGTAGATTGATGAGAAATAACAATTTAATCCATTTTAGAATAAGGCTGCTGTAACGTAACAAAATGTGGAACAAGTGAAGGGGTCTGAATACTTTCCGAATGAACTGTAGTGCACTACTCTGGACCATGCAGAGCCCTGTGGGGAATTGGGTGGCATTTCAGATGCAACCAGGGTCAACAGTGTGCACTAGAGTGTGGAGAAACCTGATGAAGTGTGCTGTGTACCAATCGCAGTATTAGAGGAAGTGTTGGGTCAGCTTTCTCTGTACTGTCATGGTTTTCATGGACTGTAACGTAAACTAAATCAGAACACTGGTATTCAATACCGGCCATACAAACAACAACCTTGCTATTGAATTCTACATTCATGTTGATTTTATGAAAATTCCCATTCCCAAGACAATACAGAATTGGTAGTGTCATCATCATATTTATGGACGCTGATATACAGGCTTTTTCATATGATGTATGTAATACAAATATGTCTAGAACCAAATCACACAACACGTTGCTTTGTGTAGGTTTGTCTCGCATCAATGCTTTTGCTTGTTCTGTAAAAATGTCAATGAGTATATCCAATATGACCCAGGTTCACCCTGTATAAAACCATCACTCCTCGGGACACCCAGATCTCCCCAACCCACTGTAATCAGATCTGCAACTCACACTAGTTGCCAGATCCTGCCCTGCATGGCCTATAGTCTGCCTGTCACCATGGCCAAATCACAGCCTGTTCTGTTCACTGCTCAATAAAAACGGACTACTTCTTTTGCTCAATCCCGTGGCCTGCCCAGTCTCACACCGACAGCTGAAAGGGAATGCCAAAATCCAGCTTTAAAAACGTAAGTAACTCTTTATCACAGTCATCAGACTTTTGGGGTGAAATTCCATTAAAGCTTAACAATAAAACCCTTTCATGGGTTCCTCAGATATCAACTGAATCAATAGCCTGGTCCCAGATCTGTTTCTACATTTGGCATGACAATGACCACAGTAGTTGGCCATACAGCACAAACAGATCTGGGACCAGGTTACTGAATCAAGGCTTCAGTAAGTAGTCAAATAAACATTTACCCTCTGTCCAGAGATGCGTAAACAAAGAAGGAAATGGTTATATTGTACAGGAATCAAATAATCTTTTAAGGCACGAAACCTTCATCTGCTATAAAGATGCTTATCGTCTTAGATAAATACTGTATCTATACATTTACAGGACACGATCATTCTCAAAAACACTGAAAATGTCTCATTCTTCCTCTCCCCTCCTCACTGTTTCACAGTTTCACTTTTCTCCAGTCGTCTCTGTACATGCCTCCTCATGACAACCGCAGTCAGGGCACTACATAGTGCCAGGGCGAGGAAGGATACACCGGCGAACCACAGCTGCCTCTCCCCATACACCTGCAGCATTGTATCCCTCCGACTGCCATAGTCCAGGAAAAGGGCCTCCAGCTGAGATAGAGTACACAGAGACAGGAAGAGGTGGAAGATCTGGTGTCCCTGACCCATGATGTCACAATGCCCCGGGAAGAACCTCTCAGGAACAGGGCAGGAGAAGAAGAGGGCTGCAAGCAGGAAGAAGGCCATCTACAAAATGGAGGACCACAACAGAAATAAGTCAGTTGACTGTTAATTGTGTTTTTTTAAATCCTCTATAGAGTTGCCACATCCATGATAATTCCTACATCCATCCATCCATCCTGTCATCCACCCACCCACCTGCAGGGCGTGGAGCGGTAGAGCGGGGTCCTGTCCCCAGGGTACGGTGGCCAGGCGGTGGGCTACAGGGCTGATGTCCAGGAAGTAGGCCATGCTTGTGGGGATCAGCTGGCAGATCTTCCTCCGGAGCGGATAGGGCCGGCGGTAACGTGACTTGGCAAAGCAGCAGCTGGCGCAGGACAGCCAGCCAAGTAGGGCAGCACCAGGGAGGAACCAGAACCCTAGAGGTAGAGGTAGAAAAGTTTGTCACTCCACAAATATTAGGAGTAGGGTGAAGTTGCCCTTAGACGCTGATCCTGGGTCACTTTTGCATTTTCCCCACTAATGGTTCAAGTTAGTATTGGGGGAGGGGGAAGCTGGTCCTAAAACTGCACATAGGGGAAACTTCACCCCTGAGCACAATATTACAACAATCGGCAATACACATTCCAGATTTAAAAGCCACCTTGTGGACCACTCAGTAAGAGTTGAGAGACTGTAATCCTCCGTAGGCAATTATAACACATTATCAGAATCAGGCATCCAAAATGGCTTCCTTTTCCCCCTTTGGGCCCAGGTGAAAAGTAGCGTATTATATAGGGAATAGGGTGCCATTTGGGACGCATAGAGTGTGGAGAGAGAACCTTAACGAAGTGTGTTCCCATAGCAATAATAAAAACAAAACACAAAGTACCTACAGCGCTCTCCCTCCAGGCAGGCTCAGAGCAGTAGAAATAGTGAGCCAGGGAACAGCCATACTGATACACCGCCACGCCCACATAGTCCAGGAAGAACAGAGAATAGTGGGTCAGCTCGGAGTGGGACTGAAGCAGGTGGGCTGTCACGCTACAACACAGGTAGGTGAGGGCAGACAGTATGTACAGGCAGAGAGGCAGGGAGGCTGGGTCTAGGGACAATCCATAGGCCCAGACACGCAGCAGCACCAAGGGGCCAGCCAGAAGGTGTGTCCAGACGTTGAGGGATTCGTTGTGTCTCTGGAAGAGGCTGAGGAGGTAACATCGCCAGTCCTGCCCCACCGGGCGGTAGCCGGAGAGGATGTAGGGCTCCCGGAACAGAGTGGGGACGCAGGAGACGGGGACGGTGGGGCTGGGGGAGGGGAGGGAGGGGAGAGTAGAGGGGAGGATGTCGGAGAGGTGAGGCAGCCGGCTGATCTGTTTCACACTCAGGGTTAGGGTACTGAGACGCCCCAGGGCTCCGCTGGACATGATGAAGGTGGGGCGCGAGGGAGAGAAAGAGGGATGGAGGGGGAGAGAGAGGAGTGTGAATGGGTATAGAGGAGGAGTAGTGTTGATTTGGGAAGACTTGGGTTTGCTGTGAAAACAAAGAGAGAAAAAAAATGCAGTTAATAATAAACTCATTTATGAATCAAAGTACAGATTAGGCATTGTGTTCTGTATTATACCAACTAGGTCAAAACAGATGCTGTTCTAGACAGAACACACATGTTGCTGGGAGCAGTCGCAGTTATCAAATACCACTAGAGCACTAGACTAAACTAAATCTCCGTCCATATCGTTCTTTTTCATTTCTACATCGATTTCGTGTGAGGCAGGCTGACAGACACACATTTCTCACATAGCTGGCCCTCTGTGAACTGGTTCACCTGTCTGTCAGCTAGTGTCAGATTACACTAGCAGGCATGCAGTCGTACCTGTACATTGTTACCTCTAGCCTGCTACCTGTCCCAGTAGCCTGCCTAGTGTCAATGTCTCCCTTAACACCCCACCTACACACTAAGGAGTGACAACAGCCACCCTATCTTTGACGTCATCAGCGATACTAATAAGCACCTATGGAGACCAAAGACAAAAACATATACACCCAGAGAACACAATCCAAGCCAATGAATGTGACTGATACTGTGCACAATGGAAAGGGCCACTTCTGAAACTCTTGGCAGTGCCTTATCTTTCTCACCTTGAGCATGATTGTGTAGGATACTAGTGGTGACCATTTCCCTTCTATTCTTCCATTCCTTGTCATCATGCGTTCTACACTAGCCTGGGTCCCACATCTGGGATCAGGCTACTTGTACAAGGGAGTAAAACTAGAAAGACTAGGGATGAGGCAACAGCATTCTAGAAATACAACTAGAAAAACAGAGATATGAGGCAACGGCATTCTGTACTTGCTGCATGGAATGTCTGTCGACCTATCCATGTAAGTGCCCCATTTTCAGCATTAAACTAAACCTCTAGAATCTAGCCCTGGGGTTAGAGGAAAATGACACCAAAAAAAAAAATGGGTTCTGCACAAGAAGCAATGAGACAGAGTTCTAGATTAGAAAAATGTAAAAGGGAAACAATATCTTCAAAAAAACATGTTAGACACGTTATTATCCTCCTTTCATGTTCAAATGATTGTTTGAAAAGATAGAAATCTCACCTGCCTGTCTGTCTGTCTGTCTGTCTGCTCCTGTGTGTCTAGACAGAACACACCTGTTGCTGGGAACAGTCGCAGTTATCAAATACCACTAAAGCGCTAGACTAACCTAAATCTCCGACCGTATCGTTCTTTTTCATTTCTACATCGATTTCGTGATGCTGATGGTGAGGTCTATTCTCAAGCAGACAGCCAGTGGTAGCAGCACGCCAGGTGAACTCTAGCCATCTACAAGTGACAGCATTGCTACCCTACTGCAAATAAGTCATTTGGGAGACTGGGCGTGGCTAAAAAGGTAGGCTAAACCATTGGGCTAAACAGAGAACGCCCAAAACTCAAGGACTGACCTACATTTTCCCAGGCAGTGGCGCTATGAAAAAATCATCTAATCCTTAAAACTACGCACATGGGGTTACGCATCACAATAAAAATATATAGCCTAGAATATTTTTTGGTACATATTACAATCACAATAGTTTATCAAAACAACCCTTTTTTCATGCACACGAGAAACCGAAAACATTATTTATTATTGAATCATAGCATCAAATTGCATGAGATGTTGATCAGTGATTTCTAATAACATTCTAGTCATTTTTGCAATTTTACATGTGAATACACAGAGCCTCATTAAACGTTTAAAAACCGACCAGTGCCTAGCCATTACAATAAATACACTACAATGCACGACAATATGACATACTTTGCAAAGAATGCAATGGCCACAGCTCGTTGTAGTTAAATAGCGCCATCTGCTGTACTATCTGTGGAAGAGCGTCCTTAGACAGATATGGGACCAGGCTATGCAAGAGGGGCTTGGAAGATATTGACCATGCGCAATAGGCAGCTGGCGCATGTTCAATATTGTATCTCTCAAGCCTCTCTTGCTTAGCGAGCTATGGCAACGTGAAGATGTTTTGGAGTGGGGATGCTGAGGAAAGTTATTTTCTCCTCTCATAGAGGAGTAATAAAAAAATATATATTTGTAAAAATATGAATTACTTTTTAAATGTTATTTATCAGGAGGTGCTGAAGCACCCATACTTCCCATTGCTCCAATTCCAAATATGTTTGTGCGCTTGCCAATGTAAAGGACGTCACATTGCTTGCTTAGGTTACGCAAAAAGCAGGACGCTAATGGCTGGGGAGTAAATTGCACACATCCTCATGTGTTACACTAACATTAAAATGATTCATGAAATGAGTGGCAAGGAGTTGGCACGATAGAAGCGTTTTCACCCCTGAACGACGTTGCACTATTTGGTTTCTCTTATGATCTAGTGAAAACTAGTGGAAAGTCAAAAGAGAAAAAAAAGTGCAACGTCATTCGAGGGAAATTAACTGAAATGGTCTGGTTTGTAGGCCATGGAAGAACTGGGACAATTTTCAGCTTCCAGGAATTGTGTACAGATCCTTGTGGCATGGGGATATGCATTAATGCTGAAATGAGGTGTTGGGAGGATGAATGGCAGGACAATGGGCCTCAGGATCTCCTCACGGTATCTCTGTGCATTCAAATTGCCATTGTTAAAATGCAATTGTGAATGTTGTCCGTAGCTTATGCCTGCCCATACCATAACCCCACCGCCACCATGGGGCACTCTGTTAACAACGTTGACATCAGCAAACCGCTCGCCCACATGACGCCATACTACTGGTCTGCAGTTGTGAGGCCTGTTGGACGTACTGCCAAATTCTCTTAAACAACGTTGGAGGTGGCTTTTGGTAGAGAAATTAACATTACATTCTCTAGCAACAGCTCTGGTGGACATTCCTGCAAGTCAGCATGCCAATTGCACGCTCTCTCAAAACTTGAGACATCTGTGGCATTGTGTTGTGTGACAAAACTGCTCATTTTAGAGTGGCCTTTTATTGTCCCCAGCACAAGGTGCACCTGTGTAATGATCATGCTGTTTAATCAGCTTCTTGATATGCCACACCTGTCAAGTGGATGGATTATCTTGGCAAAGGAGAAATGCTCACTAACAGGGATGTAAACAAATTTGGGCATACAATTTAAACAAATAAGCTTTTTATGCATATGGAACATTTCTGGTGTCTTTTTTTTTCAGCTCATGAAACATAGGACCAACACTTTACATGTTGCATTTATATTTTGTTCAGTGTAAATGACTAGCGCACCGTAGCCCTAACTTCTGTCGTCATGAAGTACTTTGAGAGGCTAGTTAAGGATCATATCACCTCCACCTTACCCGACACCCTAGACCCACTACAATCTGCATACCGCCCCAACAGATCCATGGATGACGCAACCGCCATCACACTGCACACTGCCCTATCCCACCTGGACAAGAGAAATACCTATGTGAGAATGCTGTTCATTGACTACAGCTCAGCCTTCAACACCATAGTGCCCTCCAATCTCATCACTAAGCTCAGGGCCCTGGGTCTGAACCCCTCCCTGTGCAACTGGGTCCTGGACTTCCCGACGGGCCGCCCCCAGGTGGTGAAGGTAGGAAACAACACCTCCACTTCGCTGATCCTCAACACGGGGGCCCCACAAGGGCGCGTGCTCAGCCCCCTCCTGTACTCCCTGTTCACCCATGACTGCGTGGTCACGCACGTCTCCAACTCAATCATCAAGTTTGCTGACGACACAACAGTTAAGAGATAGATGGGTGGTGTTGAATGGAGTTGAAGGATGGGACTAATAACAACTAACAACAAATAATAACAAGATAACTAATAATGTAAGCATACTGTGTCCATAATAAGTATATAGGTTGTATGTTGGGAGCTTTTGGGAAAGAGCACAGTTAGAAAGATATGGCATATAGAAGCAAACCGGATGGACATCATGAAAATGATCAGAGAGGTTGAGAGTAGAAGAAGTTCAGGAGCAAAAACAAAAAAAACTAATAAAATAGAATTATTGTAAAATTGACTTTGTCCATAAGGTGTAGATAGTAAGTATAGGCTGGAAGTAGAGGCCTGGGCATTGTTGTTCACAAATTTTTACCCCAAGTAGGGAAAGGATGGCGTGGTTGAAAAGTAATAAAGGGGAGTATATATATAAAAAACATGGGGGATTGGAAGTGATGCAGACAATTACATTGATGGAAGTTACAAACTATCTGCAATATTAAGCTGATCTACCCCCCCCAAAAACAAAAAAAAACAATGACGAGACAGCCTACAGGGAGGAGGTGAGGGCCCTGGCGGAGTGGTGCCAGGAAAATAACCTCTCCCTGAATGTCAACAAAACGAAGGAGCTGATCGTGGACTTCAGGAGACAGCAGAGGGAGCACGCCCACATCCACATCGACGGGACCGCAGTGGAGAGGGTGAAAAGCTTCAAGTTCCTCGGCGTACACATCACTGAATATCTGAAATGGTCCATCCACAGAGACAGTGGTGGTGAAGAAGGCGCAACAGCGCAACAGCGCCTCTTCAACCTCAGGAGGCTGAAGATATTCGGCTTGGTCCCTAAGACCCTCTCGAACTTCTACAGATGCACCATTGAGAGCATCCTGTCAGGCTGTATCAACGTCAGCAACCGCAGGGCTCTCCAGAGGGTGGTACGGTCTGCCCAACGCATCACCGGGGGCACACTGCCTTCCCTCCAGGACATCTACAGCACCCGGTGTCACAGGAAGGCCAAGAAGATCATCAAAGACCTCAGCCACCCGAGCCACGGGCTGTTCACCCCGCTACCATCTAGAAGGCGGAGACAGTACAGGTGCATCAAAGCTGGGCCCGAGAAACTGAAAAACAGGCCATCTCCAGGCCATCAGACTGTTAAATAGTCACCACTAGACAGTCAGTCTCCGCCCAGTAGCCTACCCTGAACATAATCACTGTTACTGGCCGACCACCCGGTACTCTACCCAGCACCTTAGAGACTGTTGCCCTATGTACATAGTCATTAAACACGGGTCACTTTAAAAATGTTTACATACTGTTTTACCAACTTCATATGTATATATTCTATTCTAGTCAATGCTCATCTTATATACTGTTATTATTACTGCTGTACACCTTTCCTATTCATGGACTGTCCATTCTGTCTATCCTTGTGTGTATTGTTTTGTTAGATATCACTGCTGATGGAGCTAGAAACATAAGCATTTCGCTGCACCTGCGATAAAATCAGCAAAATATGTGTGACAAAAAAATAAAATGTGATTTGTTTTGAGAGACAGAAAAGACCAGCATGTTAGCACAAAACAGGCACTGCAGCGGTCAGACCGCATTCATGCTACCTCTTGCAGCCCAGCCCCCCTTCTCTAAAAATTTCCCGCGAGTTGCTGAGGGGGCGGGTCCAAATGCAGAAACCTAGTATCTGATTGGACAGATACAGATTCCGCGCCAAATATGCAAAGCAAAGTTTGTCACATCGACCAATCATGGTTCAGATCTGAGTCCACCCGGGTACTAGGTGGCGCGAAAATCTTTCACTTCTGGAAAGACCTCTGCAGAAACGGACGCTTCGGGCTCTGAAAAAGTTTTTATCTTTGAAAAACATAAAATTACACAATGGCGTCTGATTCTGTGGACGATCGGGAAATGAGAGAGGCGCAGAGAGAGTATCTGGACTTCTTAGATGACGATGTAAGTAGTTTTGTACTTTGATAATGTAGCTAGCTAACTTTTATTGTATGCCTTCGAAAGGAAACCATGCAGCGTGTTGAGTTACAATAGATAACGTTGAAATCATGCCAACAGTTAGCTAGCTAGCTAGCTAAACTCCTTGGGCAATATTTTCTAATTTTGTAACGTTAGTTCCTGCCATCCTATCTAGCTCGTTAATTTTACGATGATATTGATAGCCAGTGAGTGACAATGTGTAGGCTAATGTGTAACTTTAGTTGGGTATTTAACGTTCGCCCACTGCTTAAGCCAGCCATCACTTGACCTGGATAGTGTCTGACGATTACCCCATTTGTGTTTTGTCCTGATGCAGCAAGACCAGGGAGTATATCAGAGCAAGGTACGGGACATGATCAGCGAGAACAAGAACCGACTTATCGTCAACATCAACGACCTGAGACGACGCAACGAGGCCCGGGCTGCCAGGTAGAAAAACAAATAGGATAACAGTAACTGATGTTACACTGCATTCACACACACACGCTTTTGGCAGTAATCGATTTGTTGTACCGGTATGTATCCACCAAGTTATTGGCATCCCACTATGCAAGATATGTAAGGGGATCTCTTTAGTTCACATTCCATATTAAGTTCCAGACCATACACTACTAGCCAAACACATAGAGCACCTAAATAAAAAATGATCTACCGGTATGTGTCTATTATTGTAGTTATATAAGACTGTGTAAGGGAAACTATGTCAACAACATGTAATACCATGCATATTAACCTTTGCTCCCTTCTTCCCAGGTTGATGACTAATGCGTTTGAGGAGCTGCTTGCATTTCAGCGTGCTCTGAAGGACCTGGTGGCGTCTGTGGACGCTACGTACGCCAAGCAGTACGAGGAGTTCTTTGTTGGTCTGGAGGGAAGTTTCGGCAACAAGCACGTCTCTCCCCGTACCCTCACCTCTCGCCTGCTGGGTAGCATTGTGTGTGTGGAGGGCATCGTCACCAAGTGTGAGTATAGATGCAGGGATGGATGGAGTGGTGTAAGGTATCAAGCCAGCAGCCTACTCTGAATGTCTAAGACCACTGTACTGCTCCACAACTACCCATTCTATTTTGTCTTCAGTTTCCCCCTCTCTGTTCTGCTTTGACATGACAGCATGGAGTCAGAGCAGAATGTAATCCATAAGAAATAAACAAAGCAGACTCCTTTTTCTAGTATCCTCCCCATATCCAAAGTAATATCTAATACCTCCTCCTGTTCCTCTCTCTCTAGGTTCTCTGGTGCGTCCCAAGGTGGTGCGTAGCGTCCATTACTGTCCGGCCACCAAGAAGACCATGGAGCGGAAATACACAGACATGACCAGCCTGGACGCCTTCCCTTCCTCTGCCATCTACCCTACCAAGGTACGCACTCACTCACTGCCTCACTCCGTAGATAACCTCCGAAAACTCTTGGTGGGGTCGCAGCGCAAATAATTAATTATCTCCATCCCCTCTCTCTAGGATGAGGAAAACAACCCGTTGGAGACGGAGTTTGGTCTGTCCATCTACAAGGACCACCAGACGATCACGGTCCAGGAGATGCCAGAGAAGGCTCCTGCCGGTCAGCTTCCCCGCTCGGTGGACATCATACTGGATAATGATCTGGTGGACGTGGTAAAACCAGGAGACAGGGTCCAGGTGATCGGGACCTACCGCTGTCTGCCTGGCAAGAAGGGAGGATACACCTCTGGGGCTTTCAGGTGAGGTCATCACTTGGTAACACTTGTGCACGTGGATAGTCCCCAATAGATGTTTTTTGTCGATGTTTAACCAACTATTTCACTATCATACTTTGTAAAGAAAGAGTTAAAACGCACACTTAAAAAGTTGAAGAGGACATTAAACATAGAATAAATAGAGAGAATTACTCCCAATTTTTGTATTATTATGTGACTAAAACCAATGCTTAGGCACACAGTACCTCCTTCGGGGGGTGTTATAAGGTATATTGTTATCCTACATCTGTACTCTGTCCTCCATCTTCCTCCAGGACCATCATGATAGCCTGTCAGGTGAAACAGATGAGTAAAGAAGTGTCTCCATACTTCTCGGCTGACGACGTCTCCAAGATCAAACTTTTCAGCAAGTCGAAGATGGTAAAGAGCTGCACTGCCATAGTGATGGTTTTTAACATCTTTAGTCATTTAGCAGATGCTGTTATCCAGAGTGACTTAGTTAGTGCATTCATCTTAAGGTAGCTAGGTGAGACGACCACATCGCAGTCGTAGTAAGTAAAACCTTCCTCGGTAAAGCCGCTGTCAGTACTAGTAAGAGAAGACAATTGCAAGTGTTAATTTCCCCTCTAGCGATCATTACAGATCCATCTCAATAGTCTAAAAGGGTCTTCCTCTTGTCTACCAGTTCATCTGAAAAGACGGGACAGTCATTTTGGCCAGAGTCACTCATCGACACATCGCCTGGCATCCCAAATATCTACAATACTAAATTAAATACTCTGTGATCAAAGATGAGAAGATTCTACAGCTTATTTTGCGCCAACCCATTCCCTCAAACGCACCGTCTGTGTCCTCGTTCATGAGTACACTAAGAACATTCTAGACCATCTCTACCTATACTAACTCTCTCCTCTCCTATCCAGGATGTGTTTGACCAGCTGTCCCGCTCCCTAGCCCCCAGTATCCACGGTCATGAATACATTAAGAAGGCCATCCTGTGTATGTTGCTGGGAGGAGTGGAGAAGGTGCTGGAGAATGGATCACGCATCAGAGGAGACATCAATGTACTGCTCATAGGTACTGAGACCACTGAACTGCTGCTGTTCTTTCTCTCTCTCTCTCTTTATCTCTTGTTCTTTCTCTCTCTCTCTCTCTTTATCTCTTGTTCTTTCTCTCTCTCTCTTTATCTCTTGTTCTTTCTCTCTCTCTTTATCTCTTGTTCTTTCTCTCTCTCTTTATCTCTTGTTCTTTCTCTCTCTCTCTTTATCTCTTGTTCTTTCTCTCTCGCTCTCTTTATCTCTTGTTCTTTCTCTCTCTCTTTATCTCTTGTTCTTTCTCTCTCTTTATCTCTTGTTCTTTCTCTCTCTCTTTATCTCTTGTTCTTTCTCTCTCTCTTTATCTCTTGTTCTTTCTCTCTCTCTTTCTCTTGTTCTTTCTCTCTCTTTTAGTTTTTTAGTTTAGGTTATGAGATAGTAGGGCCCAAACAGTGGTTGATGGCTGTATGACCTATGAGCCTAAGGTCAGTTTGGGAATAATCTCTCACGACACACTGCTCAGATTGGAACCCCTTTGACAGTGTTGTGTTCGAGATCACCTAAAGCGAGACCGATTCAAGACCAAGACCGATGCAAATAGAGTCTGAGTCAAGACCCAGACCGGACGGGGGGGGGGGGCGAGACCGAGTCAAGACCGCAACCGGGAAGGGGACAAGGGGTCCGAGACGAAATGCGAGTCCAGTTCAAGACCATGATTGTAATTTTGTCAAATCGCCACCATAATAAGAGTTCAAAATGTCCAGTATTTCTGTGTTCATATTTCAGAAGAACATATGGATTCTTTAGACATTCAGAATGGTGAAAGAATGCATACTGAGGGCAAATCAAATTTTACTTGTCACATGCGCCGAATACAACAGGTGTAGACATTACAGTGAAATGCTTACTTACAAGCCCTTAACCAACAGTGCATTTTAAAAAGAAAAAAATAAATAAAAGTAAATAACTAAAGAGCAGCAGTAAAATAAAATAACAGTAGGGAGGCTATATACAGGGGGGTACTGGTGCGGGGGCACCGGCTAGTCGAGGTAGTGGAGTTACTCTACAAATTAATACTAGCCCAAACACAGTGGGGAACATGACGTCTTATCATAGTAATAATGATTCTAATTATATTATTATTTTCAGTGATATTCTGATTTAATCTCTTCAGTTTTTGTTGGAAAGGGTTAACACTGAAGAGGAAAAAAAAGATCCAATCAGGATTCTTATTTGGTGGTCTCTGGGGAGATCATTTTAGCTAGCTAAGTCAGCCATTGGCTACGCCATCAGAAGCTAGATAGAAGGCATCTGCCATCCAACTGTATTAGGCTAACATTTTGGAGTGACAGTGGAATCAACCAATCACATTTTGACTTGTAATGGGTGGGACCGACTTTACAAAAAACGTATGTAAACCTCTGCCTTCTCAAAGGCCAACGTGTCACTGCGCAATAGCGAGCAGTAGTTTTCCCACGGTCTAGCTAGCTAGCTTTTGTTGTAGGCTAGTTTGCAGCGGGTGTTATCGAAGAGGATGTTGTTGCTACTTTGTTAGCTTCTCCCTTTTCAAGAATAACTTCTAATAAGAAGTTAACTTTTTACTGCAGTGGGCTAAATCAGGGTCACAGAGTGATTTCTTTATAGTCTTAAACAAATCTACTTTGAAACCAAAGTGTACACGTCACACACACGGTTATGGGCGGACAAAAAAGCCCATGTCAAATATAGAGTTGAAAGTTGTTTGCATCCCAATATTACACTTCGTATACATCACAAAAGTGTGTGGCGCGAATGTGAATATACACTGCTCAAAAAAATAAAGGGAACACTTAAACAACAGAATGTAACTCCAAGTCAATCACACTTCTGTGAAATCAAACTGTCCACTTAGGAAGCAACACTGATTGACAATAAATTTCACATGCTGTTGTGCAAATGGAATAGACAACAGGTGGAAATTATAGGCAATTAGCAAGACACCCCCAATAAAGGACTGGTTTTGCAGGTGGTGACCACAGACCACTTCTCAGTTCCTATGCTTCCTGGCTGATATTTTGGTCACTTTTGAATGCTGGCGGTGCTTTCACTCTAGTGGTAGCATGAGACCGAGTCTACAACCCACACAAGTGGCTCAGGTAGTGCAGCTCATCCAGGATGGCACATCAATGCGAGCTGTGGCAAGAAGGTTTGCTGTGTCTGTCAGCGTAGTGTCCAGAGCATGGAGGCGCTACCAGGAGACAGGCCAGTACATCAGGAGACATGGAGGAGGCCGTAGGAGGGCAACAACCCAGCAGCAGGACTGCTACCTCCGCCTTTGTGCAAGGAGGAGCACTGCCAGAGCCCTGCAAAATGACCTCCAGCAGGCCACAAATGTGCATGTGTCTGTTCAAACGGTCAGAAACAGACTCCATGAGGGTGGTATGAGGGCCCGACGTCCACAGGTGGGGGTTGTGCTTACAGCCCAACACCGTGCAGGATGTTTGGCATTTGCCAGAGAACACCAAGATTGGCAAATTCGCCACTGGCGCCCTGTGCTCTTCACAGATTAAAGCAGGTTCACACTGAGCAGATGTGACAGAGTCTGGAGACGCCGTGGAGAACGTTCTGCTGCCTGCAACGGTGAGTCAGTCATGGTGTGGGGTGGCATTTCTTTGGGGGGCCGCACAGCCATCCATGTGCTCGCCAGAGGTAGCCTGACTGCCATTAGGTACCGAGATGAGATCCTCAGACCCCTTGTGAGACCATATGCTGGTGCGGTTGGCCCTGGGTTCCTCCTAATGCAAGACAATGCTAGACCTCATGGTCTCACAACTCTCCTACATGAGTGCGATGGTATTACGGTTGCTGTCCTTTCAGCATCACAAACCTGTAACACACTGAAGGCCTAAAGGTTTGCCACTGGGCAAACATGTCTATAATAGATGCAAAGGCTGTTATTAAGATATTCATGTTTCAAGAAAGGAGTGTATATATTTGGCCTGGCGAAGCGGTTTTTATGCGCTGACTGAATGGAAGCTGATAATTATGAGTTATTTTTTAATTTTTTTACTCCGCTGGTCTGTGGGTAGAAATGACGAGTCCTCGCTGTCCGAGACCGAGTACAAATGTATCTGACAACGAGACATTCAAAATGTGGTCTCCAGTACTACAACGCAGCCTTTCGACCCTCCAATCAATTTGGTTTGCTAGCTAGCTCACGGAATATTTGGTTCTGGGTTATGCGATTAGTTTGGGAAGAACTTTTTAACTTGTTAGTGAGTAGTGATGGGTGAAAAATTTATACAGTTACATATCGCAATATTATATCAATACTTTGACTCCAAATAATGTATTTATTTTTTTGCTAGGTCACGTCAGCTAGCGCTAGTTGGCTGTGCCTGCACCAAAGCTCCGGCGTTTTTCTTCCTATATCTTGTTCTCATGTTTAAATAGTGAGCCAACATGTTTTCAGCACTTTTATTTCCATGACCGATCAAAACTAGTTTTCTCATGGCTCTCTCTTGTCTCTCTGCAGCAGACATATGGTGAGCGATATGTTTGAAACATCAAATCGCAGTATCGAATCTCAATACATATCGTATCGGCACTTAAGTATCGTGATAATATTGTATCGTGAGGTCCCTGGCAATTCCCAGCCCTATTAGTGAGCACTGTTAAAAGTGTTACAGTATGTGTCTGTATCCTAATTCTATCACATATAAGACTGACCTTTCTCTCTCCTCTCTCTCTCCTCTCGCTCTCTCTCCCCTCTCTCCTCTCTCTCTCCTCTCCTCGCTCTCTCCCCTCTCTCGCTCTCCTCTCTTTCTCCTGTCCCCCCTCTCTCTCGCGCTCCTCTCTCTCTCTCCCTCCTCTAGGTGACCCGTCAGTGGCTAAGTCCCAGCTGCTGCGTTATGTCCTGCACACGGCGCCCCGAGCCATCCCTACCACCGGCCGGGGGTCATCTGGGGTCGGCCTGACCGCTGCTGTCACTACTGACCAGGAGACTGGTAAAGACGCACACACAGGCTCACACACACACACACAGGCTCACACTCACACACACAGGCTCACACACACACAGGCTCACACTCAGATACTGAGTTGAAACTCGACAGAAAGAGTGAATATGATCATCCTTCCTGACAGTGAATGAATCCATAACATGCCTATCAAATTAGGTAGTGAAACATTCAAAGACACCAAATGAATAAGTGAATCAATCATATTTACATCAATGAATCATTAGTTGAAAAATTGAACGACTCACACCACAAATGACTCACTGATCCCATCACCCATAGATGCATGTTTACATTTTAGTCATTTAGCAGACGCTCTTATCCAGAGCCACTACAGTAGTGAATCATTTAGCAGACTCTTATCCAGAGCCACTACAGTAGTGAATCATTTAGCAGACTCTTATCCAGAGCCACTACAGTAGTGAATCATTTAGCAGACTCTTATCCAGAGCCACTACAGTAGTGAATCATTTAGCAGACTCTTATCCAGAGCCACTAGAGTAGTGAATCATTTAGCAGACTCTTATCCAGAGCCACTACAGTAGTGAATCATTTAGCAGACTCTTATCCAGAGCCACTACAGTAGTGAGTCATTTAGCAGACTCTTATCCAGAGCCACTACAGTAGTGAATCATTTAGCAGACTCTTATCCAGAGCCACTAGAGTAGTGAATCATTTAGCAGACTCTTATCCAGAGCCACTACAGTAGTGAATCATTTAGCAGACTCTTATCCAGAGCCACTACAGTAGTGAGTCATTTAGCAGACACTCTTATCCAGAGCAATTAGGGTTAAGTGCCTTGCTCAAAGGCACATCAACACAGCTAGTCGGCTCGGGTATCGAACCAGCGGCCGCTAGGCTACCTGCCGATTAAATGCTACTGTTATATTACCATATTGTGTGCTTCTCTCCTCTCCCATCAGGTGAGCGTCGTCTGGAGGCGGGAGCGATGGTTCTGGGGGACAGGGGTGTGGTCTGTATCGATGAGTTTGACAAGATGTCCGACATGGACCGTACAGCCATCCATGAGGTGATGGAGCAGGGCCGTGTCACCATCGCTAAGGCGGGTATCCATGCCAGGCTCAACGCCCGCTGCTCCGTGCTGGCAGCTGCCAACCCCGTCTACGGCAGGGTGAGCTAAGAACTATTACATGTAATGATGAAGGAATGTGGTGCCTTGAAAGCGTCTCACAAAAACTTATCTGGAGATGGTTTGGAAGCGCCGCTGAACGGGCATTTAACTAGTCTGCAAAGGAATGCCACTTCTGAAGCGGGTCTAACGTCCATCACTAGGCAACCAGAACTGTCAATCAAATGATCTCGAGCTGCCTGCAGGCAGACCATTTAACTCCTAAGAAAAGTACTTGACTTACCAAAACATTTAGTAGAAATAAAACGCATCTACCCTACCATAAACAACAACACAGCAGCACACCAATCAGCAACGTTTATTGTTGTCAGGGAAACAACACCCAAGATTCTATTGCGGAGCAGAATTCTACTGTCTGAAAAGGAACAGACTGTTCTGAAAGGGTATCAATTGTCGCTATCGACCTGTTACCGTAGCGGCGTCCTATGTATGAAAAGGGTATATTACCTCATAAAATGATTTTCTATTTGAGAGTGTTAGTCATGATCCGGATCCTGGCCGAAACTAATCTGGTCTCGGCAACTTACAAGATGCGCTCTACCTCACTCCTCTCTCTCTAGGATAGCATTAATCAGTGTCTCCTCCATCTCTCTCTCTCTCTCTCTCTCTCTCTCTCTCTCTCTCTCTCCTTCTCTCTCTCTCTCCTTCTCTCTCTCTCTCCATCTCTCTCTCTCTCTCTCTCCTTCTCTCTCTCTCTCCTTCTCTCTCTCTCTCTCTCTCTCTCTCTCTCTCTCTCTCTCTCCTCTTTCTCTCTCTCTCTCTCTCCTCTTTCTCTCTCTCTCTCTCTCCTCTTTCTCTCTCTCTCTCTCTCTCTCTCTCTCTCTCTCTCTCTCTCCTCTTTCTCTCTCTCCCTCTTTCTCTCTCTCTCTCTCCCCTCTCTCTCCCTCCTCTCTCTCCTCTCTCTCTCCCTCCTCTCTCTCTCTCTCCCTCCTCTCTCTCTCTCTCCCTCCTCTCTTTCTCTCTCTCCCTCCTCTCTCCTCTCTCTCTCTCTCTCTCTCTCTCCTCCCTCCTCCCTCTCTCTCTCCTCCCTCTCTCTCTCTCCAGTATGATCAGTATAAGACTCCTATGGAGAACATTGGTCTGCAGGACTCTCTGCTGTCTCGTTTTGACCTGCTGTTCATCATGTTGGACCAGATGGATGCAGAGCAGGACAGAGAGATCTCAGACCACGTCCTCAGGATGCACCGATACAGAGACCCCCGCGAACAAGACGGGACAGGTAACACTCTACTCCTAACAACAGATCTGGGATCAGATGCGCCACCAGGGACAGGGAACTAGATATGCCGGTGATCACCAGTCCCGGTTCTTGAGGGCTGTTCGGCTGTTCGGGCCTGATTCAACGTCATTCATCTTAGCTACAACTGCTTATCAAGGCTTTTTATTATCTGAGTCAGATGTTTTAGTGCTTGGCTTGAACAAAGGTCTGCATACCCTGTGGTTCTCCAGACCCAGTGTGTGTGTGACCACTGATCTATGATCTAGACTACTGACTGCGTGTGTGTGTGTGTGTGTGTGTGTGTGTGTGTGTGTGTGTGTGTGTTGTAGCCATGGCCTTTGGTGGATCAGTAGACATCCTGGCCACTGAGGACCCTGACTCAGTTCAGGACGAGCAGGAGGAACTGCAGGTCTACGAGAAACACAACAACCTGTTGCACGGCACCAAGAGACGCAGGTATGTGCTCTCTCTGGGCACGCTCGTTTTGCGTGAGTTGACATTTCACTTTAGGACCAATAGAATGGTCTAAATCAGTGGTTCCCAACTCCAGTCCTCCAGCGCCGCCCCCAACCGTACACGTTGTTGTTGTAGCCCTGGACAAACTCACCTGATTCAACTCGGACAGCCTGATGATTAGTTGAATCCCGGGCTACAATAAAAATGTGTACTGTTGGGGGTACTGGAGGACTGGAATTGGGAACCACTGGTCTAAAATGTGCAAACTCTGCCCACCTGGGGCACAGGGCGAGGAAAAACGAACGTGCCCCCACTCTCTTTCTCCAGTCCTTCATCACTGCATGTTAAGGTCTTCTTTCCCTATCTATCTCCATGCTAAATCAGTTATGTTTTTGTTTAGAGAGAAGGTAGTGAGTAAGGAGTTCATGAGGAAGTACATCCACATCGCCAAGGTGTTGACCCCCACTCTGACCCAGGAAGCAGCCAATCACATCGCTGAAGAATACTCCAGGCTGAGAAGCCAGGAACAGCTGGGCTCCGACATCGCCAGGGTGAGTCGTTTAGACACGCCCACACACAGAATATAGCCTTTGCTTATAGGTGCACCCATCTAGTACTGTGCCAGAAACCCTTTGCCTCCAGAACAGCCGGAGTTCTTCGGGGGGCATGGATTCTACAAGTTGGAAACGTTCCACAGGGGTTTTGGTCCGTGCTGACGTCATTGGACGACGTTACACCACCGCCACCAGCCTGTACCGTTGACACCAGGCAGGATGGGTCCATGGACTCATGCTGCTTACGCCAAATCCTGACTCTGCCATCAGCATGACGCAACAGGAACCAGGATTCGTCGGAGCAGGCAATGTTTTTCCACTCCTCAATTGTCCGGTGTTGGTGTTGGTGATGGCGTGCCCACTGGAGCCACTTCTTCTTGTTTTTATCTGATAGTAGTGGAACCCGGCGTGGTCGTCTGCTGCAATAGGCCATCCGTGACAAGGATCGTCGAGTTGTGCGTTCCGAGATGCCGTTCTGCACACCGCTGTTGTACTGCACCGTTATTTCTGCTGCATTTCTGAGACGCAGACTCGGTCTCAACCTTTAAGTCTTTACTGAAGACTTATCTCTTCAGTAGGTCATATGTAGGTCATATGATTGAGTGTAGTCTGGCCCAGGAGTGTGAAGGTGAACGGAAAGGCTCTGGAGCAACGAACAGCCCTTGCTGTCTCTGCCAGGCCGGTTCCCCTCTCTCCACTGGGGTTCTCTGCCTCTAACCCTGTTACAGGGGCTGAGTCACTGGCTTACTGGTGCTCTTTCATGCCGTCCCTAGGAGGGGTGCGTCACTTGAGTGGGTTGAGTTACTGACGTGATCTTCCTGTCTGGGTTGGCGCCCCCCCTTGGTTTGTGCTGTGGTGGAGACCTCTGTGGGCTATACTCGGCCTTGTCTCAGGATTGTAAGTTGGTGGTTGAGGATATCCCTCTAGTGGTGCGGGGGCTGTGCTTTGGCAGAGTGGGTGGGGTTATATCCTTCCTGTTTGGCCCTGTCCGGGGGTTTCTTCGGATGGGGCCACAGTGTCTCCGGACCGCTCCTGTCTCAGCCTCCAGTATTTATGCTGCAGTAGTTTATGTGTCGGGGGGCTGGGGTTAGTTGGTTATACCTGGAGTACTTCTCCTGTCTTATCCAGTGTCCTGTGTGAATTTAAGTATGCTCTCTCTAATTCTCTCGTTCTCTCTGAGAACCTGAGCCCTAGGACCATACGTCAGGACTACCGGGCATGCTGACACCTTGCTGTCCCCAGTCCGCCTGGCCTTGCTGCTATTCCAGTTTCAACTGTTCTGCCTGCGGTTACGAAACCCCTACCTGTCCCAGACCTGCTGTTTTCAACTCTTAATGATCGGCTATGAAAAGCCAACTGAGAGACCTGAGCCCTAGGACCATACGTCGGGACTACCGGCCGTGGTGACTCCTTGCTGTCCCCAGTCCGCCTGGCCTTGCTGCTATTCCAGTTTCAACTGTTCTGCCTGCGGTTATGGAACCCCTACCTGTCCCAGACCTGCTGTTTTCAACTCTTAATGATCGGCTATGAAAAGCCAACTGAGATTTATTCCTGATTATTATTTGACCATGCTTGTCACTTATGAACATTTTTGAACATCTTGGCATGGTTCTGTTATAATCTCCACCCGGCACAGCCAGAAGAGGACTGGCCACCCCTCATAGCCTGGTTCCTCTCTAGGTTTCTTCCTAGGTTTTGGCCTTTCTAGGGAGTTTTTCCTAGCCACCGTGCTTCTACACCTGCATTACTAGCTGTTTGGGGTTTTAGGCTGGGTTTCTGTACAGCACTTCGAGATATCAGCTGATGTACGAAGGGCTATATAAAATAAAATTGATTGATTGATTGATTTCTGTTTGTGGCCCGCCTGTTAGCTTCCACGATTCTTGCCATTCTCCTTAAACCTCTCATCAATTAGTCGTTTTTTGCCCACAGGACTGCCGCTGACTGGATGTTTTTTGTTTGTCGCACCATTCTCTGTAAACTCTAGACACTGTCGTGCGTGAAAAGCCCAGGAGGCCGGCTGTTTCTGAGGTACTGGAACCGGCGTGCCTGGCACCAATGATCAGACCACGCTCAAAGTCGCTTAAGTCACTCGTTTTGCCCATTCTAACGTTCAATAGAGTAACTGAATGCCTCGATGCCCGTCTGCCTGCTTTATATAGCAAGCCACGGCCACGTGACTCACTGTCTGTAGGAGCGAAGCATTATCGTGAACAGGGTGGTATACCTAATAAATTGCCCCCCCCCCCCCCCCCCAATCTAACCTTCTCCCCCGTCTAACCCTCTGCCCCCCCTTTCCCCCTCCAGACATCCCCAGTAACCGCTCGTACTCTGGAGACCCTGATCCGTCTGTCTACGGCCCATGCTAAAGCGCGCATGAGTAAGGTTGTGGAGCTGGAGGACTCGGAGGTCGCTGTGGAGCTGGTCCAGTTCGCATACTTCAAAAAGGTCAGCAGACTCGACATGCATAGTTGATTGATTGGTTGATTGATTGATTGATTGTCTTCCACGTGGTGGCCATCCCATATGGGATTATTACACAGTACTTGTAATGTAGGTTACAGCCATTGCGCAAACAACATACATCTTCATTTAAATAAACTCTGTTGTATTTTGGTAAAGCTTGTCTGATGTCTGCAGTTAGTACAGAATGGGTTTAATCTGAAACTAATCTCTGTTCTGTCCTGTAGGTTCTGGAGAAACTCATCTCTGTTCTGTCCTGTAGGTTCTGGAGAAACTCATCTCTGTTCTGTCCCATGGTCCTGTAGGTTCTGGAGAAACTCATCTCTGTTCTGTCCCATGGTCCTGTAGGTTCTGGAGAAACTCATCTCTGTTCTGTCCCATGGTCCTGTAGGTTCTGGAGAAAGAGAAGAAGAGAGGGAGGAAGGAGCAGGACTCTGGCTCTGAGGAGGAAGAGGAGGAGACAACACAACGTACCCCTCGCTCAGACAAGAAGAGGTACGGCATTGGACTCTTATTTGTGAATGTAAACAAAATAGCCTCAAAACATGGTTACAACTATCACTATGGATGGTTACGAACCATCACTATGGATGGTTACGAACCATCACTATGGATGGATATGAATTTGATAGTGGTTACATTTTCTCCAGGCCCATCGCTCAGCTTTTTACCAAAACAAACTCTTTGGTGAACTCACACACTGGACTTTTACTAGCAGTGACCTTGCTGATAGCTACTTTATTGAGGAAGAATGTACTTACTGTGGTGGTCCCAACTAGCCATCTTAAGATGAATGCACGAACTGTAAGTCGCTCTGGATAAGAGCATCGGCTAAATGACTAAAAATGTCAAACGTTATTGTTCCTACTGCCCCTTGTTCCTACTGCCCGTTTTCTGGACATGTCTGTTATTCTGTGTTTGTCCTGCAGGAGTCGCCGTGGTTCCCAGAGCAGCGAGGCCCGCGACCCGTACGACTTCGCTGGAGAGAAGGACATCCCTGAGAGTAAGAACCAGACGCTTCTTTCTCTCAGTACCATTTCTGCAAAGCACTATGGGTTCCATTCAGACTTGAGATAAATTGCCTTAACATGGACTTAAGTCATCAAAACATGGACTTAAGTCATCAAAACATGGACTTAAGTCATCAAAACATGGACTTAAGTCATCAAAACGTGGACTTAAGTCATCAAAACGTGGACTTAAGTCATCAAAACGTGGACTTAAGTCATCAAAACGTGGACTTAAGTCATCAAAACGTGGACTTAAGTCATCAAAACGTGGACTTAAGTCATCAAAACGTGGACTTAAGTCATCAAAACGTGGACTTAAGTCATCAAAACATGGACTTAAGTCATCAAAACATGGACTTAAGTCATCAAAACATGGACTTCAGTCATCAAAACATGGACTTCAGTCATCATTTTTCTTGACTTGTGTCCATGTTAAGTCAACTAATCTCAAGTCTGAATAGAACCTTTTTATATGAATCAAATTGATTCTCAGTTTCAGAATTGTTACCATACACTGTTTGCCCCTCCCTCCCACAGTCCAGGCTGGCACGCCCAAACCGGCCGAGGCAGAAGAGGAGCCTATGGATGCCCCTGTCCCACCGAGCCAGGACGGGCAGACAGAGGTGTCTGCAGACAGGTGGGTTACAGTGCGAAGGGCAGAGACTCCTCTCATGCTACCGTCAGTCACTCTTGTTAGGGGACCCTGCATAGACTGGATAGGTGAAAGCAAAATGTTTGAACTGTGAAGAATATGTTGGAAGTCTGGGGCTGGGTGCTAGAATAGAACCAAGACCTAGTTAGGATAGGCATGTGTCTATCGCTCCACTGAATGGAAGGGAGTTATATCCCTCTGTCCATGTTAATCCTCTCTCTCTGTCTCTCTGTGTCTGTGTCTCTCTCTCTCTCTCTCTCTCTCTCTGTGTCTCTCTCTGTCTCTCTCTCTGTGTGTTTTCCAGGCTGAAGGAGTTTAAGTCCTCCCTCCTGGAGGTGTTCCGTTCTGCACATGCTCAGTCCGTTGGTATGAACTCTCTGGTGGAGAGTGTCAACAAGGACAGTGACGCCCCCTTCACCCTGACAGAGGTCCGGGCCGCCCTCGCTCGCATGCAGGACGACAACCAGATCATGGTGGCTGATGATATCATCTTCCTCATCTGACACAGAGGTGGAGGCAGGAGAGGGAAGAGGAGGTGGGAGGGAGAGGGAAGAGGAGGAGGTGGAGGGAGGAGGAGGAGGGAGAGGACAGAAGGAGAAGCAAGAGTCAGAATGGAGAGATTATGTTTCCCATTTGAGACCAAGAAGGATGAGAAGGAATTCAGAAGAAGAATTGAAGTAGATTTTGACTGGTTCTTCTGGGTTTTGGGTCCACTAGCTTCTTCCAGTTAGCTTTTTGGCAACAACCGCTTATGGACTAAAAAGGAGTTGAACGATTATGGTTTTATGTTGTTGAATGTCCTTGGTTCATTCTTGATCAGTTTCAAAGTTTTTTGTTTATTTGCTTTACTCATGTTTTAGCAACATATTATGGTATGTACAAGGTCTGGTTACAATGAAGAGATTTGGGCTAGAAGGACCATTCTCTCTAGAGCAAAGTGCACCTGTATCGTTTTAATGCTTTCTTTTTACAGTTTTAATCTGTTTAAAAAACATTACTTTTTTCTAAAATATCTTTCTTGTATATATTGTTTTGTTAAAAAAAAAAAAAGTTTTCATTGTAAAGGTTTGTCAACTGTAGTAGTGCCTGGAGATGGAACATTACATTGTTTGATGTTAAACATTGTGGCTGGTTGAAGATGAACTAACTGCTTGTGCTCTCATTTACACACACACACATCGGGGGATAGCGTATCGCTTTTATAAAACAGATGAACAATGCGGTGAGGTGCAGCTGCCTGTGAAATGGGGTTTCACTGCGTTGTACAATGGGGAAATGATAAGCTGTGGTTTTGATTGGGCTGATCAGGGCCTCCCTGGCATTACATTTACATTTTAGTCATTTAGCAGACGCTCTTATCCAGAGCGACTTACAGGAGCAATTAGGGTTAAGTGCCTTGCTTAAGGGTACATCGACAGATTTTTCACCTAGTCGGCTCGGGGATTAGAACCAGGGACCTTTACGGTTACTGGCACAACGCTCTTAACCACTAAGCTACCTGCATAACCTCCATCCGGGCTAGTCCCTCTGCTCTCTACACCCACGCCTGAGTCATCATTTACATGACGCTGCAACATTATTTGGCAGCCTAGTTAGCGCCCCCATTAACAATACATAGGGAGTACATTTTTTTGTTTATGCTCTGAAACTGAATGTATAGAATGAGAACAATATTTTTATTTTTTAATCAAAAAGTTGGCCCAGCTCTCTAAATATAATCTCTGCTCCGTTTTCAGTTTCTTGACTGAGTAATGCTGATTTGTTCTGAGAAGTGGTCAGCGTTTCTGTGACCTGGATAGAGAGGAGTGGGTGGACACCAAATGGTACCCTATTCCCTATATAGTGCACTACGTAAAGGGCTCTGGTCAGAAGTAATGCACTATGTAGGGAATAGGGTGCCATTTGGGACGCTGGCAGTGTGTCTGTGAAGATTGTGCCTCTTCTAGGGATTTTAAATCGGTTTGCTACAGTGGTGCGTGGAGAAGTGGGTATCCTCAAATATTGCGAAACATTTCCCAAACAGCCCACACACCGAAGAAAAGGTGTCCTGTGTGAAAAATTCTACGAGAAACATTGACACTGAATGACCTAAAATGATCAATCCCATATTGGTCTTTAATAGTCAGGCCAACCCAAGCTGTACTGTGCAAGTCAGCTAATAGTAGTCCTCTTATTGAAATCGATAAATGAGGCTGTCAACTGAGTCAGAAATTCACAGTTTTCTGATTTTCCCAAATTAGTTCAAGTTTTTACTATCAAAGCCACACTTTATTAATAGAAAAACAACATTGGATGTTCTAAATCCATAACAATGCCTAAACCACATAAGGAGACTACATTTGAAGTCTGGGGAAAATCTAAGAAATTTAGAAAAAAAATTGTGTAGTTACCCTTTAATTCAAGTGTACAGGCACCTAGCACTGTTTGGTTAGCATGTTTCTGTAGCACATGAGATGGAGTTTTCAAAACAAAAGGCCACTGGATTGATGCAAGTAGTCATGATATCATTCTGACAGGTAGGCATAGGCTACTTTGTAGCTAGTTAACATTTAATAGAGAAGGTGTGGTATCGAGTAAAAGTTGCTAGTCATTGCTGATAAACAAAGGAGTCCGCTCATACTGAACCTTGATCATAAGTTTATTCATATCACAAGCTTTCAGCATGAGTTACAGGTGTCAAGATCACCCGGAGAGCAACGTCCCAGATTGCAATGGCTGCTCTAACCTCTTCTTCCTCCAGCATATACTTATAAACAATGCAAAAATAGGGGTTGCTCCCTCTGCTGTCCAATCACCTGTCTCCCCTGGGGCGTCACCCTACAAATGGCTACTTTTGAACTAAGATAAACATCCCCTCTTTGTTCCTCTAGAAAGTCATAATCTTAATACACTACAAAGGTTTTTGGGAAAGCCTTTCCATCTACCAGAAGACGGTTAGGCCTATCATTGGCGTCGCTATATTTTTCCTGTTCCTTCATTGTTTGAAACCTGGACGTTTTACTTCATACAGTGCCTTCAGAAAGTATTCATACCCCTTGCCTTCAGAAAGTATTCATACCCCTCGACTTATTCCACATTTTGAATTCAATATGGATTTTAAAAAATGTTATAACCCATCTACACACGATGCCCTATAATGACAAAGTGAAAGTGAAAAGGGTAATAGGCGAGGGGCAGTAATGGGAATTAGCATGAGCGAAATTACATTTTTGAAGACCCGTGTACCCGCCAAAGAAAAGGCGGGAAATGCAGCAGAGTAAGAAGTACTGTACACTAAGAACAGTGGGCCTCATTCACCAATATCTACCTAAGGATGTTCTAAACTGTTCTTAATAAACTCCCTAAGAAAAGTCTACGTCGGATTCATGACATGTTCTTAAACAACATAATTGTTCGCACCTGTGTTCTTGGGATTGATGAATCCCACGTCTTCGTAATTGAAAGCGTGTGCCCGTTGTTCCTAATTAGCATAAGAAAACGCCCCGCAAATTCCCATATAAGGACATGACACTTCAGGGCCGTGTGCAAGAAAAGTTGGAGAACGTCCAAAAGACGCACAGACGGTGGTGGTCCACCGATCACCAAACGAAAAAGGAACTTCAGTAATTCTGAAATAGAAATTCTACTGCAACAGGTAAATGCCAAACGAGGCATAATATTTAGTAGTGTTTCCTGTGGTTTTAAAGCCACCAACAAAACGGAGGCATGGGTGCCATTATTGGGCCCTATGTCAACAGCTTAATATCCTTCAAGGCCATCTCCCACCAGTGAATCAGACGGTAAGCAAGTCTTTCCGAATTTATACCATTTCATGCCACAAGTTAACTGAAAGCAACGGTGAAACCATTGGAAAGGAATTTTACACCAGTTTGTCAAACCAAATGTGGGCCTATGTGACTGAATGAGTCCTCGCCTGAATACCTAGTTTATTCAGTTTTAAATCCTATTGCTTTTGCAGTAGGCCTATATTGAACAAACTGAAACAAACAAAAAAAAATAACTGCACTGTGACTGTTACTTTCAGTATCATTTTTGTTATTTACAGATCTCCAATCCAGGCAACCCCTCTGAAGAGGAACCGGACACCAGTAGGCCTACCTCTGTACCTGTGGTCCTCTGTAGCTCAGCTGGTAGAGCACGGCGCTTGTAACGCCAAGGTAGTGGGTTCGATCCCCGGGACCACCCATACACAAATAAAAATGTATGCACGCATCACTGTAAGTCGCTTTGGATAAAAGCGTCTGCTAAATGGCATATTATAATTATATTATATTATTATAATTATATTATAATTATTATAATTATTATTATTATTTACCTGCCCCCAGGTCCTCTCCAACTGCACGTGTCATCTCCGATGCGGTCTTGGATAACCAGGAGCGGATTGCGCAAAGTCTCTGTGAAATCGCTTCTACTCAATATTGGCCACAATATCAGAAACACTCAGACATAAACACACATTTTAAAATATAAAGAACGCGCACTGAAACCTGTGTCATTTCATGTGTTTAATTCGTGGTATTTAAAGGACAAAACAAATCAAAAACGAGAAATTATTTGTTGTCTGACTTCCATACCAAGTCGGTTGTCTGGTCCCAGCAATGGGTCAGGACGCACATCCTGGTGTGGTGGCGGAAGTGGAACACCACGCTTCATAGCGATGTTGTGTAACACAACAGGCCATGATTATTCTGCAAACCTAAAAACGGTGTAACGAGGATCAAAAGCTAGAAAAACTAAATAAAACGAATTGTTGGAATTAGATTATTCTACAACATGTTCTCCATTTTTCAAACCTGAATAAAACAAGTAGTCCTACTCACCTTCTCTGGCTTGTAAAGCAGCTTACCGCCTGCTGTGTCCCTTCAGAATACCAATGGTGGAGCGGGTGCCTGCGTGCCTCTGGTTATAAGAGGCATCTTGGTGCGTCTGAGGGTTTGTTAGTGGCGTCATTAGTCAGGGCGCAAGGGCATACCCCCGATCTCCTAATGAAACAAGTCATTAATGGAGAAACCCACTTTTTGAAACCAACAATTGGAATTTGAAATTACTGAACGATGCTTATCAATGAGCCATGCGTCTCCAGCAGCTCTTTGTTCCAGGCGCATTCCCACAGAACTGTTCTGCAAAATATAAGAGTCATGTGCACCTCCTGAGAAGCGGGAGACCACGTTCAAGAGATGGTTGTCGGAGTCGCAGATGACTTGTACATTGATTGAGTGATATTGCTTGCGGTTGAGGTACGGGAATGGGTCTGGTGAGGGTGGTTTAATGCGCACGTGAGTGCAGTCTATTGCCCCGATTATGTTGTGCAGACCCGCAATAGAGTAGAACCCTCTCTTGACCGGCAGCTGTTTCGCTGTGTAGGGGAAGAAAATATATTGTGTGGCCAGTTGATTTATTCAATCCACAACTCGTGGGAGAGCGCGGCTGATGGATGGCTGTGATATGCCCCACCCGGTCTGCTAACTCCCGCTGAGATGTCCCAGCGGCTAAAAATCCCAAAGTGGAGAGTACCTGCACATGAGGTGGTACGGGATTGGACCGTTGGTTATGGCTTCGCAGCACTGGCTCCAAAGTATCACACAGCTCCATTAAAACGTGTCTTGGAAGCCGAAAACCGTCCGATCAAAGGACTCGTCAGTCTCTGCAAATAAATCAACGTGATCCTCAAAGAAGCGTTCCCTTCTCAGAGCACGCGCGGCAATGTCGTCAAGCAGTAACAGATGTGCCATTTTGATAGCACGCCTGATGTGCAGAAACAGGCCCAGTTTGGCCCTATAAATAGCGCGATCAATCACCTCATAATGCAGGATTTAATCAGCTTAATTGCTGATGTAAATGGCAGTGTTAGTGTTTCTTTGCATACTATGATTTTTTGTTTTTCAACAAATGATCAGAAATACATTACAGTAAAATACTATCATTGTAAACGACTGTAGAATTAAATGAAATGCAGTAAGCAATTATTTGGAGCAAACTGTCATCACTCAAATGTGCGTAAGAATGCTCTTGAGTGTGCATGGATTTTGTTCTTAGCTAAGAACAAATCCAAGATGAGAAAATATTAGTGAATGTCAGAATCTTCGTAAAAAGTGTGTAAGTGGGGTTTAAGAACACATTACTTTGTAAGAACGGTTGGTGAATGAGGCCCAGTGTCCGAAGAAACACAGAAGTTATGGATAATGAGCCAGACGGGCCAAACACCCAGGGAAGATCTTATAACTGAGCTGGTCATGAAAGATGAAGACGATGAGGAAGCCATGATTGACCAGGCCCTTGGCCTTTTAAAGGGAGGCACCACACTGGGTGAAGTATGGAGGCAGTACTCAGAGAGAATACCCCAGGCCCACCAGGTGAAATTCCTAAAGAGATTGATGGAAGATCAGCAGGGAGGCATGGAGTTTATTAAATGATGTCTCCGGACCTCCACCCCAATAGACCTCACTAAGGTAACTATAAAATAGAGTGGAGTGTTGTAGATTATCGGAGGACCTTGAATGTAATAAGAAACCTTAGGTGCTGTCTTAAGGCCGGTAGCAACCACTACAGAATGTCCGGTCAGAACAAAGATGAGGCGGATGTTCAGGTTAAGGGGAGTTTAATGGAAGAAGATGTCCACATCCACACACACACATCAAACACACATCTGACCACTCATGGTTCAGATAACTGAGAATCATGTCCAGGGATAACTGACATTAACTATGTGCTTCTGAAAGGAAAGCGGAGAAAGAAAATGTAGACTATAGAACTGGTATAATATGAATGCCATGGCTGTATAAGCTAGCACAGGTAAGTATATAACAGCAAAGGCTATACACTACAGCAGGCATAAGGCCTTGTCACATGGCAATAGACTACACAACCTATTAGACTTGTACACATGAAACTCAGGCAAATGTGCTCAAATAAACATTACAGTAATGTTGAAATGTATACATAATATAAATACAATGAGCATGAGTGAAATATATAGAATAGAAAATAGCCTAGCACCATAAATGAGCAATGCTAATAAACGGCTAATCGCTAACAGTCATGCTAAATGCTCATGCATTCCAATGCAAAATGCTAACGGTAGTGCTAACGCTGGCAGGAGCGCGAGCTAGCTAACAAGCTCAACACATGGTAATTATACACAATAGACCGCAAACTTAGCTCCACATAATATGACACAGATCTCAAGGCACTTACGTTTAGATGCAAGCACAATTAAACATCAGCCATACAGGGATTCAGTCCACAGGAGGAAAAGTTCAGCAGGGGGAAACACTGTGGAATTGCTCATCAGGATGGGGAAAACACGTTTCTGACCACACAGTGTGCTGGGGTCATAGACTAACTGAAACTGATGTCCCGGGAATCAAGGCCACTGATAGGCTGAACGAGATGTGGTGATAAGTATTTTTGCGTGACATTAACCAATAAGACACTAACAAAAGTGGGGGTCCTCTGAATGGGAGACTAAGCTGCCCGACTAGAACTAACCAGAAGGGATGGCTAGAATCAGCTGACTGAAGCTGGCCGTTTTAACAGTAACAAAAGGCCACAACCTTATGACTCAGGCCCTCATCAGAAAACGTAGGAAAGGTGTGGTCCAAGCACGGACTGGAGGAGGTGACCGAGCCGGAAGACAATCGGAGCGTCAGACTAGAGCTAGGGATAAGGCGCTTAGAGATGTCCCGAAATAGCTGGACCGCGGCACCCAAAGAGAAGTCAGACTTGGGGGTAAAAGGTCGCACCACGGAGGGTGAGACGCGTAAGGAACCAGGGGCGAGTCGGTCTGAGCCTAGATACGATCGGGACCAGAAGGGCAGAGGAGTCGCCTCCACTTACGCTACGCCGTACATACCAAAGGAACAATGGATAAAGATGACCCCCAAAGAACGAAGGACTCATCAGGAGAGAAACAGGCGTGGACTAGGAAAGAGGCCTGGGCCTCAGGTGGACGGTGTTGGAGAATGCAGAGTGGGAAGGTGACTGGCTGATAACTTACCTGAATGGAGAGAAGTACATTGTTGACACCGGAGCCGAAATGTCCATGACCAAAAGACGCTTGAAGCCCGTAGGCCAGTTGTACATACTCCTCACGGACGGGTCTAAGAAGTTCGTTCCTGTAGGAAAGGCGGACGGCATACTTTGGATGTTGGGAAAGAGCAATTTAATAGCACTAAGAAACTTGGATAGGTGCAACAAGGTGCCACCAGGCACAGAAGTGAGATGGTACAAGGAACTGGATCTAGAAGACGAAATTCAAAAGAAGGTGTAAGAGAGTGAACTCTCAGCACGGGAAAAGGGAATTGGAAGCCATACTTTTTGGCTAAGTTAAAAAACGACTGTGGAAGGTTGGGGAGAGAAAATGAGCATGAAATTCCATTGTACAACAAGCTGTCAGAGAAGGCATGTGTGTGGACAGAGGCTGATGAGTTAAGGATAAGGGAGATTATCGAACATTACATTTACATTTACGTCATTTAGCAGACGCTCTTATCCAGAGCGACTTACAAATTGGTGCATTCACCTTATAGCCAGTGGGATAACCACTTTACAATATGTTTTTTTCTTTCTTTGGGGTGGGGTAAGGGGGGGTAGAAGGATTACTTTATCCTATCCCAGGTATTCCTTAAAGAGGTGGGGTTTCAAGTGTCTCCGGAAGTAGATACAAGGCTCTCGAACCTGGGGACCAAGACAAAGATCTGGAAGTATGGATCCATGTGGAAGGAATGGGTTCAGAAACTAGGGTTGGTAAATAAAGGAGGGCTAATAGCACTCTGATCTTGGAGCCTAGGGTCGGTGGAGCAGAAATATGTTTACCAGAGCAGGAATTGGCAGTACTGGCTCACTAATGAAAGAGGATAATAGAGGTGGTGGGAGGTATGCCGATCATAGTACACACTCAGAGCAAGGTGCATAGGGTTGAAGAAAGAAACGGTGGAGGGCACCAGGGCCACAAACGTGCGTTGGGGTTGATGGGAGAATATCCTGTTGGACCCACAGTTGCAGTTTGTGTATGGTGATGGACCGAAGAAACAGGCTAAGAAGGTGGAAGAGCCTGAGATAGAGCGGGAACTGTATACTGATGGCTCCCATAAGGGGAATGATATAGGGGCCTACTGGACTTACATATTAAAACACAGTAAGGGGAATGATATATGGGCCTATTGAAACACCAGGGAAAAACAGTGATGCAAAGGTGAGGAACCACCGTTTCTCAGCCCAGGCGGGCAAGGTAGGAGCAATACTGGAGGCCCTACTGGAGGCCGAAAAAGCGTAGGATAAAGTGATTACGCTTGATAACGGATAGTGATTACTGTGCAAGGACACTGAAGGAGGATCTGAGGATTTGGGGAAAAAATGGTTATGAGGGTGCTGAGGGTAAAGAAGTGGCCCACAGCGGTGTCATGGGTGAAAATAGCAGAACTCATTAAAAAAACGGAGATTGAGGTTGCTCACCAAAAAAGTCACACCACCGAAGGGAAGTATTGGGAAGGTAATAGAGAGGTTGACATGTTGGCCCACATGAGAGGTGTAATTGTTTTTGGGGGACAGAGTTGGGAAAAGGGGGACAAAGGAATAAATGTCCCGGATAACTGTATTGAAAAGTTGGTTACCGGGGTGCACACGGAGATTGAGCATGCCGGTATAAAAGGAACTCGGAAACAACGGGTAAAGCTGGTGTACAGGGTTACCCGCACTGTAGTGGCCCGGGTTTTTGAGGAAGTGTAATCTCTGCAATATGTACAATGCAGGGAGGGTAGTGAAAAGACAAGCGGGTCAGACCATTAAATCAAAGGTACCTTGGGGTTCGGTATGCATGGATATTGCAGGTCCATTGCCGGTGAAGGGCTGCAAAAGGGAACAATATGTGTACTGGTGGATTCCTGTTGTGGGTACATGGTGACACAGGCTATCTGTAGAGCCTCTGGGTACGTGGTGACACAGGCTATCTGTAGAGCCTCTGGGTACGTGGTGGCATCGGCTATCTGTAGAGCCACGGGTCTGGAGGCCGTAAAAACCCTGGATCAGGCAGCAGCCTTGGTATCCCCCGGGAGCTCAGAACCGACAATGGCAGCCATTTTCGGAACAAGAAACGTAGATGACTGGTGTGAGGAATACGTGGTGCAGAAGGTTTTTTCTCCCCCCTACGTCCTGGTAGAATGGACGATAGGGATGGTAGAGGGGTTGGGTTAAATGTGGAAGACAGATTTTAGTTGAATGCATTCAGTTGTACAACTGACTAGGTATCCTCCTTTCCCTTAAAGGCTTGGATTGCTAAAAATTGCAATTATAAGGTTTGGAGTGAGCAGCTGCTGAAGATGGGAGCAGAGCTCAATGACAGGGAGCAGGATAACAGAGGCACTCCAGCTAGGGAACTCAACTCTCGCCCGTTCCAGTCTCTTCGAGACTGGAAGGAGGGGGTGTGTGGAGGATGATAGTTCTGAACCGGTGTGCTCTCTGTTTGTAGGGCAGGAGGTCTGGGTGAAGACTCAAGGACATGGGCCAGCAGAAGGACCAATAAGGAAACGGTATCAGCACCAGGATCAGGTGATAGAAGTCTTGGAATCAAATACCGTTAGGTGTAACAAATCTGGGATACAGTGTGTAAACTAGCTGAAACCAGTTCCAAGATAGCAAAAATCGCGTTAGAATCCAAAAGGCCGTATGACGGCAAAAGCTGTAGCACTACCTCCTTTGGCCGGGGTGGCCAATGTACAGGGAATCGTAGTGTTTAGACGAGGATATACCCAAGCATGGATCGGTAGGGGATTGGGGCTTCTTAATGGGTCTAAGGATGGCTTGATATCCAAGGAAAATTTGGTTATCAAGTGGGGTCCTTTGGCTGTACCCTTCCCAAGGTATAGGAAGGACCCGGGAATGAGAGGCCTCCAGTCGTGCCTGGTGTGGAGCGCGATGTGGCCTATGGGTTAGATGGGGTCTCACGTGGTCCAGTAAAAGTGATGGATCATATATTCTGTCACTACTGCCATCTTCAGTCTCTCCCACAACTTAGGATGTACAACCAGTGGGTTGGGCGGGGTGGCACCAAGGAGCCAGAGAGAGGTCCCCAGGATTGCTTGTCAGTGGGACGGGGCCCAATTGGGGCGGTGTGAGGAGTGCAGCGATCTGAAGAGGGAAGGCCGGGGTGGCTGATGGTTACCAGGTCAGGAAATTTAGTAGACTCCTTTTGAGCACTGGAAGGGTCTTGAGGGAGATTCAATGGAAGGTGTACCCTAGCGGGCCAGGGAATGTCAGAGCGGAATGCTCGGACCCCCGCGCCAAGGGAGGGGACAACTCAACACGGGTCACCCAATTGACTGACTGGATAGAGGCCATTGATGGCTGCTGGCCAGTGGTGAGGAATGTGTTTAAAGTTAAATCAGGTCGCCTTGGGATGGGAAAGGCCTGAGACCCAGTTCAGGGTCTATCGGCCGGAGGGGGCCTGGGAGGAGTTTAATCAGCTTCCCGCGGTTAATCAGGATATGGACAAAGGTTGGACGGGCCTATGGAAGCTATATCATTGGAACAAGTTGATAAAGGAAATGATGACGGATTTCTGAATATCGTGCGAGGAAACGGGAATTCAGATACCTAATGAAAAGGGGGGAAAATAGTAGTAGGCTGCGCTACATTCTGACCAGATTGGATGGCTGGGGAAGTAGGTAAGTTCAAATCAGGTGTTGCAGAGGAGACAATTAGACAGAGTGTGCTGCAGGTCCCTTGGGGTCAGGCAGACCGAGCGCCTGTCCACTGGCAGGGAAGGAGCCTGTGCAGCTGGGGGGGTGAAACTTAGGACGGTCTATGTGCCGCTAACGGGTCAAATCAAATCAAAATGTATTTGTCACATACACGTGTTTAACAGATGTTATTGCGGATGTAGCGAAATGGTTGTGTTTCTAGCTCCAACAGTGCAGTATATCTAACAAGTAATATCTAACAATTTCACAACATATACCCAATACACACCAATCTAAGTAAAGCAATGGAATTAAGAATATATAAATAAATATATGGACGATATATGCAAGATATGTAAACATTATTAAAGTGACTAGTGTTCCATTTATTAAAGTGGCCAGTGATTTCTAATCTATGTATATAGAAATCAGCCTCTAACGTGCTAGTGAAGGCTATTTAACAGTCTGATGGCCTTGAGATAGAAGCTGTTTTTCAGTCTCTCTGTTCCAGCTATGATGCACCTGTACTGACCTCGCCTTCTGGATGAAAGCTGGGTGAACAGGAAGTGGCTCTGATGATCTCTTTCGACAGACGTAAGAGTCAGGAGTTGGAACTGACCTGGTAAGAAAGGACGCCCAGAACCAGAACGAGCCAGAACCTAGGAAGGGTAAGAATGGGGACAAAGGGAGGAAAAAGGAGATGGAGCCTTACCACCATCTGGGCCCGCAGGAAAGCCAAGCAGGAAGCAGTGTAAACGAGGGTACGAAATTAGCATGTTGTTTGGGGCTCTGCTCATGGTGGGTCTCTACGTCCTTGGGTCATCTGGCTGGGAACGCTCACACGTTAGGGAATAAGGCCAACTAGGCGGTATAACGGAACAGCATATAATCCAGTGTTTGAAACCTACATGCTACCAATGATCTGTGGATGGGTGCATGGTCGGGGCCCCAGAGATGGTAGTCATTTATTCAGGCACTGGAATGTAAGCTAAAAGTGGAATGGGTTCAACGAAGCAATGGGTAGGGAGTTGAACAATACGGCTGACAACTGTACACAAGGGCTGGATAATTGGGCCACTGATGGCAACTTGAATGATAAGACTGGCTTTCGAGTTTTGGACGTGAACTGGGACCGTAGGTACTTGTACCTGGCCACGTTGTCATGGTCCGAACTAGAGGACAGATCTATGCAGGTGAACTGGATTAGAGAAATGGGATCACATCCTTGGCAGTATGCTGATTGGTGCATTAACAACCCTAAGGGAGATCCAGACACACCATTCTGGGAAAGGGGATGCGTGGAAACAGGGGGAGGCTGAATGCATTGTAAGCATATATTGGGATGGCCGGTTCTGGGGAGAACTGAATTTGACATGCCATGGGTCAAGGGTGGCAAGCACAGCTGTAAGATCTGAAGGTGACCTGAGGCAGGTTAATAAAGACCTTGGGCTCTATAAATACAATGAACAGTGTGTTACGAAGATACTGGACATGGACACGGGGGGGTGTTGGGTCAGGTAGTGGTTCATGCATGAAATGGCCCAGCCGCAGTATAACCGAGGTGGGGGTAGATAGGGAGATTAATGAAACATTGGGTGTGGAAGAGGCCAGTTACACTGTACATATTAGGTGTAAACGACCCCCCGGAGAAGTGGGAAAAGGTACAGGTAGAAATGTGGGTACAGCACCAGCCCACCCCTGGGGATTTGGTAGGGGTTGAATTGAACTTACTTCACGGCACTGGATAAGTGTGTGAGTGAGGCGATGGCTGAGGCCGAGATGGCAAGGACTACACCTTGGATGGAGATAGGAATCCTTGGGGAACCCCTAGGTCAGGGTTCTTCAATTCCGGTCCTGGAGGGCCGAAACACCTCTGTTTTTCATCCTCTCCTTCTAATCAGGGGCTAATTCAGACCTGGGACACCAGGTGAGTGCAATTAACTACCAGGTAGAAATAAAAACAGAAGTGTTTCGGCCCTCCAGGACCGGAATTGAAGAACCCTGCCCTAGGTGCTCTATACGCCAGGGGGGAGCCTGGGTGGAGGGCTATTGGAGGTATAATTCCACAGGGCTATGAGGATCGAGCACGGTGAAAAGCGCACAGAAATTGTACACCCAGGTGTTTACCATTGATGACGCCCGGGTTTGGTGGGGTCTGCAAACTAGGGAAGTGCTGAACTATGTGAAACCATGCCTGAATAAACTGGATTGGAGGAATAATTACTGGACTAGCTATCAGTATTTGGCCACGGTTTATTCAGCAGGGGATACACAGGAAATACCCGAGCCCTGACGCAAGCCCTGAAGCAAGCTTCAAGAAAATTGGAGATGAAATGGCGCTCCACCAAACTGGAAGTCTTCCTACTAGCTTGGAAAGAAAGTACAGTGCAATATCGAAGAGCCCTCACTGCTGCTCGATCATCCTATTTTTCCAACCTAATTGAGGAGAATAAGAAAAATCCAAAATGTATATTTGATACTGTCGCAAAGCTAACTAAAAAGCAGCATTCCCCAAGAGAGGATGCCTTCCACTTCAGCAGTGATGAATTCATGAACTTCTTCGACGAAAAGATCATGATCATTGGAAAGCAAATTACGGACTCCTCTTTGAATCTGCGTATTTCTCCAAAGCTCAGCTGTCCTGAGTCTGCACAAAACTGCCAGGACCTAGGATCAATGGAGACATCCTATATCTCTTGACACATTCATGAAAATAGTAATGGCCTCTAAACCTTCAAGCTGAATACTGGGCCCTATTCCAACTAAACTACTGAAAGAGCTACTTCCTGTGCTTGGCCCTCCTATGTTGAACATAATAAATGGCTCCCTATCCACTGGATGTGTACCAAACTCACTAAAAGTGGCAGTAATAAAGCCTCTCTTGAAAAAGCCAAACCTAGAATCTCCCATTCCTCTCAACATTTTTAGAAAAAGCTGTTGTGCAGCAACTCACTGCCTTCCTGAAGACAAATAATGTATACGAAACGCTTCAGTCTGGTTTTAGACCCCATCATAGCACTGAGACTGCACTCGTGAATTACCTTTTAATGGCATCAGACCAAGGCTCTGTATCTGTCCTCGTGCTCTTAGACCTTAGTGCTGCTTTTGACACCATCGATCACCACATTCTTTTGGAAAGATTGGAAACCTTAATTGGTCTACACGGACAAGTTCTTGCCTGGTTTAGATCTTATCTGTCGGAAAGATATCAGTTCGTCTCTGTGGATGGTTTGTCCTCTGACAAATCAATTGTACGTTTTGGTGTTCCTCAAGGTTCCGTTTTAGGACCACTATTGTTTTCACTATATATTTTACCTCTTGGTGATGTCATTCAGAAACACAATGTTAACTTTCATTGCTATGCGGACGACACACAGCTATACATTTTGATGAAACATGGTGAAGCCCCAAAATTCTCTACCCTGGAAGCCTGTGTTTCAGACATAATGAAGTGGACAAAACAGAGATGCTAGTTCTAGGTCCCAAGAAACAAAGAGATATTCTGTTGGATCTGACAATTAATCTTGATGGTTATACAGTTGTCTAAAAAAAAACTGTGAAGGACCTCAGCGTTACTCTGGACCCTGAACTCTCTTTTGACGAACATATCAAGAATATTTCAAGGACAGCTTTTTTCCATCTTTGTAACATTGCAAAAATCAGAAACTTTTTGTCAAAAAATGATGCAGAAAAGCTAATCCATGCTTTTGTCACTTCTAGATTAGACTAGTGCAATGTTCTACTCTCCGGCTACCCGGATAAAGCACTAAATAAACTTCAGTTAGTGATAAACACGGCTGCTAGAATCTTGACTAGAACCAAAAAATGGTATCATATTACTCCAGTTCTAGCCTCTCTATACTGGCTTCCTGTTAAGGCTAGGGCTAATTTCAAGGTTTTACTGCTAACCTACAAAGCATTACATGGACTTGCTCCTACCTATCTCTCCGATTTGGTCCTGCCGTACATACCTACACAATTTTATGGAATGGTCTGCCTATCCATGTGAGAGACGCAGACTCGGTCTCGACCTTTAAGTCTTTACTGAAGACTCATCTCTTCAGTAGGTCCTATGATTGAGTGTAGTCTGACCCAGGGGTGCGAAGGTGAATGGAAAGGCACTGGAGCGGCAAACCGCCCTTGCTGTCTCTGCCTGGCCGGTTCTCGTCTCTCCATCGGGATTCTCTGCCTCTGACCCTATTATGGGGGCTGAGTCACTGGCTTACTGGTGCTTTCCATGCCGTCCCTAGGAGGGGTGCATCACTTGAGTGGGTTGAGTCACTGATGTGATCTTCCTGTCCGGGTTTGTTGCCCCCTCGGGCTCGTGCAGTGGAGGAGATCTTTGTGGCCTATACTCAGCCTTGTCTCAGGGTAGTAGGTTGGTGGTCGGTTCACATCCCTGTTAAAGGCAGAGAATGGGATGTAAGCCAAGTGTTGAGGGTGAGGGCTGCACTTGAGAGAACGGGAACCAAGGAGCAAGATGGATAACAACCTCACCAACAACACTGAAGGCAACTTTACTGAAAACGAGGCAAACCTGAATGGGTCCTGGGGGAGGGGAATAGACTACACCTTACATACACTGGTATGGTTGAGAGACTGTGTACTGGGCTCATGGAAGGAAGGTTGGGTAATTAGAGTGATTATTTTGCTAGTAGGAACACATCAAACAGGCAGGGCGGATCTGGTTGAGAGGGTCATGGAGGTACCCACGTGGTTGGTTTGTGGCCTACCCACTGGAGAGAAACCAATAGAACCGGGCAAGGCTAGGTACTGCAAATGGAGAGTATTGATGGTGTGGCCAAGCCATGGATGTAGGTGTGGAGATCTATGACATCCCGAGGCCTCTGTTATGGGTGATAGAAGCCCTGATAGGAGTTTACTTAGGACCGTATCTAGTGGTGTGTGTGTGAACATGGGAAACAGGAAAGCGCGCCAACAAGATAGGACCAAAGCGGCATGCAAGGATGGGAAAGTGCTGCGGAGCTTAAGTGTGTATTTGTGAAGACCCAGAGAACTGGGCCGCATGTAAAATGTTGGGGTGGCTGCTGTTGTTGGGGGGTGTTCACCGCATTAGACTGGATTATACTTTAAAAGGAACGATCTGGCTCGTAATGTATGGTATCCTCTTTACAGAATGGGAAAGCCACTTGGGGTCCCTCGATGCCCTTGCCGTGTCACAAGTGTAAACGAGTGACGAACAGGGAACAAGGAGGGGTGATTTAGAGGGGCTTGTATAGCAATCTGCAGCACATGTCACCAGGCGGGTAAAGGAAGGGACCCTGCAGGGTCAGAACTTAGGGCCATGGAGTGTGTTACAGGGGGACTTCGGACGACCTGCGAGCAGGGAGGATGAGCAACGTGTTATATCCTGGTGGGTGGCAGGATATCGAATATGGTCAGGTCCCGATACACCTAACCTGAACGTTACGCTGGTGGGAAGAACCTGGTACATGGGTCAGCCGGCGCAAGAATGAGTGGAGGCGCCCTCGGGGATATAAGGGTATACTACAGGCTCGGCCGGTGAGGGGTCATAGGGCGCCTGTTGTATTACAAGGGGAACCTACGGAAAGGATGAGGGAACCGAGCTACTCAACCATAGGTGGAGTGGCGGCCGACGGGCTCAGGGGGAACCAGGGTCAGGCACCGGTGGAGGTAATAGTGGTGAGCTTTGTGGAATCGGTAGATCAGATGGGCCATGAGGATGACCGAGAGGTACCGGTGCCGAGTGAAACTCAAGCTACCTCCCCGGAGGTGAAACCCGTCTCCAGAGGGAAGGTATGGAGAGTATTACATTTAAATTTTAGTCATTAGAAACAGGGGACTCATATGTATTATGTGCTATCTGTTTAGAGAGACGAAATGGTTACAAGGTTGAGGTGTAACCATGAGTTCCATAGCGCATGTCTTCAGGAGTGGCTGCGCACCAGGGGCATGACAGGTAGGAGCGCGAGTGGTGGGGGATCAGTTTGTATTAGGTCTAGACGAGTGGTCCAGGGAGAATCCCGTAGTCCTGCTGAAAGCACCCTAGAACGAGCTAACCGTTCATTGCTAAGGTTGCTCGAGAGGTCCCGCCAGGGAGGAAGACTGGGAGAGAGGTTATACCTGCTGACTTCCTCATATGCGTTCTCCTGTTCTATTGGTTTTCTTTCAACTGTCTTTCATTGTCTAGCAGCCAAAGGCATTATCCCAGTCATATTAGCAACCCATGATAGCTGTTGCATCTTTAGATCTCCCCTCTTTCTACATTTCTAACGGATGTTTTCATCTTTCATTTTCATTCATTTTAGAATGTTTTTTCCCCCCACAAATTTCATTTTGGAGCATTGGTGCATAGGTCTACCTCCGTGTGCACATTGCTGCACCTAAAATGGGAAGAAATAATAGTTTATCAACATTTTAAGCTAAACGTTCTGATTCGTTCCATCAGCCTTATTAATCGATACAGCGTATACTTCCACTACACTACTTTAATACCAGAGGAGGCTGCTGAGGGGAGGACGGCTCATAATAACGGCTGGAACGGGGGAATGGAATGGCATCAAACACATGGAAACCACGTGTTTAATGTGTTTGATACCATTCCACATATAATGCTCGAGCCATTAACACGAGCCTGTCCTACCCAAAAAGAAATGTTTTGTCATACCCGTGGTATACGGTCTCATATAGTACGGCTTTCAGCCAATCAGCATTCAGGGCTCGAACCACCCAGTTTATAAATAGCCTTTTGACTGTAAGACGATAGACTTGCTATTTATTGTTGCATGTTTCCATTAAGCTCTAAACAGTGCTTGACTTGAACTAAAATAGGTACCGGTACTCATTAAGAGGGTGCCGGTACTGTTTATATTTAGGTGCAGGAACTGCAAAATACTTTTGAGCTAATATTTTTAAAGAGGTGTAAGAACAAATGCAGTAGAACATTTGAGGCGCCGGTAGTCAGGTCAGGTGAGCCAAGCACGGTCTCTTTTGCCCTCAGAACAGCCTCAATTTGTTGGGGCATGGACTCTACAAGGTGTCGAAAGCGTTCCACAGGGATGCTGGCCCATGTTGACTCCAATGCTTCCCACAGTTGTGTGAAGTTGGCTGGATGTCCTTTGGGTGGCGGACCATTCTTGATACACACGGGAAACTGTTGAGTGTCAAAAACCCAGCGGCGTTGCAACTCTTGACATACTCAAACCGGTGCGCCTGGCACCTACCATACCCCGTTCAAAGGCACTTACATCTTTTGTCTTGCCCATTCACCCTCTGACTGGCACACATACACAATCCATGTCTCAATTGTCTCAAAGCTTAAAATCCTTATTTAACCTGTCTCCTCCCCTTCATCAATCCACTGATTTAAGTGGATTTGAAGTGACATCAGTAAGGGATCATAGCTTTCACCCGGATTCACCTGTCATGGAAAGAGCAGGTGTTCTTAATGTTTTGTACACTCAATGTATATCTTTTAGATCTAAGTGCTTTAAGTGCTCTTGATCGATGACAGTCTTGCAGAAATCCTTACAGCATTGGAACACTGACTGTACATATATGCTTCTAGAACAACGGCAACATGAAACATTCTATCACTGCAACGTTCCACTCTGAAGAGACAGACAGCAGAGAAAGAGAGGGAGACAGAGAGAGACAGAATACTTTCCTACTGCTTTTTTAATTGAAAATACTTGTTAAATGACCTGTTTAATTAAAAGACTTGTTAAATGACCTGTTTATTTAAATGACTTGTTAAATTACCAGTTTATTTAAAAGGCTTGTTAAATGACCTGTTTATTGAAATGACTTGTTAAATGAACTGTTTATTGAAATGACTTGTTAATTACCTGTTTATTTAAATGACTTGTTAAATGACCTGTTTATTGAAATGACTTGTTAAATGACCTGTTTATTAAAATGGCTTGTTAAATGACCTGTTTATTTAAATGACTTGTTAAATGACCTGTTTATTGAAATGACTTGTTAATGACCTGTTTATTGAAATGGCTTGTTAAATGACCTGTTTATTGAAATGACTTGTTAAATGACCTGTTTATTGAAATGGCTTGTTAAATGACCTGTTTATTTAAATGACTTGTTAAATGACCTGTTTATTGAAATGACTTGTTAATGACCTGTTTATTGAAATGACTTGTTAAATGACCTGTTTATTGAAATGACTTGTTAAATGACCTGTTTATTGAAATGACTTGTTAATGACCTGTTTATTGAAATGGCTTGTTAATGACCTGTTTATTGAAATAACTTGTTAAATGACCTGTTTATTGAAATGACTTTTTAAATTACCTGTTTATTTAAATGAAAGAATGTGTCTACCCTAGTTTACAGTAGAATGTGTCTACCATAGTTTACAGTAGAATGTGTATAATTGTAAAACATCTTATCACTTACTGTGTAAAAAAATTAAATCTATGACAGAGATTTTAATGTCTCTGTTATTATTTTGTTATACAATTGTTATTATTTTATTTTTTTCTGACTAAGCCGCTCTGGATAACAGCATCTGCTAAAAGACCCAAAATGAAAAATGTAAATATTTTCCTAACAACAAAAGACAATAAAGAGAGAACTGGAGCTGTGCTCTGAGTTCAGTCAAGAGAAGCGTTTACTGACCATGCCAAAGAGTAGATTACAACATAACGAATACACATATATCAAAGTAAAACCCCCACATTCCCCCCAAACATATCACACAACGCCACAATGAAGACGGAGGTCGTGTCCTAAATAGTACCCTATTTCCCTATGTAGTGCACTACTTTTGACCAGGGCTCATAGGGCTCTGGTCAAAAGTAGTGCACTATGCTGGGTTTGATCAATCAGACCTGAAAAAGATCTTGATGTGAAAAGATCTGATGTGATTGGTCAAAAACACAAATAAGATCAGAATTGGGCTGCCTGTGTAAATGCAGCCTATGTAGGGAACAGGGTGCCATTTGGGGACGTACCCAGTGTGGCTCTAGCTAACGTCAACCCCAATCTCTTCTCTCATTCTCTAATATCTCTTTATTTTCTCTCATAAAAAAAAAAAACCCATCAGACAATCACAGTTAACAGAGCACAGTGACATCATGCCAAAGAAAAGCGCACCCATTGGATGATCTGGTCTGACAGCTCAAGCAGTTTTACCATCCTGTCAATCAATCAATGAACCAATCAGAACAAGGTCATCGCCTTCCCTAACGTCCAAGATGTGTTCTGCTCCATGTTCCTTTGTATCGGGAGTGATTTTGAGTTGTGGTTTAAATAAGTGATGATTTATATGTCAATTAAACAGAGTGCATGTTGTGCTCTAAGTCTAGCTAAATGTATGTCAATCTATCAGTCAATCTATCAGTTAATAACTCAAGTTTGATAAAGTTACTCGAGAGCTTTTTCCAAATGACACCAACCCAATCTTTTATCTGACATTCACAAATTCATAATTTATAGTGTTCCCTGGTCAATTCAAAAATAGCACATGTTTACCGCATCCTGTTCAAGCTATAGGGTAGACATAGCTCTCGTGTGTACGAGCGTGCGTGTGAGATACAGAGAGATTTGTGTACGAGCGTAGATGTGAGGTGTGTAAACTATGGGAAAGCAGGCTGTAATGGTGTTTTACAGTAACTGTTCTCCCCAACTGATTAGGGCACCATATACCCATTCTAACATAATCATCACATCACCCCCCCCCCCCCCCCCTCACACTACCAGACCACTTCCTCACTCGTGTGCATCTTGATCTGCCAGCCAGACAAAACACTGCATTCTTTCTTTTCCTCTTGTGTTTTCATCATTTCGTCACAATGTTTTTCGTTTTGTATGTAGTCAAATGCCCCCAGAAGAAACTGTTTTTTGGTTTGTGCGTTTGTTCCAAATCGTTGCCGCATACATCAACTCCTGTTTTCATCGCTCTGACGTTCTTTAGTTTCCTTTTTTTTCTCACTGTCTTGATCTCTTGTTTTTTTAATGACACTAAACCAGTCCTCCGTTCTCTCTCCTTCCATCTTTCCACTCGTCTACAGGCAGGCTTCCTCCTTTTTCTTCCGCACCTCTAATGCGTGTTTGTCCTGCCACACAGAAAAACAACAATAACAACAACAATATTTACATTCAGGAATCTATTAGCATGAATGATCTAGCACCAGATGTAAACAGATTAAACAACAACTTGAAAACATTTGTGCAT
>NC_140018.1:2464631-2556465 GCF_964263955.1 Coregonus lavaretus
CAGACTACCAGAGATGGGGACAGTGTTCCAGAGTGATGGCGTGAGTATCTCTCCTCACTCTCCTCTCTCTCTATCCGTCTCTCTCTATCCGTCTCTCTCTCTCTCTCTCTCTCTCTCTCTCTCTTCTCTCCTCTCTCTCTCTCTCTCTCTATCCGTCTCCTCTCTCTCTTCTCTCTCTATCGTCTCTCTCTCTCTCCTCTCTCTCTATCCGTCTCTCTCTCTCTCTCTCTCTCTCTCTCTCTCCTCTCTCTCTCTCTCTCTCTCTCTCTATCCGTCTCTCTCTCTCTCTCTCTCTCTCTATCCGTCTCTCTCTCTCTCTCTCTATCCGTCTCTCTCTCTCCTCTCTCTCCTCCCTCTCTCTCTCGCTCTCTCTTCTCCCTCTCTCTCTCTCTCTCTCTCTCTCTCGCCTCTCTCTCTCTCTCTCTGTCTCTCTCTCTCTCTCTCTCTCGCTCTCTCTCTCTCCTCTCTCTCTCTCTCTCTCTCTCTCTCCTCTCTCTCTCTCTCTCTCTCTCTCTCTCTCTCTCCTCTCTCTCTCTCTCTCCTCTCTCTCTCTCTCTCCCTCTCTCTCTCTCTCTCTCTCTCTCTGTCTCTCTCTCTCCTCTCTCTGTCTCTCTCTCTCTCTCTCTCTCTCTCTCTCTCTCTCTCTCTCTCTCTCTCTCTCTGTCTCTCTCTCTCTCTCTCTATCTCTCTCTCTCTCTCTGTCTCTCTCTCTCTCTCTCTCTCTCTTTCTCTCTCTCTCTCTTTCTGTATTCAGGAAGTTGGATGTGTTTGGCTCTGAGTTGTTCCTTATCATCAGGAAATAGACCAGCCGGAAGGGGTGGTCCAGCCCCCTATACCTCAGAGGGAGCAGAGAGTGGAATTAAGATGCCATTAGGGAAGCCTCCTAAATCTAGGCTATGCTAAGACTGAGGCTCACAGTGATCCCAGGCACCACAGTCTAGCCACTGCTCCCTCCACAAAAAAAACAAAGAAGAAGAACAGAACACTGTTTTCATCTGTTTTCTGGGACCCTGTTTCCTTTATTGTTGTTTTTCACGGTCTTGAAGAGGGAGAGAGAGAGACAAGTTGGATGTTTAAGTATTTTCTATGGCGAGGAGAAGATGGCAAGGCATGTTTCTTGGGCAATGGGCTTGTGTCTGTGTGCGTGTGCATGTGTGTGTGTGTGTACTGTAGGAAGCTGCCATAAATCACCATCAGTACTTGCGGTAAACGGGTAATTTATAACAATGTTTTTATGATCTGTTCTACCAGGCCATGAAGTCCAATAACATTCAGGCCTCTCCAACAATAACCCCTCATTTATATTTTAAATAAAAGAATAAAGAATAAAGCGAAAGCAGGGAAATTTAGACATTTACTCTGCATGCAACTGGCTTTCTTTACTAACAGTGACTCAAATAGGTCTAACCTTTGATGGGTACAGCAGCATTCTCTACATTAAATACACCAAAACTCAATGACTAGAAATGAACATTTCTGAGGTCATAGAGTGGTAACCTTGACCTCTAACTATCCCCTAACTCTAACCCCTGACCTCTAACCCCTAATTCCTAACCCTGACCTTCTTTCCCAGGTGATAACAATATAACATTGCAGTTCTCTGAGACGAAAGTGGATCTACCTTTAATTTTACCTCACCTGTATCTTTACCTGTCTCACCTTTACCTGTCCTACCGTCACCTGTCTCACCTTTACCTTTGTCTCACCTTGACCTGTCTCACCTTTACCTGTGTCTCACTAGTGTCTCACCTTTATCTGGGTGATTCTCATGAAACCAGTTTTAAAATGTCTGTAGCAAATTGAGTTACAAAACCAGATTCATCTGCAAAAATCAACTATCATTCTGAGGACCAAAGATGTCTAGTTTTAGGGAAAGTGTTTTATTTTTTATACAATTTTGTACACCCCAAATTCTCATTAGTGTATTACCTACGGATTAAATTCTCGGTTCATTTTTTACAATTTTACTTTAGAAAAAACTTTATTTTTTTTTTTTTTTTTTTTTTACACCAAATGTGTAGCTGTAGTTTGTCCATAAATCATAAAAATAGTATACTAGTTGTAATTTACATTACACTATGATATGTATTACGTATAAACACAGTAGCTCTGTTCGAATACTCATATTAACCTCACTAACCTTACTATTTGTGACATAAATTAAGTATGTAGTATGCTTATTGGTCATAGTATGGATATAGATAGTATGCCAAAAGTTCCCGGATGTCGTACTACATTCGCTAAAATACGAAGTATACAAGCAGTGGAGACTATATCCGTGCTTTTATGGCCCGTAATGCAATTCTTCAGAAAATGGGCGTGGCTTCACAACATTTTCAGATTTGAAGAAAATGGCAGAAAATATGCAGCCAAAGTCCAACGAGAGCGGATACAAATTCATTGCTTTAACTAATTATGACAAATGTTAAGAAAATGTTGAGCAATGTAATAAAGTAATGACTTTTCAAATAAGTTCAACACGTTATGTTGGCTGACAATTTTTTTGCTACGCTTTCCTTATGAACCACATAGCATATCATTACAGCAGTAGGTACCGGTATGTTAGCTAGCTAGCTAGCTACCTAAGTTAACGTCAGTTGGCTACTAATACATCGAACTTGCCAGTATATTAACTATCTGCTATCTAACTAACTACCCAACGTTTATTGACTTGCTTATTCACGTCATTCTTATCTTAGCTAAGTGGTATAGTCGTTGTGCGTTCTCAATGGACATTGTTCATTCAGTGCGTTCGTAAATTCGCTCTGGCTATCTACTCCGTTTCAGAGCACTCTCGTCTGAGTGTGCCAGAACGCAGAATAACTAATGAATGTACAAACGCTCAACACCAGTTGAACATGGCCGGTGTCAGTAAACGTCAGTAAAAAAAAAAAACGTCATTGAATTGTTGCCAGCAGCACAGTTACAGTCACTGACGCTCTGGATAACATGAAAACAGCCTAACCAGCTCTGCTAGGGAGAGTAAATGGTCAGAGTGAGGTGTTCTCTCATTTGTGTCTGGTAGTAGCTAGCAAGCTAGCCAACGTTAGCCTAGCTTGGGTGCTTGACTACCGTTGTTAGGTCAGAACGCTCGGATCAACCCTACTCCTCCTCCAGAGCGTCCAGTGTGCGCTCTGAACGCTCTGACTTTACGAACACCCAGAGGGCACTCTGAGCGATTGAATTTACAAACACGAAGTCTAGCAAGAGGTTGTATAGCATCAGCATCAACCTCCGGTAGACAGGCGTAACGCTTCAGTTGTTAAATAAAGTTTTATTCACCCATGATGCATCATCTAGAGGAGTAGTCCTTAGATGAGCACAAGTTAAGTTAATTTATCCACGTATATGCCTTCCGAATGAGGTTCTTATTCTCCAACACCCCCTTTACCCCACTTGGCCTTCTCATTACCAAAATGTCTAAAAAGATCAAACTGGGAAAAAGTCTGATTAATTGTTATTATAATGTATTAATTTTATTTGAAATATATATATTGTTTCAGTGTTATGTTTAACTCCTGCCTTTTCATTAGGGGAGCAATGTTAAAAAATATTAGAAATATTGATTTGTTTATAACTTTTTGGGACTTAGAAAACTGTTACAGTAATGATAATTTTTGGGAAATTGTGGTAAAATGCATAATATCTGATAGAAACACATTATAATAATTATGAAATAGGTAAATACAGATCCTAATCTCAGTGATTTAAAAGGAAATTCCGTGACAAATTACACTTGAGATTATCATTTATTTTGACAGTTTCGTGAAAATGACCCACCTGTGTCTCACCTTTACCCGTCTCACCTTTACCTGTGTCTCACCTTTACCTGTGTTCCACTCTGTGTCTCACCTTTACCTGTGTCTCACTCTGTGTCTCACCTTTACCTGTGTTCCACTCTGTGTCTCACCTTTACCTGTGTTTCACACTGTGTCTCACCTGTGTCCACTACAGGTATCGTACGTACCGGAGGCCCAGGTACAAGGTGACCTATAAGATGGTGATGGAGATGGAGTGGATGTGTTGTCATGGTTACTCCGGGGACAACTGCTATGACATTCCATTGGGTACCGGGGACAGCCAGTTCACAGCGGGACGACCCCAACGACCCCAACGACCCCACGTCACAGAGACCAAATAAAACAATGGAGCTGGGGAGCGGGGACAGCCAGTTCACAGCGGGACGACCCCACGTCACAGAGACCAAATAAAACAATGGAGCTGGGGAGCGGGGAGGAGAGAGAGTTGGTTTCAACACCTCTCTCACACATCACCTCTGACACAGTTATAAATATAGGGTACATCAGCTTATTTCAATTCCAGAGAACAGTCCGAGTCCATTTGCTTGGATGCGTTCACGCTTGGAAATGTTATAGCCTTGTGGTTCAATACTTGGTTTGGAAAACTCTAATTTAAATAACTCTTAGGGCCAATTTCCCAGGCACAGATTAAGCCTAGTCCTGGACTAAACAGTGCTTTCAACTGAGAATCTCTGTCTGGGAAAACTGTTAGTTTTGAATGTTGAAACCTTACATAATGTGGAACTGCCCCCTAGTCACAGCCTGGCATGAAGTAATGAACTGCCCCCTAGTCACAGCCTGGCATGAAGTAATGAACGGCCCCCTAGTCACAGCCTGGCATCACAACCTGGCCTGGCATGAAGTAATGAACTGCCCCCTAGTCACAGCCTGGCATGAAGTAATGAACTGCCCCCTAGTCACAGCCTGGCATGAAGTAATGAACTGCCCCCTAGTCACAGCCTGGCATGAAGTAATGAACTGCCCCCTAGTCACAGCCTGGCATGAAGTAATGAACTGCCCCCTAGTCACAGCCTGGCATGAACTAATGAACTGCCCCCTAGTCACAGCCTGGCATGAAGTAATGAACTGCCCCCTAGTCACAGCCTGGCATGAAGTAATGAACTGCCCCCTAGTCACAGCCTGGCATGAAGTAATGAACGGCCCCCTAGTCACAGCCTGGCATGAAGTAATGAACGTTTGGGGGGGTGAGAAGGGGGGTATATGATGGGGTGTTATTCTATGTATTTACCAGTATGTGGAAGCAGCAGAACTCTTTTATTGTCCAAGTCAAATGTCCCCTCGGGGACAATAAAGTATATAATCTCATAACCCTGTCTCCCTGCTCCAGGTGATGAAGAAAAGATGAGACAGATGGAAGAGACGATCCAGAGGTTGACCAAGGACCTCCATGACATGCAGTCCACCATGACAGGGATGAACTTGAGGCTCCACCACGGAACCAGGTCAGACAACAACAAAAAAACACACACACACCATGAACCAGAGGCTCCACCATGTGTCCAGCAGGTGACACAGAGAGAGTCTGCCTCCCAAATGGCACCCTATCCCCTATATAGTGCACTACTTTTGACCAGGACTTTTGCTCCAGCAATGTGTTAAACGCTGGGTCATGGCGTTCAGCCAAGGTCTGGAACCTTTCCATGAGACCACGAAGCAACACCTTGTGCCTTCTAATGGTGGCTCTTTGGGAGGAGATGGCCCGAGTCTGCTGGGTCAGTCATGGCCAGTTCGTACTATCACGTTTCAGGAGAAGACCCAGATGCAGACAGTGTTGAAGTAACACAAGTTTATTACAAAAACAGGAGGCAGGCAAAACGACAGGTCAATGGCAGGCAGAGGTCAGTAATCCAGATCAGAGTCCAAAAGGTACAGAACGGCAGGCAGTCTCAGGGTCAGGGCAGGCAGAATGGTCAAAACCAGGAAAACTAGAAAACAGGAACTTGAGAAAGACAGGAGCAAGGGGAAAACCGCTGGTAGGCTTGACGAAACAAAACAAATTGGCAACAGACAAACAGAGAACACAGGTATAAATACACTGGGGATAATGGGGAAGATGGGAGACACCTGGAGGGGGGTGGAGACAATCACAAAGACAGGTGAAACAGATCAGAACAGCACTACTTTTGACCCAAAGGGCTCTGGTAGTAGGGAATAGGGTACTGTTTGGGACGGAGACTAAGAGAGTACACCACAGTGTTTTACTGCTCCCAAAAGTGACTTTAGGAGCTATAATTAATAACTATTTTTAATAACTATTATTATTAACTATTCTGAATAACTATTATTAATAACTATTATTATTATCTATTATTAATAACTATTATTAATAACTATTATTATGATCTATTATTATATATTATTCATAACTAGTATCAATAACGATTATTGATAACGATTATTATTAACTATTATTAATAACTATTATCAATAACTATAATCAATAACTATTATTAATAACTATTATTAATAACTATTATTAATAACTATTATTAATAACTATTATTAATAACTATTATTATTATATATTATTATTATATATTATTAATAAAGTGTATTATTAACTATTATTAATAACTATTATTATTAGCTATTATTAATAAATATTATTATTATTATATATTATTAATAACTATTAATAACTATTATTATTATATATTATTATTATATATGATTAATAACTAGTATCAATAACTATTATTAATAACTATTATCAATAACTATTATCAATAACTATTATTAATAACTATTATTAATAACTATTATTAATCACTATTACTATTAGCAATGATTAATAACTATTATAAATAACTATTATTATATATTATTAATAAATATTATTAATAAATATTATTATGATATATTATTAATAACTAGTATCAATAACTATTATTAATAACTTATCAATAACTATTATCAATAACTATTATTAATATGTATTATTAGTAGCTATTATTATTATATATTATTATTATATATTATTAATAACGATTATTATTAACTATTATTAATAGCTATTATTATTATCTATTATTATTATCTATTATTATTATCTATTATTAATATTTATTATTAGTAGCTATTATTATTATTATATATTATTATATATTATTAATAACGATTATTATTAACTATTATTAATAACTATTATTATTAACTATTTTTATTAGCTATTATTAATAACCATTATTATTAGCTATTATTAATAACTATTATTATTAACTATTATGATTGACTATTATTAATGGTGGAATGTTGTAAAGAGTGATGGAAACAAATGTCTGATTTATTTTCTACAAATAAACCTGATACTGGTCAAACAGAAATACTATGTACAGGACTGATATCTGGATTGGTTTTTCCCAGCATATCTTATCCAGCATCAATACTTATTTTCAATGTGCTCATAACCTTTATTTTGGACCCCACAGGCCAGGCCTGAACGGAGGCAGGACCCCTGCAGACACGGCCCAGCCTATGAAGGAGACCCACAGCATTCAGACCAAGCTTGACCAACTGGACAATCGCACGCAGGCACACACACGCACACACGCTTGCACGCAGGCACACACACACGCACACACTCATACATATAATTTCTGTGTAAACGAACAATAAAAGCTCCTCTCCTCTCCTCTCAGGTCCACGACCAGACCCTGCTGTCCATCAACAAGCACCTGGTCAACGGTAACGGAGGTTCCCGTGGCAACAAGCTGGAGGGGGCTGTCACAGGCAAGATGAACGCCATGAAGGAGGAGATCCTCGGGGAGCTGGAGAGGAGGGTCAGTCTGTCGTGCTCCTCCTGCCAGAGCGGGGTGGAGGACATGAGGAGGCAGCAGAAGAGTGACCAGGAGAGGATCAGGTATGGAGGAATATTACTGCCAACAACAGAAATTGAATCTGAATTCAATCATATTGAATTAGGATTTAGAAATTAGATTTCATTGCCTGTGTATCAAGTTGACAACCTGCAATGTCAAGGCAATACAAGTTAAACACATATTGAATTCAGTTAAAATTATTTGTTGGAATTAATGGCACCCCATAACTAGTGCTCTGGAGAAGCTGCTGCCCTCCATGGACCACCATTACCGCCACAACATGGGCGTCCCCAGGAGGGAGATGGAGCGCACCCAGGGCTGCTGCAACACCCTCACTGAGCTGGGCAGGAGTTGAAGGTTAACACCGCCTCACAAGGCTATGACGTCATCAAAGGGCGCTTGGACAAGGAGCTGGGTGGGGGGTTCGGGCAGCGGAGGAGGAGGAGGAGGAGGAGGAGAGAAAGGAGGGAGGACGAAGGTGATGGAGGAGATGCTGAACAGTAGGCTGAGGAGGGAGGAGGAGGCTGAACAACACCGTGAGGAAGACAGAGCAGAAGTGCACCAACACAGGAAACATCATGAATGACAACCTGCAGAGAGAGGTCACCGCCGTCCGCAACATGGTCCTCAGCTGCATGGACGACCACGGATACAGGATAGGCAAGGTAGATAGATATATCATGACTAATGTTTTGCAGCTCTGTGCATAGGCCTACATTTAAAAACATATGTTGGAATGGGGTTAAGCCCCTGCGACAGACTAGTGTCCTGTCCAGGGGTTGTACTTGTACCACCCCTCATCATTGTCAAACGCTCCCTAAAACACTTTAGCGAGCAGGCCTTCCTAATTGACCTGGCCCAGGTATCCTGGATGGATATCGATCTCATTCCGTCAGTAGAGGATGCCTGGTTGTTCTTTAAAAGTGCTTTCCTCTCCATCTTAAATAAGCATGCCCCATTCAAAAAATTCATAACTAAGAACAGATATAGCCCCTGGTTCTCCTCAGACTTGACTGCCCTTGACCAGCACAAAAACGTCCTGTGGCGTACTGCATTAGCATCGAATAGGCCCCGCGATATGCAACTTTTCAGGGAAGTTAGGAACCAATATACATAAGCAGTTAGGAAAGCAAAGGCTAGCTTTTTCAAACAGAAGTTTGCATCCTGTAGCACTAACTCCAAAAAGTTTTGGGACACTGTAAAGTCCATGGAGAATAAGAGCACCTCCTCCCAGCTCACCACTGCAATGAGGCTAGGAAACTCTATCACCACCGATAAATCTACAATAATCGAGAATTTCAACAAGCATTTTGCTACGGCTGGCCATGCTTTCCACCTGGCTACCACTACCCCGTACACCAGCTCTGCACCCTCTGCTGCAACTTGCCCATGCCCCCCCAGCTTCTCCTTCACACAAATTCAGACAGCTGATGTTCTGAAAGAGCTGTAAAATCTGGTCCCCTACAAATAATCTGGGCTAGACAATCTAGATCCTTTCTTTCTAAAAATAGCCACCAAAATTGTCGCAACCCCTATTACTAGCCTGTTCAACCTCTCTTTCGTAACGTCTGAGATCCCCAGAGATTGGAAAGCTGCCGCGGTCAACCCCCTCTTCAAAGGGGGTGACACTCTAGATCCAAACTGTTACAGACCCATATCCATCCTGCCCTGCATTTCGAAAGTTTTTGAAAGCCAAGTTAACAAACAGATCACCGACCATTTCGAATCCCACCGTACCTTCTCCGCTATGCAATCCGGTTTCCAAGCTGGTCATGGGTGCACCTCAGCCACGCTCAAGGTCCTAAACGATATTATAACCGCAATCGATAATAGACAGTACTGTGCAGCTGTCTTCATCGACCTGGCCAAGGCTTTCGACTCTGTCAATCACCTCATTCTTATTGGCAGACTAAATAGCCTTGGTTTCTCAAATGACTGCCTCGCCTGGTTCACCAACTACTTCTCAGATAAAGTTAAATGTGTCAAATCAGAGGGCCTGTTGTCTGGACCTATGGCAGTCTCTATGGGGGTGCCACAGGGTTCGATTCTTGGGCCGACTCTTTTCTCTGTGTATATCAATTGGGTCGCTCTTGCTGCTGGTGACTCTCAGATCCACCTCTACGCAGACGACACCATTTTGTATACATCTGGCCTTTCATTGGACACTGTGTTAACAAACCTCCAAACGAGCTTCAATGCCATACAACACTCCTTCCGTAGCCTCCAACTGCTCTTAAACACTAGTAAAACTAAATGCATGCTCTTCAATCGAAAGCTGCTGGCACCCGCCCACCCGACTAGAATCACTACTCTCGACGGGTCTGACCTACAGTATGTGGACAACTACAAATACCTAGGTGTCAGGTTAGACTGTAAACTCTCCTTCCAGACTCACATTAAGCATCTCCAATCCAAAGTTAAATCTAGAATCAGCTTCCTATTTCGCAACAAAGCCTCGTTCACTCATGCTGCCAAACATGCCCTCGTAAAACTGACTATCCTACCGATCCTTGACTTCGGCGATGTCATTTACAAAATAGCCTCCAACACTCTACTCAGCAAATTGGATGTAGTCTATCACAGTGCCATCCGTTTTGTCACCAAAGCCCCATATACTACCCACCACTGTGACCTGTACACTCTTGTTGGCTGGTCCTCACTACATATTCGTCGCCAAACCCATTGGCTCCAGGCCATCTATAAATCACTGCTAGGCAAATCTCCACCTTATCTTAGCTCATTGGTCACCATAGCAACACCCACCCGTAGTATGCGCTCCAACAGGTATATCTCACTGGTCATCCCCAAAGCCAACACCTCCTTTGGCCGCCATTCTCTGCTGCCAAAGACTGGAACGAACTGCAAAAATCTCTGAAGCTGGAGACTCTTATCTCCCTCACTAACTTTAAGCATCAGTTGTCAGAGCACCTTACCGATCACTGCACCTGTACACAGCCCTTCTGAAATTAGCCCACTCAACTACCTCATCCCCATATTGTTATTTATTTTGCTCATTTGCACCCCAGTATCTCTATTTGCACATCATCTCTTGCACATCTATTATTCCAGTGTTAATACTAATTGTAATTATTTTGCACTATGGCCTATTTATTGCCTTACCTCCATAACTTGCTACATTTGCACACACTGTATATATATTTTCTGTGGTATTTTTGACTTTATGTTTTGTTTTACCCCATATGTAACTCTGTGTTGTTGTTTTTATCGCACTGCTTTGCTTTATCTTGGCCATGTCGCAGTTGTAAATGAGAACTTGTTCTCAACTGGCTTACCTGGTTAAATAAAGGTTAAATAAAAAAATAAAACAATAAAAATAGGGCTATTGCTGTGACCGTATTACCGCCACACCGGGGGTCACGAGTGATGAAGGCAGTCAAATTCCACGTGACCGTTTAAGTCATGGTAATTAGGCTTCTCCAAGCTCTGATGCTGCTGATGGTCATTAGTAGCCTACCAAACTTGCTAACTACCTGGTACTCAGCACTCTATTGTCCCTCTAATCACTCTGACATCAATGCAAATGTAATCGAAAATCGAATCAAACACTTCATGAGAGCCCATGAGCTCATGTTGCGCAACATTTCTATAGGCTTTGCAATTGGTTGAGAAAACAGTGAGTGATGGCCTCTATTAAAAAGAGGAGGATCCCATCAGCTTTCTATAAGCTAGGCCTACTATATTTATTTTTCAACTTTCCGAATATTAAGCACATTGGTTCTCTTTACAACAGGAGTATAGCCTACCTGGCTTATTTCTATAACCACCCCTGTTGTACAGGTTTACTTCCCATTATTTCTATAACCACTCCTGTTGTACAAGTTTACTACCCATTATTTCTATAACCACCCCTGTTGTACAAGTTTACTACCCATTATTTATATAACCACCCCGGTTGTACAGGTTTACTACCCATTATTAGTTATAACCACCCCTGTTGTATAGGTGTACTACCCATTATTAGCTAAAACCACCCCTGTTGTACAAGTTTACTACCATTATTTCTATATCCACCCCTGTTGTATAGGTTTACTACCCATTATTAGCTATAACCACCCCTGTTGTATAGGTTTACTACCCATTATTAGTTATAACCACCCCTGTTGTATAGGTGTACTACCCATTATTAGCTAAAACCACCCCTGTTGTACAAGTTTACTACCCATTATTTCTATAACCACTCCGATTGTATAGGTCTACTACCCATTATTAGCTAAAACCACCCCTGTCGTACAGGTTTACATACCCATCATTAGCTAAAACCACCCCTGTTGTACAGGTTTACTACCCTGAATGACTCAGTGAAGGGGCTGGGTCGTGCAGTTCAAAGGCATGGGAACACCCTCACAGACCTGGGCTCTACCAAGGATAACATCCTTTCTGAGGTTAGAAATACTTTTATTGTCTGTTCTTCACAGAAATGTACTTTAAGTACAGAAAGTACACTGCAGTTGCATTGTTTGCAGACAGACAATTGCATCAGACATCAGTGGTGGTCGGTGCCTTATTTCTATTACAGCATATTGGATGACAGTCATTCGTATTCCATTCACCCAGTTCAATGTAACATCGATAGGTTTAGGCTACTACATGATACTAGAATTTTCCCTATACCCATCATGAGATTGCTACAACCTTCGAATTAAAGTTTACAACGTAGGTGCACAGGTCGAGAGAATTTTTTTTTGTAATCAAGGTGAGTGACGGACAGTGAGTAACACATTCAGTACCGCCTTGTACACGCTTGCTTGCATCTACAGTTGAAGTCGGAAGTTTACATACACCTTAGCCAAATACATTTAAACTCAGTTTTTCACAATTCCTGACATTTAATCCTAGTAAAAATGCCCTGTCTTAGGTCAGTTAGGATCACCACTTAATTTTAAGAATGTGAAATGTCAGAATAATAGTAGAGAGAATTATTTATTTCAGCTTTTGTTTATTTCATCACATTCCCAGTGGGTCAGAAGTTTACATACACTCAATTAGTATTTGGTAGCATTGCCTTTAAATTGTTTAACTTGGGTCAAACGTTTCGGGTAGCCTTCCACAAGCTTCCCACAATAAGTTGGGTGAATTTTGGCCCATTCCTCCTGACAGAGCTGGTGTAACTGAGTCAGGTTTGTAGGCCTCCTTGCTCGCACACACTTTTTCAGTTCTGCCCACAGATTTTCTATAGGATTGAGGTCAGGGTTTTGTGATGGCCACTCCAATACCTTGACTTGGTTGTCCTTATGCCATTTTGCCACAACTTTGGAAGTATGCTTGGGGTCATTGTTCATTTGGAAGACCCATTAGCGACCAAGCTTTAACTTCCTGACTGAGGTCTTCAGATGTTGCTTCAATATATCCACATAATTTTCCTTCCTCATGATGCCATCTATTTTGTGAAGTGCACCAGTCCCTCCTGCAGCAAAGCACCCCCACAGCATGATGCTGCCACCCCCGTTCTTCACGGTTGGGATGGTGTTCTTCGGCTTGCAAGTACCCCCTTTTTCCTCCAAACATAATGATGGTCATTATGGCCAAACAGTTCAATTTTTGTTTAATCAGACCAGAGGACATTTCTCCAAAAAGTATGATCTTTGTCCCCATGTGCAGTTGCAAACCGTAGTCTGTCTTTTTTATGGCGGTTTTGGAGCAGTGGCTTCTTCCTTGCTGAGCGGCCTTTCAGGTTATGTCGATATAGGACTTGTTTTACTGTGGATATCGATACTTTTGTACCTGTTTCCTCCAGCATCTTCACAAGGTCCTTTGCTGTTGTTCTGGGATTGATTTGCACATTTCGCACCAAAGTACGTTCATCTCTAGGAGACATAACGCATCTCCTTCCTGAGCAGTATGACGGCTGCGTGGTCCCATGGTGTTTATACTTGCGTACTATTGTTTGTACAGCTGAATGTGGTACCTTCAGGCGTTTGGAAATTGCTCCCAAGGATGAACCAGACTTGTGGAGGTCTACAATTTTTTTTCTGAGGTCTTGGCTGATTTCTTTGTATTTTCCCATGATGTCAAGCAAAGAGGCACTGAGTTTGAAGGTAGGCCTTGAAATACATCCACAGGTACACCTCCAATTGACTCAAATGATGTCAATTAGCCTATCAGAAGCTTCTAAAGCCATGACATAATTTTCTGGATTTTTCCAAGCTGTTTAATGGCACAGTCAACTAAGTGTATGTAAACTTCTGACCCACTGGAATTGTGATACAGTGAAATAATCTGTCTGTAAACAATTGTTGGACAAATTACTTGTGTCATGCTGTTACGTGTGACGTGTTTTTCTTTCTCCCCATTTTCCCTGTGTAGTCTGTCTGTGTGTTCGGGGCATTACAGGTGTGCTGAGTTGCGGCTGACGATGGTTGGCGTGGCTTCGGTCCGGAGTCCTGGCAGCTGTAGCTGATTGACGAGAGTATACCTGTTTGCCGTGTGAGCTCGAAGAGGGGGGGGGGGAGAGGACACTTGTTGTTTGGCTGTTTGGGTATTGGTTGTTATAATTTATCTTTGTTTGTGTTCCAGCCGGTCCTCCTGATGTACTCCACCCTACCTAGGTCCTGGAGAAGGGGAAAGGTAGATCTGCCCATGGGTGTACATTCACATGTAGATAACCCATTGTTTTACACACTAGGGTAGCCAGGCGGGTGTCACCCCTGTATTTTTTGGTAAACAGGTAGGAAAGTGGGTTAGGGTTTAGAGTGTGATAGGAAGGATTAGGTGTGTAGAAGAGGAGGGACCTTTTGTTTATTTTCATTAATTGGACCCCGTTCCCAAATATTCCCTTCTCTTACCTTCCCTGGTTTGTTTGATTGATTTGTTGTTTCCTTACTGTTTCTTTATGGGTGTTTGTATATTTTGTTTAAGTACCTTACTAAACGTCCCCCGAGGGATAACCTTGAGATCTGGTTGTTGTCTGGTTATTTTAGTTCATTACACCCCACATTTCTTCCCCATCCATCTAGTTTACCTTGTGTGCGCAGGCCCAGGCATTTACGTCTCCTCCTCAGACGAACTACACCCGAGGGGAGAACGTAACACATGCACAAAGTAGATGTCCTAACCGACTTGCCAAAACTATAGTTTGTTAAAAAATTAATGTGTGGAGTGGTTGAAAAACAAGTTTTAATGACTCCAACCTAAGTGTATGTAAACTTCTGACTTCAACTGTAGCTGATCTAGCCTGCAATCAGTAGTCCAAAGAGTTGCAAACAAGTTTCTATTGGACAAATTCAGGTATGTTTATTCCTGTTTCATTCCGTTTCCTTACGTTTATGAAACGTTTTAACAGAATCGGCGGAATGAACACACCCCTGATCACCCCCAAACACAGTTCACTTTCATAGCAGCCACATACAAACAGCATGATCTTTTTGCTTGTTGTATAATTCCTTCTCGCATCAATGCGCTATTCTGTGACCAGGTGAAAAAACCTTTCCAAGCCAAACCTTCATACCATAGCCGCTAACCGCTACACAAAACCTACATTGTTGTCACCATATTAGCTAACGTCATAGTCAACATAGCTACTAGAACAACTAACGTGTTAGTAAACCCGCTACAATCATGCAGTACAACTATTGTCTTTCTCTCTCTTTGAGTCAACTACTCACCACATTTTAAGCACTGCAGTGCTAGCTAGCTGTAGCTTATGCTTTCAGTACTATATTTATTCTCTGATCCTTTGATTGGGTGGACAACATGTCAGTTCATGCTGCAAGAGCTCTGATAGGTTGGAGAACGTTCTCTGGAAGTTGTCATAATTACTGTGTAAGTCTATGGAAGGGGGTAATAACCATGAGCCTCCTAGGTATTGTATTGAAGTCAATGTACCCAGAGGAGGACGGAAGCTAGCTGTCCTCCGGCTACTCCGTGGTGCTACCCCAGAGAGTACTGTTGAGGTTACGGTAGACCTTCATTTCAAAACAGTATGTTTTATTATTTGGTGACGTGAATATATTTAGTATAGTTTTATCTAAAAATAACTTTTTTTATGTTTTACAATTTTTTTAATGAAATTCACTGAAGAGGATGGTCCTCCCCTTCCTCCTTTGAGGAGCCTCCACTGTCAGACATACAGTCATGATAAACACATACAGCTAGTCTCAGCTAGACTGGTTACCAGTCTTTGTTAGCTAACGTTCCATTCCTTACCACTCCTGTCATTTGCCAAAGAGACTGTCCTTACCACTCCTGTCATTTGCCAAAGAGACTGGCCTTTCGGCAATCATAACGTTCAATGTGCAGCCGGATTTACGGCGCAGTTGCTGATTGGTAGTTGGAAACAACAGCAATATTTTCCATGACAAGAAGAACAACAACAGACAATGGCGCTAGGACCTGCTGCGATCATTCCCTTGTGAGAAGGCAGTTTCAACGCAAGATAATGTTGTCAACGCCAGATAATTTTGTCAACGCAAGATAATGTTGTCAATGCAAGATAATGTTGTCAACGCAAGATAATGTTGTTCAAAGTGGCTAGAGAGGGAAACAATGATGCAGAAAATATGAGCCTACAAGAACCAATCAAACTTTTGCTTCAGTTGCATCCAATTAATGAGAGGAAAGAAATGGCACCTGTCGTCATTCCTCGTACATACAGTGTATTCGGAAAGTATTCAGGCACCTTCACTTTTTCCACGTTTTGTTACATTACAGCCTTATTCTAAAATTGATAAAATACGTTTTTTTCCTCATCACATTACCGTATAATGACAAAGCGAAAACAGGTTTTTAGAAATGTTTGCAAATGTATTAAAAATTAAAAACAGAAATACCTTATTTACATAAGTATTCAGACCCTTTGCTATGAGACTCGAAATTGTGTTCAGGTGCATCCTGTTTCCATTGATCATCCTTGATGTTTCTACAACTTGATTGGAGTACACCTGTGGTAAATTCAATTGATTGGACATGATTTGGAAAGGCACACACCTGTCTATATAAGGTCCCACCGTTGGTAGTACATGTCAGAGCAAAAACCAAGCCATGAGGTCGAAGGACTTGTCCGTAGAGCTCTGAGACAAGATTATGTTGAGGCACAGATCTGGGCAAGGGTACCAAAACATTTCTGCAGCATTGAAGGTCCCAAAGAACACAGTGGCCTCCATCATTCTTAAATGGCAGAAGTTTGGAACCACCAAGACTCTTCCTAGAGCTGGCTGCCTGGCCAAACTGAGCAATCGAGGGAGAAGGGCCTTGGTCAGGGAGGTGACCAAGAACCCGATGGTCACTATGACAGCGCTCCAGAGTTCCTCTGTGAAGATAGGAGAACCTTCCAGAAGGACAACCATCTCTGTGGCACTCTACCAATCAGGCCTTTATGGTAGAGTGGCCAGACGGAAGCCACTCCTCAGTAAAAGGCACATGACAGCCCGCTTGGAGTTTGCCAAAAGGCACCTAAAGGACTCTCAGACCATGAGAAACAAGATTCTCTGGTCTGAAAAAATCAAGATTGAACTCTTTGGCCTGAATGCCAAGCGTCACATCTGGAGAAAACCTAGCACCATCCCTACGGTGAAGCATGGTGGTGGCAGTATCATGCTGTGGGGGTGTTTTTCAGCCGCAGGGACTGGGACACTAGTCAGGATTGAGGGAAAGATGAACAGAGCAAAGTACAGAGAGATCCTTGATGAAAGCCTGCTCCAGAGCACTCAGGACCTCAGACTGGGGTGAAGGTTCACCTTCCAACAGGACAACGACCCTAAGCACACCGCCAAGACAACGCAGGAGTGGCTTCGGGACAAGTCTCTGAATGTCCTTGAGTGGCCCAGCCAGAGCCCGGACTTGAACCCGATCGAACATCTCTGGAGAGACCTGAAAATAGCTGTGCAGCGACACTCCACATCCAACCTGACAGAGCTTGAGAGGATCTGCAGAGAAGAATGGGATAAACTCCCCAAATACAGGTGTGTCAAGATTATAACGTCATACCCAAGAAGACTCGAGGCTGTAATCGCTGCCAACGTGCTTCAACAAAGTACTGAGTAAAGGGTCTGAATACTTATGTAAATGTAATATCCTTTATTTTTTTGATATATATACATTTGTAAACATTTCTAAAAATCTGTTTTTGCTTTGTCATTATGGGGTATTGTGTGTAGATTGATAAAAAAAAAAATAATAATAATTTTAGAATAAGGCTGTAACGTAACAAAATGTGGAAAAAGTCAAGGGGTCTGAATACTTTCCGAATGCACTGTATGTTCCATACAGCAGGTTTTTAAAGGACCAAAGCGTTTGGTCTGCTTCCTGTTTTCATCTTTGCCATGGAAACAATATGGCTATACTGGTATCATCACATCCCTAGTAGTTACTATAAGAGTAATGATGTAACTAGTATTATAAACTGGGTGGTTCTAGCCCTGAATGCTGATTGGCTGACAGTACTATAACAGTAATGATGTAGCTAGTATTATAAACTGTGTGGTTCTAGCCCTGAATGCTGATTGGCTGATAGTACTATAACAGTAATGATGTAACTAGTATTATAAACTGGGTGGTTCTAGCCCTGAATGCTGATTGGCTGACAGTACTATAACAGTAATGATGGAACTAGTATTATAAACTGGGTGGTTCTAGCCCTGAATGCTGATTGGCTGACAGTACTATAACAGTAATGATGTAACTAGTATTATAAACTGGGTGGTTCTAGCCCTGAATGCTGATTGGCTGACAGTAGTATAACAGTAATGATGTAACTAGTATTATAAACTGGGTGGTTCTAGCCCTGAATGCTGATTGGCTGACAGTACTATAAAAGTAATGATGTAACTAGTATTATAAACTGGGTGGTTCTAGCCCTGAATGCTGATTGGCTGACAGTACTATAACAGTAATGATGTAGCTAGTATTATAAACTGGGTGGTTCTAGCCCTGAATGCTGATTGGCTGACAGTACTATAACAGTAATGATGGAACTAGTGTTATAAACTGGGTGGTTCTAGCCCTGAATGCTGATTGGCTGACAGTACTATAACAGTAATGATGTAGCTAGTATTATAAACTGGGTGGTTCTAGCCCTGAATGCTGATTGGCTGACAGTACTATAACAGTAATGATGTAACTAGTATTATAAACTGGGTGGTTCTAGCCCTGAATGCTGATTGGCTGACAGTACTATAACAGTAATGATGTAACTAGTATTATAAACTGGGTGGTTCTAGCCCTGAATGCTGATTGGCTGACAGTACTATAACAGTAATGATGTAACTAGTGTTATAAACTGGGTGGTTCTAGCCCTGAATGCTGATTGGCTGACAGTACTATAACAGTAATGATGTAACTAGTATTATAAACTGGGTGGTTCTAGCCCTGAATGCTGATTGGCTGACAGTACTATAAGAGTAATGATGTAACTAGTATTATAAACTGGGTGGTTCTAGCCCTGAATGCTGATTGGCTGACAGTACTATAACAGTAATGATGTAACTAGTATTATAAACTGGGTGGTTCTAGCCCTGAATGCTGATTGGCTGACAGTACTATAACAGTAATGATGTAACTAGTATTATAAACTGGGTGGTTCTAGCCCTGAATGCTGATTGGCTGACAGTACTATAACAGTAATGATGTAACTAGTATTATAAACTGGGTGGTTCTAGCCCTGAATGCTGATTGGCTGACAGTACTATAACAGTAATGATGGAACTAGTATTATAAACTGGTTGGTTCTAGCCCTGAATGCTGATTGGCTGACAGTACTATAACAGTAATGATGTAACTAGTGTTATAAACTGGGTGGTTCTAGCCCTGAATGCTGATTGGCTGACAGTACTATAACAGTAATGATGTAACTAGTATTATAAACTGGGTGGTTCTAGCCCTGAATGCTGATTGGCTGATAGTACTATAACAGTAATGATGTAACTAGTATTATAACTGGGTGGTTCTAGCCCTGAATGCTGATTGGCTGACAGTACTATAACAGTAATGATGTAACTAGTGTTATAAACTGGGTGGTTCTAGCCCTGAATGCTGATTGGCTGACAGTACTATAACAGTAATGATGGAACTAGTATTATAAACTGGGTGGTTCTAGCCCTGAATGCTGATTGGCTGACAGTACTATAACAGTAATGATGTAACTAGTGTTATAAACTGGGTGGTTCTAGCCCTGAATGCTGATTGGCTGACAGTACTATAACAGTAATGATGGAACTAGTATTATAAACTGGGTGGTTCTAGCCCTGAATGCTGATTGGCTGACAGTACTATAACAGTAATGATGTAACTAGTATTATAACTGGGTGGTTCTAGCCCTGAATGCTGATTGGCTGACAGTACTATAACAGTAATGATGTAACTAGTGTTATAAACTGGGTGGTTCTAGCCCTGAATGCTGATTGGCTGACAGTACTATAACAGTAATGATGTAACTAGTGTTATAAACTGGGTGGTTCTAGCCCTGAATGCTGATTGGCTGACAGTACTATAACAGTAATGATGTAACTAGTGTTATAAACTGGGTGGTTCTAGCCCTGAATGCTGATTGGCTGACAGTACTATAACAGTAATGATGTAACTAGTATTATAAACTGGGTGGTTCTAGCCCTGAATGCTGATTGGCTGACAGTACTATAACAGTAATGATGTAGCTAGTATTATAAACTGGGTGGTTCTAGCACTGAATGCTGATTGGCTGACAGTACTATAACAGTAATGATGTAACTAGTATTATAACTGGGTGGTTCTAGCCCTGAATGCTGATTGGCTGACAGTACTATAACAGTAATGATGTAACTAGTATTATAAACTGGGTGGTTCTAGCCCTGAATGCTGATTGGCTGACAGTACTATAACAGTAATGATGTAACTAGTGTTATAAACTGGGTGGTTCTAGCCCTGAATGCTGATTGGCTGACAGTACTATAACAGAAATGATGTAACTAGTATTATAAACTGTGTGGTTTTAGCCCTGAATGCTGATTGGCTGACAATACTATAAGAGTAATGATGTAGCTAGTATTATAAACTGGGTGGTTCTAGCCCTGAATTCTGATTGGCTGACAGTACTATAACAGTAATGATGTAACTAGTATTATAAACTGGGTGGTTCTAGCCCTGAATGCTGATTGGCTGACAGTACTATAACAGTAATGATGTAGCTAGTGTTATAAACTGGGTGGTTCTAGCCCTGAATGCTGATTGGCTGACAGTACTATAACAGTAATGATGTAACTAGTATTATAAACTGGGTGGTTCTAGCCCTGAATGCTGATTGGCTGACAGAACTATAAGAGTAATGATGTAACTAGTATTAGAAACTGGGTGGTTCTAGCCCTGAATGCTGATTGGCTGACAGTACTATAACAGTAATGATGGAACTAGTATTATAAACTGGGTGGTTCTAGCCCTGAATGCTGATTGGTTGACAGTACTATAACAGTAATGATGTAACTAGTGTTATAAACTGGGTGGTTCTAGCCCTGAATGCTGATTGGCTGACAGTACTATAACAGTAATGATGTAGCTAGTGTTATAAACTGGGTGGTTCTATCCTTGAATGCTGATTGGCTGACAGTACTATAACAGTAATGATGTAACTAGTATTATAAACTGGGTGGTTCTAGCCCTGAATGCTGATTGGCTGACAGTACTATAACAGTAATGATGTAACTAGTGTTATAAACTGGGTGGTTCTAGCCCTGAATGCTGATTGGCTGACAGTACTATAACAGTAATGATGTAACTAGTATTATAAACTGGGTGGTTCTAGCCCTGAATGCTGATTGGCTGACAGTACTATAACAGTAATGATGTAACTAGTATTATAAACTGAGTGGTTCTAGCCCTGAATGCTGATTGGCTGACAGTACTATAACAGTAATGATGTAACTAGTATTATAAACTGGGTGGTTCTAGCCCTGAATGCTGATTGGCTGACAGTACTATAACAGTAATGATGTAGCTAGTGTTATAAACTGGGTGGTTCTAGCCCTGAATGCTGATTGGCTGATAGTACTATAACAGTAATGATGTAACTAGTGTTATAAACTGGGTGGTTCTAGCCCTGAATGCTGATTGGCTGACAGTACTATAACAGTAATGATGTAACTAGTGTTATAAACTGGGTGGTTCTAGCCCTGAATGCTGATTGGCTGACAGTACTATAACAGTAATGATGTAGCTAGTGTTATAAACTGGGTGGTTCTATCCCTGAATGCTGATTGGCTGACAGTACTATAACAGTAATGATGTAACTAGTATTATAAACTGGGTGGTTCTAGCCCTGAATGCTGATTGGCTGACAGTACTATAACAGTAATGATGTAACTAGTATTATAAACTGGGTGGTTCTAGCCCTGAATGCTGATTGGCTGACAGTACTATAACAGTAATGATGTAACTAGTATTATAAACTGGGTGGTTCTAGCCCTGAATGCTGATTGGCTGACAGTACTATAACAGTAATGATGTAGCTAGTATTAGAAACTGGGTGGTTCTAGCCCTGAATGCTGATTGGCTGACAGTACTATAACAGTAATGATGTAACTAGTGTTATAAACTGGGTGGTTCTAGCCCTGAATGCTGATTGGCTGACAGTACTATAACAGTAATGATGGAACTAGTATTATAAACTGGGTGGTTCTAGCCCTGAATGCTGATTGGCTGACAGTACTATAACAGTAATGATGTAACTAGTATTATAAACTGAGTGGTTCTAGCCCTGAATGCTGATTGGCTGACAGTACTATAACAGTAATGATGTAGCTAGTGTTATAAACTGGGTGGTTCTAGCCCTGAATGCTGATTGGCTGATAGTACTATAACAGTAATGATGTAACTAGTATTATAAACTGGGTGATTCTAGCCCTGAATGCTGATTGGCTGACAGTACTATAACAGTAATGATGTAGCTAGTGTTATAAACTGGGTGGTTCTATCCCTGAATGCTGATTGGCTGACAGTACTATAACAGTAATGATGTAACTAGTGTTATAAACTGGGTGGTTCTAGCCCTGAATGCTGATTGGCTGACAGTACTATAACAGTAATGATGTAACTAGTATTATTAACTGGGTGGTTCTAGCCCTGAATGCTGATTGGCTGACAGTACTATAACAGTAATGATGTAACTAGTATTATAAACTGGGTGGTTCTAGCCCTGAATGCTGATTGGCTGACAGTACTATAACAGTAATGATGTAACTAGTATTATAAACTGGGTTGTTCTAGCCCTGAATGCTGATTGGCTGACAGTACTATAACAGTAATGATGTAACTAGTGTTATAAACTGGGTGGTTCTAGCCCTGAATGCTGATTGGCTGACAGTACTATAACAGTAATGATGTAGCTAGTGTTATAAACTGAGTGGTTCTAGCCCTGAATGCTGATTGGCTGACAGTACTATAACAGTAATGATGGAACTAGTATTATAAACTGGGTGGTTCTAGCCCTGAATGCTGATTGGCTGACAGTACTATAACAGTAATGATGTAACTAGTATTATAAACTGGGTGGTTCTAGCCCTGAATGCTGATTGGCTGACAGTACTATAACAGTAATGATGTAGCTAGTGTTATAAACTGGGTGGTTCTAGCCCTGAATGCTGATTGGCTGATAGTACTATAACAGTAATGATGTAACTAGTGTTATAAACTGGGTGGTTCTAGCCCTGAATGCTGATTGGCTGACAGTACTATAACAGTAATGATGTAACTAGTGTTATAAACTGGGTGGTTCTAGCCCTGAATGCTGATTGGCTGACAGTACTATAACAGTAATGATGTAGCTAGTGTTATAAACTGGGTGGTTCTATCCCTGAATGCTGATTGGCTGACAGTACTATAACAGTAATGATGTAACTAGTATTATAAACTGGGTGGTTCTAGCCCTGAATGCTGATTGGCTGACAGTACTATAACAGTAATGATGTAACTAGTATTATAAACTGGGTGGTTCTAGCCCTGAATGCTGATTGGCTGACAGTACTATAACAGTAATGATGTAACTAGTATTATAAACTGGGTGGTTCTAGCCCTGAATGCTGATTGGCTGACATTACTATAACAGTAATGATGTAGCTAGTATTAGAAACTGGGTGGTTCTAGCCCTGAATGCTGATTGGCTGACAGTACTATAACAGTAATGATGTAACTAGTATTATAAACTGGGTGGTTCTAGCCCTGAATGCTGATTGGCTGACAGTACTATAACAGTAATGATGTAGCTAGTGTTATAAACTGGGTGGTTCTAGCCCTGAATGCTGATTGGCTGACAGTACTATAACAGTAATGATGGAACTAGTATTATAAACTGGGTGGTTCTAGCCCTGAATGCTGATTGGCTGACAGTACTGTAACAGTAATGATGGAACTAGTATTATAAACTGGGTGGTTCTAGCCCTGAATGCTGATTGGCTGACAGTACTATAACAGTAATGATGTAACTAGTATTATAAACTGGGTGGTTCTAGCCCTGAATGATGATTGGCTGACAGTACTATAACAGTAATGATGTAACTAGTATTATAAACTGGGTGGTTCTAGCCCTGAATGCTGATTGGCTGACAGTACTATAACAGTAATGATGTAGCTAGTGTTATAAACTGAGTGGTTCTAGCCCTGAATGCTGATTGGCTGACAGTGCTATAACAGTAATGATGGAACTAGTATTATAAACTGGGTGGTTCTAGCCCTGAATGCTGATTGGCTGACAGTACTATAACAGTAATGATGTAGCTAGTATTATAAACTGTGTGGTTCTAGCCCTGAATGCTGATTGGCTGACAGTACTATAACAGTAATGATGTAACTAGTGTTATAAACTGGGTGGTTCTAGCCCTGAATGCTGATTGGCTGACAGTACTATAACAGTAATGATGTAACTAGTATTATAAACTGGGTGGTTCTAGCCCTGAATGCTGATTGGCTGACAGTACTATAACAGTAATGATGTAGCTAGTGTTATAAACTGGGTGGTTCTAGCCCTGAATGCTGATTGGCTGACAGTACTATAACAGTAATGATGGAACTAGTATTATAAACTGGGTGGTTCTAGCCCTGAATGCTGATTGGCTGACAGTACTATAACAGTAATGATGGAACTAGTATTATAAACTGGGTGGTTCTAGCCCTGAATGCTGATTGGCTGACAGTACTATAACAGTAATGATGTAACTAGTATTATAAACTGGGTGGTTCTAGCCCTGAATGCTGATTGGCTGACAGTACTATAACAGTAATGATGTAGCTAGTGTTATAAACTGAGTGGTTCTAGCCCTGAATGCTGATTGGCTGACAGTACTATAACAGTAATGATGGAACTAGTATTATAAACTGGGTGGTTCTAGCCCTGAATGCTGATTGGCTGACAGTACTATAACAGTAATGATGTAACTAGTATTATAAACTGGGTGGTTCTAGCCCTGAATGCTGATTGGCTGACAGTACTATAACAGTAATGATGTAACTAGTGTTATAAACTGGGTGGTTCTAGCCCTGAATGCTGATTGGCTGACAGTACTATAACAGTAATGATGGAACTAGTATTATAAACTGGGTGGTTCTAGCCCTGAATGCTGATTGGCTGACAGTACTGTAACAGTAATGATGGAACTAGTATTATAAACTGGGTGGTTCTAGCCCTGAATGCTGATTGGCTGACAGTACTATAACAGTAATGATGTAACTAGTATTATAAACTGGGTGGTTCTAGCCCTGAATGATGATTGGCTGACAGTACTATAACAGTAATGATGTAACTAGTGTTATAAACTGGGTGGTTCTAGCCCTGAATGCTGATTGGCTGACAGTACTATAACAGTAATGATGTAGCTAGTGTTATAAACTGAGTGGTTCTAGCCCTGAATGCTGATTGGCTGACAGTACTATAACAGTAATGATGGAACTAGTATTATAAACTGGGTGGTTCTAGCCCTGAATGCTGATTGGCTGACAGTACTATAACAGTAATGATGTAGCTAGTGTTATAAACTGAGTGGTTCTAGCCCTGAATGCTGATTGGCTGACAGTACTATAACAGTAATGATGGAACTAGTATTATAAACTGGTTGGTTCTAGCCCTGAATGCTGATTGGCTGACAGTACTATAACAGTAATGATGTAACTAGTGTTATAAACTGGGTGGTTCTAGCCCTGAATGCTGATTGGCTGACAGTACTATAACAGTAATGATGGAACTAGTATTATAAACTGGGTGGTTCTAGCCCTGAATGCTGATTGGCTGACAGTACTATAACAGTAATGATGTAACTAGTATTATAAACTGGGTGGTTCTAGCCCTGAATGCTGATTGGCTGACAGTACTATAACAGTAATGATGTAACTAGTATTATAAACTGGGTGGTTCTAGCCCTGAATGCTGATTGGCTGACAGTACTATAACAGTAATGATGTAGCTAGTATTATAAACTGTGTGGTTCTAGCCCTGAATGCTGATTGGCTGACAGTACTATAACAGTAATGATGTAACTAGTGTTATAAACTGGGTGGTTCTAGCCCTGAATGCTGATTGGCTGACAGTACTATAACAGTAATGATGTAACTAGTATTATAAACTGGTTGGTTCTAGCCCTGAATGCTGATTGGCTGACAGTACTATAACAGTAATGATGTAGCTAGTGTTATAAACTGGGTGGTTCTAGCCCTGAATGCTGATTGGCTGACAGTACTATAACAGTAATGATGGAACTAGTATTATAAACTGGGTGGTTCTAGCCCTGAATGCTGATTGGCTGACAGTACTATAACAGTAATGATGGAACTAGTATTATAAACTGGGTGTTTCTAGCCCTGAATGCTGATTGGCTGACAGTACTATAACAGTAATGATGTAACTAGTATTATAAACTGGGTGGTTCTAGCCCTGAATGATGATTGGCTGACAGTACTATAACAGTAATGATGTAACTAGTGTTATAAACTGGGTGGTTCTAGCCCTGAATGCTGATTGGCTGACAGTACTATAACAGTAATGATGTAGCTAGTATTATAAACTGGGTGGTTCTAGCCCTGAATGCTGATTGGCTGACAGTACTATAACAGTAATGATGTAGCTAGTGTTATAAACTGAGTGGTTCTAGCCCTGAATGCTGATTGGCTGACAGTACTATAACAGTAATGATGGAACTAGTATTATAAACTGGGTGGTTCTAGCCCTGAATGCTGATTGGCTGACAGTACTATAACAGTAATGATGTAACTAGTATTATAAACTGGGTGGTTCTAGCCCTGAATGCTGATTGGCTGACAGTACTATAACAGTAATGATGTAGCTAGTGTTATAAACTGGGTGGTTCTAGCCCTGAATGCTGATTGGCTGATAGTACTATAACAGTAATGATGTAACTAGTGTTATAAACTGGGTGGTTCTAGCCCTGAATGCTGATTGGCTGACAGTACTATAACAGTAATGATGGAACTAGTATTATAAACTGGGTGGTTCTAGCCCTGAATGCTGATTGGCTGACAGTACTGTAACAGTAATGATGGAACTAGTATTATAAACTGGGTGGTTCTAGCCCTGAATGCTGATTGGCTGACAGTACTATAACAGTAATGATGTAACTAGTATTATAAACTGGGTGGTTCTAGCCCTGAATGATGATTGGCTGACAGTACTATAACAGTAATGATGTAACTAGTGTTATAAACTGGGTGGTTCTAGCCCTGAATGCTGATTGGCTGACAGTACTATAACAGTAATGATGTAGCTAGTGTTATAAACTGAGTGGTTCTAGCCCTGAATGCTGATTGGCTGACAGTACTATAACAGTAATGATGGAACTAGTATTATAAACTGGGTGGTTCTAGCCCTGAATGCTGATTGGCTGACAGTACTATAACAGTAATGATGTAGCTAGTGTTATAAACTGAGTGGTTCTAGCCCTGAATGCTGATTGGCTGACAGTACTATAACAGTAATGATGGAACTAGTATTATAAACTGGGTGGTTCTAGCCCTGAATGCTGATTGGCTGACAGTACTATAACAGTAATGATGTAACTAGTGTTATAAACTGGGTGGTTCTAGCCCTGAATGCTGATTGGCTGACAGTACTATAACAGTAATGATGGAACTAGTATTATAAACTGGGTGGTTCTAGCCCTGAATGCTGATTGGCTGACAGTACTATAACAGTAATGATGTAACTAGTATTATAAACTGGGTGGTTCTAGCCCTGAATGCTGATTGGCTGACAGTACTATAACAGTAATGATGTAACTAGTATTATAAACTGGGTGGTTCTAGCCCTGAATGCTGATTGGCTGACAGTACTATAACAGTAATGATGTAGCTAGTGTTATAAACTGGGTGGTTCTAGCCCTGAATGCTGATTGGCTGACAGTACTATAACAGTAATGATGGAACTAGTATTATAAACTGGGTGGTTCTAGCCCTGAATGCTGATTGGCTGACAGTACTATAACAGTAATGATGGAACTAGTATTATAAACTGGGTGGTTCTAGCCCTGAATGCTGATTGGCTGACAGTACTATAACAGTAATGATGTAACTAGTATTATAAACTGGGTGGTTCTAGCCCTGAATGCTGATTGGCTGACAGTACTATAACAGTAATGATGTAGCTAGTGTTATAAACTGAGTGGTTCTAGCCCTGAATGCTGATTGGCTGACAGTACTATAACAGTAATGATGGAACTAGTATTATAAACTGGGTGGTTCTAGCCCTGAATGCTGATTGGCTGACAGTACTATAACAGTAATGATGTAACTAGTATTATAAACTGGGTGGTTCTAGCCCTGAATGCTGATTGGCTGACAGTACAATAACAGTAATGATGTAACTAGTGTTATAAACTGGGTGGTTCTAGCCCTGAATGCTGATTGGCTGACAGTACTATAACAGTAATGATGGAACTAGTATTATAAACTGGGTGGTTCTAGCCCTGAATGCTGATTGGCTGACAGTACTGTAACAGTAATGATGGAACTAGTATTATAAACTGGGTGGTTCTAGCCCTGAATGCTGATTGGCTGACAGTACTATAACAGTAATGATGTAACTAGTATTATAAACTGGGTGGTTCTAGCCCTGAATGATGATTGGCTGACAGTACTATAACAGTAATGATGTAACTAGTGTTATAAACTGGGTGGTTCTAGCCCTGAATGCTGATTGGCTGACAGTACTATAACAGTAATGATGTAGCTAGTGTTATAAACTGAGTGGTTCTAGCCCTGAATGCTGATTGGCTGACAGTACTATAACAGTAATGATGGAACTAGTATTATAAACTGGGTGGTTCTAGCCCTGAATGCTGATTGGCTGACAGTACTATAACAGTAATGATGTAGCTAGTGTTATAAACTGAGTGGTTCTAGCCCTGAATGCTGATTGGCTGACAGTACTATAACAGTAATGATGGAACTAGTATTATAAACTGGTTGGTTCTAGCCCTGAATGCTGATTGGCTGACAGTACTATAACAGTAATGATGTAACTAGTGTTATAAACTGGGTGGTTCTAGCCCTGAATGCTGATTGGCTGACAGTACTATAACAGTAATGATGGAACTAGTATTATAAACTGGGTGGTTCTAGCCCTGAATGCTGATTGGCTGACAGTACTATAACAGTAATGATGTAACTAGTATTATAAACTGGGTGGTTCTAGCCCTGAATGCTGATTGGCTGACAGTACTATAACAGTAATGATGTAACTAGTATTATAAACTGGGTGGTTCTAGCCCTGAATGCTGATTGGCTGACAGTACTATAACAGTAATGATGTAGCTAGTATTATAAACTGTGTGGTTCTAGCCCTGAATGCTGATTGGCTGACAGTACTATAACAGTAATGATGTAACTAGTGTTATAAACTGGGTGGTTCTAGCCCTGAATGCTGATTGGCTGACAGTACTATAACAGTAATGATGTAACTAGTATTATAAACTGGTTGGTTCTAGCCCTGAATGCTGATTGGCTGACAGTACTATAACAGTAATGATGTAGCTAGTGTTATAAACTGGGTGGTTCTAGCCCTGAATGCTGATTGGCTGACAGTACTATAACAGTAATGATGGAACTAGTATTATAAACTGGGTGGTTCTAGCCCTGAATGCTGATTGGCTGACAGTACTATAACAGTAATGATGGAACTAGTATTATAAACTGGGTGTTTCTAGCCCTGAATGCTGATTGGCTGACAGTACTATAACAGTAATGATGTAACTAGTATTATAAACTGGGTGGTTCTAGCCCTGAATGATGATTGGCTGACAGTACTATAACAGTAATGATGTAACTAGTGTTATAAACTGGGTGGTTCTAGCCCTGAATGCTGATTGGCTGACAGTACTATAACAGTAATGATGTAGCTAGTATTATAAACTGGGTGGTTCTAGCCCTGAATGCTGATTGGCTGACAGTACTATAACAGTAATGATGTAGCTAGTGTTATAAACTGAGTGGTTCTAGCCCTGAATGCTGATTGGCTGACAGTACTATAACAGTAATGATGGAACTAGTATTATAAACTGGGTGGTTCTAGCCCTGAATGCTGATTGGCTGACAGTACTATAACAGTAATGATGTAACTAGTATTATAAACTGGGTGGTTCTAGCCCTGAATGCTGATTGGCTGACAGTACTATAACAGTAATGATGTAGCTAGTGTTATAAACTGGGTGGTTCTAGCCCTGAATGCTGATTGGCTGATAGTACTATAACAGTAATGATGTAACTAGTGTTATAAACTGGGTGGTTCTAGCCCTGAATGCTGATTGGCTGACAGTACTATAACAGTAATGATGGAACTAGTATTATAAACTGGGTGGTTCTAGCCCTGAATGCTGATTGGCTGACAGTACTGTAACAGTAATGATGGAACTAGTATTATAAACTGGGTGGTTCTAGCCCTGAATGCTGATTGGCTGACAGTACTATAACAGTAATGATGTAACTAGTATTATAAACTGGGTGGTTCTAGCCCTGAATGATGATTGGCTGACAGTACTATAACAGTAATGATGTAACTAGTGTTATAAACTGGGTGGTTCTAGCCCTGAATGCTGATTGGCTGACAGTACTATAACAGTAATGATGTAGCTAGTGTTATAAACTGAGTGGTTCTAGCCCTGAATGCTGATTGGCTGACAGTACTATAACAGTAATGATGGAACTAGTATTATAAACTGGGTGGTTCTAGCCCTGAATGCTGATTGGCTGACAGTACTATAACAGTAATGATGTAGCTAGTGTTATAAACTGAGTGGTTCTAGCCCTGAATGCTGATTGGCTGACAGTACTATAACAGTAATGATGGAACTAGTATTATAAACTGGGTGGTTCTAGCCCTGAATGCTGATTGGCTGACAGTACTATAACAGTAATGATGTAACTAGTGTTATAAACTGGGTGGTTCTAGCCCTGAATGCTGATTGGCTGACAGTACTATAACAGTAATGATGGAACTAGTATTATAAACTGGGTGGTTCTAGCCCTGAATGCTGATTGGCTGACAGTACTATAACAGTAATGATGTAACTAGTATTATAAACTGGGTGGTTCTAGCCCTGAATGCTGATTGGCTGACAGTACTATAACAGTAATGATGTAACTAGTATTATAAACTGGGTGGTTCTAGCCCTGAATGCTGATTGGCTGACAGTACTATAACAGTAATGATGTAGCTAGTATTATAAACTGTGTGGTTCTAGCCCTGAATGCTGATTGGCTGACAGTACTATAACAGTAATGATGTAACTAGTGTTATAAACTGGGTGGTTCTAGCCCTGAATGCTGATTGGCTGACAGTACTATAACAGTAATGATGTAACTAGTATTATAAACTGGGTGGTTCTAGCCCTGAATGCTGATTGGCTGACAGTACTATAACAGTAATGATGTAGCTAGTGTTATAAACTGGGTGGTTCTAGCCCTGAATGCTGATTGGCTGACAGTACTATAACAGTAATGATGGAACTAGTATTATAAACTGGGTGGTTCTAGCCCTGAATGCTGATTGGCTGACAGTACTATAACAGTAATGATGGAACTAGTATTATAAACTGGGTGGTTCTAGCCCTGAATGCTGATTGGCTGACAGTACTATAACAGTAATGATGTAACTAGTATTATAAACTGGGTGGTTCTAGCCCTGAATGATGATTGGCTGACAGTACTATAACAGTAATGATGTAACTAGTGTTATAAACTGGGTGGTTCTAGCCCTGAATGCTGATTGGCTGACAGTACTATAACAGTAATGATGTAGCTAGTGTTATAAACTGAGTGGTTCTAGCCCTGAATGCTGATTGGCTGACAGTACTATAACAGTAATGATGGAACTAGTATTATAAACTGGGTGGTTCTAGCCCTGAATGCTGATTGGCTGACAGTACTATAACAGTAATGATGTAACTAGTATTATAAACTGGGTGGTTCTAGCCCTGAATGCTGATTGGCTGACAGTACTATAACAGTAATGATGTAGCTAGTGTTATAAACTGGGTGGTTCTAGCCCTGAATGCTGATTGGCTGATAGTACTATAACAGTAATGATGTAACTAGTGTTATAAACTGGGTGGTTCTAGCCCTGAATGCTGATTGGCTGACAGTACTATAACAGTAATGATGTAACTAGTGTTATAAACTGGGTGGTTCTAGCCCTGAATGCTGATTGGCTGACAGTACTATAACAGTAATGATGTAGCTAGTGTTATAAACTGGGTGGTTCTATCCCTGAATGCTGATTGGCTGACAGTACTATAACAGTAATGATGTAACTAGTATTATAAACTGGGTGGTTCTAGCCCTGAATGCTGATTGGCTGACAGTACTATAACAGTAATGATGTAACTAGTATTATAAACTGGGTGGTTCTAGCCCTGAATGCTGATTGGCTGACAGTACTATAACAGTAATGATGTAACTAGTGTTATAAACTGGGTGGTTCTAGCCCTGAATGCTGATTGGCTGACAGTACTATAACAGTAATGATGTAACTAGTATTATAAATTGTGTGGTTCTAGCCCTAAATGCTGATTGGCTGACAGTACTATAACAGTAATGATGTAACTAGTGTTATAAACTGGGTGGTTCTAGCCCTGAATGCTGATTGGCTGACAGTACTATAACAGTAATGATGTAACTAGTATTATAAACTGGGTGGTTCTAGCCCTGAATGCTGATTGGCTGACAGTACTATAACAGTAATGATGTAGCTAGTGTTATAAACTGGGTGGTTCTAGCCCTGAATGCTGATTGGCTGACAGTACTATAACAGTAATGATGGAACTAGTATTATAAACTGGGTGGTTCTAGCCCTGAATGCTGATTGGCTGACAGTACTATAACAGTAATGATGGAACTAGTATTATAAACTGGGTGGTTCTAGCCCTGAATGCTGATTGGCTGACAGTACTATAACAGTAATGATGTAACTAGTATTATAAACTGGGTGGTTCTAGCCCTGAATGATGATTGGCTGACAGTACTATAACAGTAATGATGTAACTAGTGTTATAAACTGGGTGGTTCTAGCCCTGAATGCTGATTGGCTGACAGTACTATAACAGTAATGATGTAGCTAGTGTTATAAACTGAGTGGTTCTAGCCCTGAATGCTGATTGGCTGACAGAACTATAACAGTAATGATGGAACTAGTATTATAAACTGGGTGGTTCTAGCCCTGAATGCTGATTGGCTGACAGTACTATAACAGTAATGATGTAACTAGTATTATAAACTGGGTGGTTCTAGCCCTGAATGCTGATTGGCTGACAGTACTATAACAGTAATGATGTAGCTAGTGTTATAAACTGGGTGGTTCTAGCCCTGAATGCTGATTGGCTGACAGTACTATAACAGTAATGATGTAACTAGTGTTATAAACTGGGTGGTTCTAGCCCTGAATGCTGATTGGCTGACAGTACTATAACAGTAATGATGTAACTAGTGTTATAAACTGGGTGGTTCTAGCCCTGAATGCTGATTGGCTGACAGTACTATAACAGTAATGATGTAGCTAGTGTTATAAACTGGGTGGTTCTATCCCTGAATGCTGATTGGCTGACAGTACTATAACAGTAATGATGTAACTAGTATTATAAACTGGGTGGTTCTAGCCCTGAATGCTGATTGGCTGACAGTACTATAACAGTAATGATGGAACTAGTATTATAAACTGGGTGGTTCTAGCCCTGAATGCTGATTGGCTGACAGTACTATAACAGTAATGATGTAACTAGTATTATAAACTGGGTGGTTCTAGCCCTGAATGCTGATTGGCTGACAGTACTATAACAGTAATGATGTAACTAGTATTATAAACTGGGTGGTTCTAGCCCTGAATGCTGATTGGCTGACAGTACTATAACAGTAATGATGTAACTAGTGTTATAAACTGGGTGGTTCTAGCCCTGAATGCTGATTGGCTGACAGTACTATAACAGTAATGATGTAGCTAGTGTTATAAACTGAGTGGTTCTAGCCCTGAATGCTGATTGGCTGACAGTACTATAACAGTAATGATGGAACTAGTATTATAAACTGGGTGGTTCTAGCCCTGAATGCTGATTGGCTGACAGTACTATAACAGTAATGATGTAACTAGTATTATAAACTGGGTGGTTCTAGCCCTGAATGCTGATTGGCTGACAGTACTATAACAGTAATGATGTAGCTAGTGTTATAAACTGGGTGGTTCTAGCCCTGAATGCTGATTGGCTGACAGTACTATAACAGTAATGATGTAACTAGTGTTATAAACTGGGTGGTTCTAGCCCTGAATGCTGATTGGCTGACAGTACTATAACAGTAATGATGTAACTAGTGTTATAAACTGGGTGGTTCTAGCCCTGAATGCTGATTGGCTGACAGTACTATAACAGTAATGATGTAGCTAGTGTTATAAACTGGGTGGTTCTATCCCTGAATGCTGATTGGCTGACAGCACTATAACAGTAATGATGTAACTAGTATTATAAACTGGGTGGTTCTAGCCCTGAATGCTGATTGGCTGACAGTACTATAACAGTAATGATGTAACTAGTATTATAAACTGGGTGGTTCTAGCCCTGAATGCTGATTGGCTGACAGTACTATAACAGTAATGATGTAACTAGTATTATAAACTGGGTGGTTCTAGCCCTGAATGCTGATTGGCTGACAGTACTATAACAGTAATGATGTAACTAGTATTATAAACTGGGTGGTTCTAGCCCTGAATGCTGATTGGCTGACAGTACTATAACAGTAATGATGTAACTAGTGTTATAAACTGGGTGGTTCTAGCCCTGAATGCTGATTGGCTGACAGTACTATAACAGTAATGATGGAACTAGTATTATAAACTGGGTGGTTCTAGCCCTGAATGCTGATTGGCTGACAGAACTATAACAGTAATGATGTAACTAGTATTATAAACTGGGTGGTTCTAGCCCTGAATGCTGATTGGCTGACAGTACTATAACAGTAATGATGTAGCTAGTATTATAAACTGGGTGGTTCTAGCCCTGAATGCTGATTGGCTGACAGTACTATAACAGTAATGATGTAACTAGTATTATAAACTGGGTGGTTCTAGCCCTGAATGCTGATTGGCTGACAGTACTATAACAGTAATGATGTAACTAGTATTATAAACTGGGTGGTTCTAGCCCTGAATGCTGATTGGCTGACAGTACTATAACAGTAATGATGTAACTAGTGTTATAAACTGGGTGGTTCTAGCCCTGAATGCTGATTGGCTGACAGTACTATAACAGTAATGATGTAACTAGTATTATAAACTGGGTGGTTCTAGCACTGAATGCTGATTGGCTGACAGTACTATAACAGTAATGATGTAGCTAGTGTTATAAACTGGGTGGTTCTATCCCTGAATATATATATTGGGGAAAGAAGCACCTTGCTATTGCTTGATGGATATAAAATAGGTCACAGCTTTCACAATGAACTGGCGGAGAAGTTTGAATGGCCAGAGCTTCTCTGGTGTGATGTGATCACATTGGACAATCAACTTTCAGTAACTTCAACAACAACTCAACAAGTCATTTAGTTGATTTCAGTTGATTTGGACTGATGTTGGTGAGTGAAGTGTACGCCCAAGCCACAAGCATGAATGCAGACTGCAGAGATATCATTACTACTTGAGATGAGAGATGAGATTGTACTTTATTAATCCACAAGGGGAAAGTAGTTTAGATGAGATTGTACTTTATTAATCCACAAGGGGAAAGTAGTTTAGATGAGATTGTACTTTATTAATCCACAAGGGGAATGTAGTTTAGATGAGATTGTACTTTATTAATCCACAAGGGGGCAGTAGTTTAGATGAGATTGTACTTTATTAATCCACAAGGGGGCAGTAGTTTAGATGAGATTTATCCAGAAATAAACCTAGTACGTGTCTGGGATGATTAACTGTCCTCCTCAGTCACCTCAACATAGGGCTCTGGTCAAAAGTAGTGCACTAAATAGGGAATAGGGTGTTATTTGGGAAGCACACTTTCTGCTCTGCTCTGGTGTGGCTCTGCCTGAGTAGACTATTTTAAAGTACAGAGAGTAACTGGTCCCTGGAGCCTGGTCTGTGGTGTGTCTTGCTGAATAGTTTTCTAGGCAGGTGGTGTATCTCACTAAGTAGACTCTGAACTTAGTAAAGAGCGCTTCTATCCGGCTGTTCTGTTTTCTGGAATGTTCTCTTGAGAGAATGTATTGTTAATATCACAGCATTACCTGTGACACTCTGTGCCCACATACTCATTTTGTATTGATAAGTATCAACAACAAAACTAAAAAAAAGGTATATTTCCTAAGACAAAATATGTGTGCATGCATCAGCTGTCCAAAAATAACACATCCTTTGTTCCATGTGTAAGGTTCCCCTGGTCTGCCTGGTCCAAGGGGAGAGAGGGGCTACTCTGGACCCCAAGGAGGAGAAGGGTCCCAAGGCAAACCTGGCAAGGAGGGGCTCCTGGGACCTCCAGGTAAAACAAACACACATTTGATCTTCACAAAGTGATACAGAAGCTCTGGAAAGGCTGTGAGGTCTTAATAAATACCATCGACACTGGCACGTGCAGAGTGCAGGGTTTTAATTTCTTCTCAAATCTTATAAAAATGAAAAATAATGACAAAGTTATAATAACCATAACTATACTTTTAACTCTAAAATGAAATAAATCAGTGTTCTGTTATTTCATCTGTTCATTTGTTCTTTCATCCCAGGTCTGAAAGGTGAAGAAGGTATGTTCATGTATCTCTTCATTCATAATGTTAACATGAAAGCACTGTGTGATAACTCTCTCATCTGTCCTCACTTGAATCCTGAATTTGACCATTTAGGTTTGTTAGCGTGTTATGTATGTTTGTACTCAGTGTTTGTACTGTAGCCTTTAAGTACGTTGCGTCCTCCTGTATTGTGTCATACGATAGTAGATCTACATAGGCTTTAACTAACGCCACCGATGTGTTATGATACATCCACATCTCTATACACACCTCTTCTTCCTGGTACCAGGTCCAGCAGGATAAACACACCTCTCTCCCCTGGTACCAGGTCCAGCAGGATAAACACACCTCTCTCCCCTGGTATCAGGTCCTTCAGGATAAACACACCTCTCTCCCCTGGTACCAGGTCCAGCAGGATAAACACACCTCTCTCCCCTGGTACCAGGTCCAGCAGGATAAACACACCTCTCTCCCCTGGTACCAGGTCCTTCAGGATAAACACACCTCTCTCCCTTGGTACCAGGTCCAGCAGGATAAACACACCTCTCTCCCTTGGTACCAGGTCCAGCAGGATAAACACACCTCTCTCCCCTGGTACCAGGTCCTTCAGGATAAACACACCTCTCTCCCCTGGTACCAGGTCCAGCAGGATAAACACACCTCTCTCCCCTGGTACCAGGTCCAGCAGGATCAGATGCCCATGTTCCTCGTCTGTTCTTCTCAGCAGCTCTGACCCGCCCACAGGCCAGGGCAGGAACCATAGTCTTCAACAAGGTCTTTGTCAACAAGAAGGAGGTCCATAACCAACACACAGGTGTGTGTTTGGGATACTGTACATCTCTGTCAATATTTTATCATCTTAGTTCTTGAATCTTAGACTGGAGTATTTATTTGAGTAAATAATGAATACTGAATTCTGATATACTGTATGTTGTGCTTGTTTGAATGCAAAACACTCACGACACAGTTATTTTTTTTTGCTATATCATTATATATTTTACAATACAACTTTGTTGTCCAAGAAAATTGAAGTTAATATCACTTGCTATAACATGTCTCTGTCTCCCCAGGTTACTTCACAGCCCCATTGAGTGGTAAATACTTGTTCAGCGCTACCCTAACATGCCATAAGAATGTGAAGATTGAGGCTGTCCTATCTAAGTGTAACTATGGCGTGGCGCGTGGGGGACTCTGCAGGCTACCAATCAGAGGGGCTGGAGAAACCCATGACACGGCCCTATGAAGGTGGGAAATACCGTCTGCGTCGACCTGGTCACCGGGAAACTGGCCCACTCTTCTGAAGCCCTCACCATCTTCAGCGGGATGCTGCTGTATGAGACCGTCTGATTGGCTAGGCTGTCAGCATGAGGCGGTCTGATTGGCTAGGACTGTCAGTTTGAGGCCATTTGATTGGATGGTTTGTACAAGAAGGATGAGTCTGATGGTGCTTACTGAGACAGCCAGAAGTGACTAAGAGGACAGTGTCTGAGATCAAGGTTGAATCAATGATGAAGATATAACTCTGTCTTTATGAATGAAGAAAAACATTAAGTTGAAGAAGTATCCTTTTATCGATCTATCCATTTGATGATTTGTTTTGTGTTTCCCAGTTTAAAGGAACAGATTAATCGGAACAAAGGGCCATTACACTTTATTCATTGACATTAACTTCCTTTGAAAGGAGATAACACTGCAGGGTTTTTACATTGTATTAATTCAATAGTTTGTTCGGCATTATAAAGTTGAATGTTTCTTGTTTCAGCTATCATCATAAGCTGGGCTGGAGGTCTCACACATATTCTTAAAGTTCAAAGCAAACTAGTTTGTTTTTGAAGTATCACACAAGAATAAAAAAATATTTTACACCCACAAATATGACTCTGGGATAGTTGTCCTGGGTTATTATTGAACACCTTTCAATTTCTATATGGTTCTGAAGTATGCAGTGAGGGAAAAAAGTTTTTGATCCCCTGCACGGCCAAGGCAACAAAGGAGTGGCTCAAGAAGAAGCACATTAAGGTCCTGGAGTGGCCTAGGGGGGGGGGGTCGTCCACATTTTTAAAACACCTGAAACAGCTTTTTCCTGCAATCTAGAGCTGTAATCATTATGCTTAATTCTATGTAAATATATATATATATATATTTTTTTTTTTCTACATATCTAACAATAACTCTTGAGCTGTCTGTATCCTCCCGAGTGGGGGTTATTTTTTAAAATAAACTAAATATGCTTCTCTGCATCTCTGCTAAAATCTGGGTAAAATATTGAAAGTAATGTGAGTCTTCTTCACTACAGGACAAGACACTACAAGACAGGATACTACAGGACAATACAGGACAGGACACTACAAGACAGGACACTACAGGACAGGACACTACAGGACAAGACATTACAGGGCAGGACACTACAGGACAGGACACTTCAGGACAGGACAGGGAACTACAGGACACTACAGGACAGGACACTACAAGACAGGATACTACAGGCCAGGACACTACAGGACAAGACATTACAGGACAGAACACTACAAGACAGGATACTACAGGCCAGGACACTACAGGACAAGACATTACAGGACAGAACACTACAAGATAGGACACTACAAGACAGGACACTACAGGACACTACAGGACAGGACACTACAAGACAGGACACTACAGGACAGGACACTACAGGACAAGACATTACAGGACAGAACACTACAAGACAGGATACTACAGGCCAGGACACTACAGGACAAGACATTACAGGACAGAACACTACAAGACAGGATACTACAGGCCAGGACACTACAGGACAAGACATTACAGGACAGAACACTACAAGATAGGACACTACAAGACAGGACACTACAGGACACTACAGGACAGGACACTACAAGACAGGACACTACAGGACAGGACACTACAGGACAAGACATTACAGGACAGAACACTACAAGACAGGATACTACAGGCCAGGACACTACAGGACAAGACATTACAGGACAGAACACTACAAGACAGGATACTACAGGCCAGGACACTACAGGACAAGACATTACAGGACAGAACACTACAAGATAGGACACTACAAGACAGGACACTACAGGACACTACAGGACAGGACACTACAAGACAGGACACTACAGGACAGGACACTACAGGACAAGACATTACAGGACAAGACAGGACACTACAAGACAGGACACTACAGGACAGGGAACTACAGGGCACTACAGGACAGGACAGGACACTACAGGACAGGACACTACAGAACACTACAGGACAGGACAGGACACAACACTACAGGAAAAGGCACTACAGGACAGGACACTACAGGACAGGAAACTACAGGACAGGACACTATAGGACAGGACACTACAGGACAGGACACTACAGGACACTACAGGACAGGACACTATAGGACAGGACACTACAGGACAGGACACTACAGGACAAGACATTACAGGACAGGACACTACAGGACAGGACACTATAGGACAGGACACTATAGGACAGGACACTACAGGACACTACAGGACAGGACACTACAGGACACTACAGGACAGGACACTACAGGACACTACAGGACACTACAGGAAACTACAGGACACTACAGGACAGGACACTACAGGACAGGACACTATAGGACAGGACACTACAGGACAGGACACTATAGGACAGGACACTACAGGACAGGACACTACAGGACAGGACACTACAGGACAGGACACTACAGGACAGGACACTATAGGACAGGACAAAACAGTCTCTTCTGGATAGCCTCTTCAGAATGGGTCCAGTTTTCTCTGGATGTCTGCTGACATGTATTGGAGTTCAGGAGGATGGAGTCTGTCTCCAGAATGGGTCCAGAGTGGATGAGTGGTGGAATGTATTGGAGTTCAGGAGGATGGAGTCTGTCTCCAGAATGGGTCCAGAGTGGATGAGTGGTGGAATGTATTGGAGTTCAGGAGGATGGAGTCTGTCTCCAGAATGGGTCCAGAGTGGATGAGTGGTGGAATGTATTGGAGTTCAGGAGGATGGAGTCTGTCTCCAGAATGGGTCCAGAGTGGATGAGTGGTGGAATGTATTGGAGTTCAGGAGGATGGAGTCTGTCTCCAGAATGGGTCCAGAGTGGATGAGTGGTGGAATGTATTGGAGTTCAGGAGGATGGAGTCTGTCTCCAGAATGGGTCCAGAGTGGATGAGTGGTGGAATGTATTGGAGTTCAGGAGGATGGAGTCTGTCTCCAGAATGGGTCCAGAGTGGATGAGTGGTGGAATGTATTGGAGTTCAGGAGGATGGAGTCTGTCTCCAGAATGGAATGTTTTTTGGGATGCATCTTTTACCAGGCAATCTAATCTTTTTTTTTTTTTTTACAAAGTATTCAAAGAATGTCCAGCCTCTGTATACACTACCATTCAAACGATTGGGGTCACTTAGAAATGTCCTTGTTTTCGAAAGAAAAGCAATTCTTTTTGTCCATTAAAATAACATCAAATTGATCAGAAATAAAGTGTAGACATTGTTAATGTTGTAAATGGCTATTGTAGCTGGAAACAGCAGTTTTTTAATGGAATATCTACATAGGCGTACAGAGGCCCATTATCTGCAACCATCAGTCCTGTGTTCCAATGGCACGTTGTGTTTGCTAATCCAAGTTTATCATTTAAAAAGGCTAATTGATCATTAGAAAACCCTTTTGCAATTATGTTAGCGCAGCTGAAAACTGTTGTGCTGATTAAAGAAGCAATAAAACTGGCCTTCTTGAGACTAGTTGAGTATCTGGAGCATCAGCAATTGTGGGTTCGATTACAGGCTCAGAATGGCCAGAAACAAATAACTTTCTTCTGAAACTCATCAGTCTATTCTTGTTCTGAGAAATGAAGGCTGTTCCATGCGAGAAATTGCCAAGAAACGGAAGATCTCGTACAACGCTGTGTACTACTCCCTTCACAGAACAGTGCAAACTGTCTCTAACCAGAATAGAAAAAGGAGTGGGAGGCCCCGGTTCCCAACTGAGCAAGAGGACAAATACATTAGAGTGTCTAGTTTGAGAAACAGACGCCTCACAGGTCCTCAACTGGCAGCTTCATTAAATAGTACCCGCAAAACACCAGTCTCAACGTCATCAGTGAAGAGGCGACTCCGGGATGCTGACCATCTAGGCAGAGTTGCAAAGAAAAAGCCATATCTCAGACTGGCCAATAAAAAGAAAAGATTAAGATCGGCAAAACAACACAGACACTGGACAGAGGAAGATTGGAAAAAAGTGTTATGGACAGACAAATCGAAGTTTGAGGTGTTCGGATCACAAAGAAGAACATTTGTGAGACGCAGACCAAATGAAAAGATGCTGGAGAAGTTCTTGATGCCATCTGTCAAGCATGGTGGAGGCAATGTGATGGTCTGGGGGTGCTTTAGTGGTGGTAATAATAATAAATAATAATATGCCATTTAGCAGACGCTTTTATCCAAAGCGACTTACAGTCATGCGTGCATACATTTTTTTTTTGTGTGTGTGGTAAAGTGGGAGATTTGTACAGGTTAAAAGGGATCTTGAAGAAGGAAGGCTATCACTCCATTTTGCAACGCCATGCCATACCCTGTGGATGGCGCTTGATTGGAGCCAATTTCCTCCTACAACAGGACAATGACCCAAAGCACAGCTCCAACTATGCAAGAACTATTTAGGGAAGAAGCAGTCAGCTTGTATTCTGTCTATAATGGAGTGGCCAGCACAGTCACCGGATCTCAACCCTATTGAGCTGTTGTGGGAGCAGCTTGACCGTATGGTACGTAAGACGTGCCCATCAAGCCAATCCAACTTGTGGGAGGTGCTTCAGGAAGCATGGGGTGAAATCTCTTCAGATTACCTCAACAAATTGACAACTAGAATGCCAAAGGTCTGCAAGGCTGTAATTGCTGCAAATAGAGGATTCTTTGACGAAAGCAAAGTTTGAAGGACACAATTATTATTTCAATTAAAAATCATTATTTCTAACCTTGTCAATGACTACATTTCCTATGCATTTTGCTATATTTCCTATTCAAACTCATTTCATGTATATTTTCATGGAAAACAAGGACATTTCTAAGTGACCCCAAACTTTTGAACGGTAGTGTACTTTTTCAATCATCACTACAGGGCTTGTCAAAACTCCCAACAGCGGTTTACTGTTTCTGTTTCAGTCCAGGCCGCAATGACTCATATCAGTGATCCACTGTCAACAAGAGAAATTGTGACCATGCAGGCCAGGATGTATCAGAATAGGATATCACTCTACAGGACAGGATATCACTCTACAGGACAGGATATCACTCTACAGGACAGGATATCACTCTACAGGACAGGATATCACTCTACAGGACAGGATATCACTCTACAGGACAGGATATCACTCTACAGGACAGGATATCACTCTACAGGACAGAATGTCACTCTACAGGACAGGATATTACTCTACAGGACAGGATATCACTCTACAGGACAGGATATCAGTCTACAGGACAGGATATCAGTCTACAGGACAGGATATCACTTTACAGGACAGGATATCACTCTACAGGACAGGATATCACTCTACAGGACAGGATATCACTCTACAGGACAGGATATCACTCTACAGGACAGGATATCACTCTACAGGACAGAATGTCACTCTACAGGACAGGATATCACTCTACAGGACAGAATGTCACTCTACAGGACAGGATATCACTCTACAGGACAGGATATCACTCTACAGGACAGGATATCACTCTACAGGACAGGATATCACTCTACAGGACAGGATGCCGCTCTACAGGACAGGATATCACACTACAGGACAGGATGCCGCTCTACAGGACAGGATATCACTCTACAGGACAGGATATCACTCTACAGGACAGGATATCACTCTACAGGACAGGATATCACTCTACAGGACAGGATATCAATCTACAGGACAGGATATCACTCTACAGGATAGGATATCACTCTACAGGACAGGATGTAGCAGGCCAGGATTCCTGTAGGTACAGAGATAGTACAGAGATAGCACCTTGTAGGCACAGAGATAGTGCCCTGTGGGTACAGAGATAGTGCCCTGTGGGTACAGAGATAGTGCCCTGTGGGTACAGAGATAGTGCCCTGTGGGTACAGAGATAGTGCCATGTGGGTACAGAGATAGTGCCCTGTAGGTACAGAGATAGTGGCCTGTGGGTACTGTAGGTACAGATGGATGTTGCTGCCAAGTGGCCCATTGCGTTAGCATGCGGAGCTGACATTCAATATTTTTCTTAAAACACTGACAAAACTAAGAAAAACTAGAACAGATGCTGTTATCATCTTCACACATCAACTCATGTTCACATAAATACTTGACTTACGCGAAAGGTCTATTTCTGTGAAAGTTTCAGAAGTTGTTGATAGTCTTAATCAGGTAAAGCATAGGCCAGGGGTGCATCAATTTTTGGGCTTGGTGGGCCAAAAGATAATCTGCATGGTGGGCCAAAATATAATCTGCATGGTGGGCCAAAATATTATATGCATGGTGGGCCAAAATATAATCTGCATGGTGGGCCAAAATATAATCTGCATGGTGGGCCAAAATAGAATCTGCATGGTGGGCCAAAATAGAATCTGCATGGTGGGCCAAAATATAATCTGCATGGTGGGCCAAAATATAATCTGCATGGTGGGCCAAAATATAATCTGCATGGTGGGGCAAAATCTGAGTGGTGGGCCAAAATATAATAATATGCCATTTAGCAGACGCTTTTATCCAAAGCGACTTACAGTCATGCATGCATGGGCTCCTGAGTGGCGCAGTGGTCTAAGGCACTGCATCTCAGTGCTTGAGGCGTCACTACAGACCCCCTGGTTCGATTCCAGGCTGTATCACAACCGGCCGTGATTGGGAGTCCCATAGGGCGGCACACAATTGGCCCAGCATCGTCCAGGTTTGGCCGGTGTAGGCCGTCATTGTAAATAAGAATTTGTTCTTAACTGACTTGCCTAGTTAAATAAAGATAAAAATGCATACATTTTTTGTGTATGGGTGGTCCCGGGGATTGAACCCACTACCCTGGCGTTACAAGCGCCGTGCTCTACCAGCTGAGCTACAGAGGACCACACCATAATCTGCATGGTGGGGCATGGGCTGAACAAATAGACATGATCTATCTTTACTGAACTAAAATATAAACACAACATGCAACAATTTCAAAGATTTGACTAAATTACTGTTAATATAAGGAAATCAGTCAATTGAAATAAATTAATTAGCCCCTAATCTATCGATTTGACATGACTGGGCAGGGGCGCAGCCATGGGAATGAGTTTTTCCCCGCAAAAGGGCTTTATTACGGACAGAAATACTCCTCAGTTTCATCAGCTGTTCGGCTGGTTTGTCTCGGACGATCCCGCAGGTGAAGAAGCCGGATCTGGAGGTCCTGGGCTGGCATGGTTACACATGGTCTGCGGTTGTGAGGCCGGTTGGATATACTGCCAAATTCTATAAAACAACGTTGGAGGCGGTTTATGGTAGAGAAATAAACATACAATTATCTGGCAACAGCTCTGGTGGACATTCTTGCAGTCAGCATGCCAATTGCACGCTCCCTCAAAACTTGAGACATCTGTGGCATTGTGTTGTTTGACAGAACTACACATTTTAGAGTGGCCTTTTATTGTCCCCAGCACAAGGTGCACCTGTGTAATGATCATGCTGTTTAATCAGCTTCTTGATATGCCACACCTGTCAGGTGGATGGATTATCTTGGCAAAGGAGAAATGCTCACTAACAGGGATGTAAACACATTTTTGCACAACATTTTAGAGAAATAATTATTTTGTGCGTTTGGAAAATATCTGGGATCTTTTATGAAACATAATAATTAAAATAATTGGTCATTTAGCAGACGCTCTTATCCAGAGCGACTTACAGGAGCAATTAGGGTTAAGTGCCTTGCTCAAGGGCACATCGACAGATTATTCACCTAGTCGGCTCGGGGATTAGAACCAGCGACCTTTCGGTTACTGGCACAACGCTCTTAACCACTAAGCTACCTGCCGCCCAACATGGGAACAACACTTTACATGTTGCGTTTATATTTTTGTTCAGTAGAAAATATAAAAGATAAACAATAGCTTTTTAGGGTCTTTAAACAACAGCTTTTTAGCAAGCAATCATAAAATCACACTTCAAACATTAATCAAATTGTAGCCATATAACTTGACATCTAGCAACACATTCTGATTACCAGTATTAAATATGTATTAAAAAAATAACCATTGTGGCACAGAAACTGCAACCAAGTTCCTATGTTCATATGGCTAATAACTTGAACATGGGTCATATGGCTAATAACTTGAATATGGGAAAGGTGTAACAATTTGTATTTGCAGCAGTAAGTCACTGAAATGCATCAGAGAGGTATTGGAAAGTTCAGGAAAACATCAGAGAAGCTCATCAGGCCTCTATCCTTTTGGGGGCCCTAAGCGGAACCCTCTTGGCAATGGATTTTTTTTAAATTGCAAAAATGGTGGTCCTCTGTAGCTCAATTGGTAGAGCTTGGCGCTTGTAACGCCAGGGTAGTGGATTCGATCCCCGGGACCACCCATACGTAAAAATGTATGCAATGTATGACTGTAAGTCGCTTTGGATAAAAGCGTCTGCTAAATGGCTTATTATTATATTATTAAAGCATTTCTACTAATTTTGTCATGGGGTGTAGAGCCAAAAGTTGCTGTTTTAAAACTAATTTCATGCAATTCTACTCATTTTGCCATGACTTATGTCATGTTCATATGATATCTGAGTGAGAGTGACTAACAAAATCAATGGGGGCACAAAGGTGAACCGGTGGACTGTCTTCACTGATCTGCAGTCCTCCCCTTCCCCCTACACACACACACAGACACACACACACACACGGGCAGGGCACACACACACACACACACACACACACACACACACACACACACACACACACACACACACACACACACACAGACACACGGGCACACACACACACACACACACAGACACACGGGCACACACACACACACACACAAACGCACAGCATGTGAGAGACTATCGGAGCCAACCTCAGTGTTGCTCTATTAGCATTTAAACACCTCTGTCCAGGCCACCCTCCTGTGTTCCCAGTGTAGCACAGTACAGCTAATCAACACACTCAAGGTCAATGGACTCCACTCTACAAAGGCTGAGCCAGGTCAAGACAAGACCAGAATATCAGTCTGACCAGCCAATGGGAAGTGAATAAGAACACAGCAGGATATCCTTGTCCAGAACAGTCAGTTAAGCAGCTTTATGTACAGATAGCAAATGACACTTTCATTGTAACTGGTTGCTGGGATCATTCCAAAGCTTAACTACAAACACAGCATTTTAAACATTAAAACATTATTAAAACAAACTTGAAATATTAATATCAAGCAAGTAATATGCCCTCCCCCCCCCCCACCCCCACACACACAAATATAAGACTTACATAGAAAATGACAAACACCCACAAGTTCCGTAGTGAAGACAGAACCAGACTAAGCAGAGTTGGAGAAAATGGGGAAAAATGACTCCGAACCAATATATTCCCTGGGATGTGGCCAATATCTCCCCTGTGGGAAATATCTGTTGGGATGTGGGGGTTGAAATGAAATTACAGAATGAAAGTAATTGGTTTTAAATCAAGGGCCTCCTGCCGACTAGCTGTGTAGTAATCTATTGCTAGGGGCCTCTCCTACAGCTCTTATTATTGAAATAGGGGCCATTACAAGAGCTCTTATTATGAAATAGGGGCCTTTACTACAGCTCTTATTATGAAATAGCTTCTTTTGATGTGAGGAATGAGAAAAAAGAGAGCAGCAGTCCTCCTAACACAACAATGCCAGTCAAATCAATGGTGGAAAACATCATGAAAGAGAGAGAGACAGAGCGAGAATTACTTGACACATTGGAAAGAATTAACAAAAAAACAGAGCAAACTAGAATGCTATTTGGCCCTAAACAGAGAGTACACAGTGGCAGAATACCTGACCACTGTGACTGACCCAAATTTAAGGAAAGCTTTGTCTATGTACAGACTCAGTGAGCATAACCTTGCTATTGAGAAAGGCCGCCGTAGGCAGACCTGGCTCTCAAGAGAAGACAGGCTATGTGCACACTGCCCACAAAATGAGGTGGAAACTGAGCTGCACTTCCTAACCTCCTGCCAAATGTATGACCATATTAGAGACACATATTTCCCTCAGATTACAGAGATCCACAAATAATTTGAAAACAAACCCAATTTTGATAAACTCCCTTATCTACTGCGTGAAAACCCACAGTGTGCCATCACAGCTGCAAGATTTGTGACCTGTTGCCACAAGAAAAGGGCAACTAGTGAAGAACAACACATATTTATGTTTATATATTTTCCCATTTGTACTTTAACTATTTGCACATTGTTACAACATTGTATATATACATAATATGACATTTGAAATGTCTTTATTCTTTTGAAACTTCTGAGTGTAATGTTTACTGTTAATATTTATTGTTTATTTCACTTTTGTTTACTATCTACTTCACTTGCTTTGGCAATGTTAACATAAGTTTCCCATGCCAAGTCCTTAAATTGAAATTGAATTGAAAATAAAATTGAAATTGAATTGACAGAGCGAGAGAGAGAGGTAAAGAGATTGTGTAAGAGGGAGAGGAGAGAGAGAGAGAGAGAGAGAGAGAGAGAGAGAGAGAGAGAGAGAGAGAGAGAGAGAGAGAGAGAGAGAGAGAGAGACAGAGAGAGACAGAGAGACAGAGAGACAGAGAGAGACAGAGAGAGACAGAGAGAGAGAGAGAGAGAGAGAGAGAGAGAGAGAGAGAGAGAGAGAGAGAGAGAGAGAGAGAGAGAGAGAGAGAGAGAGAGAGAGAGAGAGAGAGAGAGAGAGAGACAGAGAGAGACAGAGAGAGAGAGAGAGAGAGAGAGAGAGAGAGAGAGAGAGAGAGAGAGAGAGAGAGAGAGAGAGAGAGAGAGAGAGAGAGAGAGAGAGAGAGAGAGAGAGAGAGAGAGAGAGAGAGAGAGAGAGAGAGAGAGAGAGAGAGAGAGAGAGAGAGAGAGAGAGAGAGAGAGACAGAGAGACAGAGAGAGAGAGAGAGAGAGACAGAGAGAGAGAGAGAGAGAGAGAGAGAGACCGGTTTAGACTTTCCTGTCTATAATCTATCCTAAAATAGGTTTGAATATTCACATCCATCCACCTGTAGCCTACTATTATTTCATGCATATTTACAGCTAACTGTGGTCTGACCCATTCCAGCCAGTCTGGGTCGTCTCTGTCTCCCTCCATGTAGCAGATAAGCTGTAGGTCAACCTCTTGAACCCCAGGCACCAGAACATCCAGGCACCAGCACGTCTACCCAGGACGGCATTGGACAGAGGGCAGACAAATGCTCAAATCGTGGGGGGAGGTGGTGTGTGTGTTGATTTTTTTTTTTTTGATGTGTGTGTGTGTGTGTGTGTGTGTGTGTGTGTGTGTGTGTGTGTGTGTGTGTGTGTGTGTGTGTGTGTGTGTGTGTATGCATAGATTAGATGGGTTTAGTCTGGTGTGGTTGACATTCTGGGTGGTTGTGCAGTGTGTGGGGAACAAAAGGCTTGCAGGACAGAGGTATGAGAAACAGGAAGATCTGCAGCTCCGCACCACAAACACATTTTAGTCATTTAACAGACACTCTTATCCAGAGCGACTGCGTACATTTTCATACTTTATTTTTCATACTGGCCCCCCATGGGAATCAAACCCACAACCCTGGCATTGCAAATTCCATACTCTACCAACTGAGCCACACTGGACCATGTCTCTGCTGCTACATTACCCTGCCTCCACTGCTACATTACCCTGCCTCTACTCTAGTCCTCCAGTCCCCTGCTGCTACATTACCCTGCCTCTACTCTAGTCCTACAGTCCCCTGCTGCTACATTACCCTGCCTCCACTGCTACATTACCCTGCCTCTACTCTAGTCCTACAGTCCCCTGCTGCTACATTACCCTGCCTCTACTGCTACATTACCCTGCCTCTACTGCTACATTACCCTGCCTCCACTGCTACATTACCCTGCCTCTACTCTAGTCCTACAGTCCCCTGCTGCTACATTACCCTGCCTCTACTCTAGTCCTCCAGTCCCCTGCTTCTACATTACCCTGCCTCCACTGCTACATTACCCTGCCTCCACTCTAGTCCTACAGTCCCCTGTAGCTCATTTACATTTACATCTACGTCATTTAGCAGACGCTCTTATCCAGAGCGACTTACAAATGCTCAGTTGGTAGAGCATGGCGCTTGCAACGCCAGGGTTGTGGGTTCGTTTCCCACGGGGGGTGGGGGGGGGGGCAGTATGAAAATGTATGCACTCACTAACTGTTAAGTCGCTCTGGATAAGAGTGTCTGCTAAATGACTTAAATGTAGTCTGGTCAGTAGGGGTTCTGAGAGTGATACATGGGTCATCAGACTCTCAAGGTTTATATCTATTGTTATTTTTACTACTGCTCTTTAATTATTTGTTACTTTTATTTCGTATTATTTTATATTGTATTTTTTGTGTGATTTTTTATTTGTATTTTATCTTTTGGTATTATTTCTTAAAACTGCATTGTTGGTTAAGGGCTTGTAAGGAAAAAATAAAATATATATATAAAAAAATGTATGCACGCATGACTGTAAGTCGCTTTGGATAAAAGCGTCTGCTAAATGGCATATTATTATTATTATTATTAAGGATTATATGTGCAACATTTAGGAATCAAAGTTAAAAAAGAATCATAAGAAAGTGCAGAGAATATTCCAGAATGGTATAGAAAGAACACAGTGAGGTCACCGTTATTTGGTGGACATTTCTATGAGGGCTTTATCTTTTCATCTTTTTATTTTATTTTTTATTTAACTTGGCAAGTCAGTTAAGAACACATTCTTATTTACAATGACGGCCTACACCGGCCAAACCCGGATAAAGGGGGAAGCTATGTCACCACGCAACACAAAGTGTGCTGTTGTAACTCAAGTTAAATAATTAATGTTCTTTATAAGTTATTGAATATCCTACAAGCCTGATATGAGTAAAACATTTCTATCATGTATTGGAAAGCATTTTGACCCCTTGAACTTCACAAATAAAACTTGGAAATTAACTAGGCCTATTGAGCAACAGCGTGAAAAAACACAACCAGTCCAAACAAGACAAGCCCATAATAAGGTGGCAGCCAACAAGCCGATAAAGCCATAGAACTGCTGCTCTACCCACAGCCTTTGACACCACGGCTTTTGTTAACGCTTCACATTGAAATTGACCCTGGCCCTGTGCGAGGGAAGGAGGAGGCGGTGTTTTCTGAAGGCACAGACAACAACAAAAAAACTATTCGGCAATTGACAATTTCCTGAAGGGAGGTCGGGCTTATCACTCCCAAATCTCTCTCCTAAGTGTCCCATCTGGAGTGGTCCCAGGTTGGCTGAATTGGTTCAAGCACGCAAATGACATTGTTACATGCACACACAATGGACTAACTACCTGAGAGAGAAGCTGGAACCAAAGCTCAGAATCTATGCTGTGTGTTTTACCACTCCAGAAGTGAGTGACGTCCTCTTCGGAAACTTTATGCCAAATATTTCAGGTAAGGAATGACTATTTTATCAGTGTATAAAGTACTGCAGAGATGTAATCGGAAGAAAAATTGGCATATATTCTAAACCAGGGTTCTTCAATTCCGGTCCTGGAGGGCCGAAACACCTCTGTTTTTCATCCTCTCCTTCTAATCAGGTGCTAATTCAGACCTGGATCACCAGGTGAGTGCAATTAACTACCAGGTAGAAATAAAAAAAAGAAGTGTTTCGGCCCTCCAGGACCGGAATTGAAGAACCCTGTTCTAAACTGTTCTCGGGCAAAGTTGGTTGGTGCAATTTTGCGCACGCGTTTAAATAATGACCATGAATCAGTAGAGTTCAGTAGTGTAGAGAATGTTGTCTGCTTCGTTTTCTCTTTGAATGAAATGATTATAATTGTAATGACCCATAGTTCTTCGAGTCACCACACTTATTATTGTACTGCGTACCACACGTCGTCTTCGTGCGTTGAATTAGGCTGATATTATGGCACAATTGCCTTCACTTAGCGCGGTAAATAATCGACTTTTCTCTCGGTGGAGACTGCTATTGGGTGTTTTACACATGAGTTACATTTTCTAACAGGGAATTTAATATTTTTTAAGATGCCTTAAAATAATATTGTCACAGGCATATAAATATGCCTTCACTAAGCAGTGTAATACTTGTTAGTTTGAACATGTGCAGCTAATGTTTCCACACATGCCTCCAAAATCGGGACAGTAGAATTCAATCACATGCAGTCAGTTATAAATGTATGTATCTTCAGGGCCTATTCAATCAAAACCGTAAGCAGATTTCTTGTTTAGTCTACTCTATACATTTTTACATGCAGAATTACATTTTCATTCAATGTGATCAAAGATATCTACTGGACAAGCTTCTGTACAGTTTCTGTACAATATATTTGTGTAAGGTTTTCTGTGCATCTTCCTATATAACTATCTCTGTCCTGTCTCTGTGTCCCAGCAGGTATGATTCAAAGGAAGGAGGTGGTTCTGTCAGTCCTGGGGGAGCTGCAGGATGCCACAGAGAGCTCCGGCCTGGACGCCCTCACCAGGGTAGCTCTGGAGGTCCACCAGGTCCTGACCCCCTTCACCCTACCCTCTTCCTCCTGCCAGGAGTTCCCTGACTGGGCAGGCATCGACGGCGTGGCCCATAGCCTGTACCCTGCTGACGCCCCTGGAGGCCTCCTACCTCTGGTCTGTAAGGGAGAGGGGAACCTGCTGTTTGATGCAGCCAGCATGCTGCTAGTGGGGACTACTAGTCTCAGTGTGGAGCTACAGGTGAGCAGGAAGTGTTTCTTTTTGCATTTGAATGAAATATGTGTTTCATTGGCTTCTGTGGATTTTGTATTTCCAAAGCATGAAGGTTATAATTTACGTCATTTTGAATGTGGATAACTCAGAGCTAAAATGTATTTTCCATGTTTTCAAAAATATAAAAATACTGCATTCTGACAACACATGTTTGCAAGATTATAATTAGTTACTGTATCGGTCTGTAGCCTAATTTGTACTGTACGTGTCCTCCGTTCCCTCCAGGTGCGTACAGTGGTGGACATGCTGCTGTGGAAGAGGTACTACCTGGGTGGTATGATCGACTCCAAGGTGATGCTGCAGGCAGCCAGGTTCAGCCTGTGTGCCGAGGAGTCCCAGGATATGCTCAACCTCCCCCTCTCTGTCCTCGAGGCTATCTTCGACGCCGACGTCAAAGCCTCCTGCTTCTCCGGCTCCTATGCCAACATGTGGCACCTCTACGCCCTCTCCTCTGTCCTCCGGTGCAACATCTACTCTGTCTACCCCATGTACAACCTCAAGATACGGCCCTACTTCAACCGCCTGATAAGACCGAGGTCCTACCCCGAAGACCTGGATCCAATCACCATGCACATCATGTGGTCTGGAGAGCTGGAGGGGGGCTCCACCAGCTCCAGGTTCAGACCCAGAGTCTTTGTAGCGTTAGTCCAGGCTAGTGACCTCCAGATGGGCAGTCCTAACGACGAGCAGAGGGTCCCCCCGCTGAAGTCCCTGGAGCTTCTCAACCGGGACTCTCACCTATCCTACTCCAGTCTGAAGGACAAGTACAACATCACCAAGAGCACCTTCTACCGCTGGAGGCGGCAGACACAGGAGCACCGCAAGAAATCTGCTGCCAGGTCCACCTCTATACAACTCCTTAATACTCTTTGTCTGTTGTAGATACTGATGACATCAGCATCATGGCACTCTGGCACTTTCCCACTTTTTAATGGCTTGTTGTGTTTGTTTGTGTTGTTTGGTCTGTATGTTTTAACCTTCTGCTGACATTGAATGAGTATTAATCTGTCTATCTCTTTCTGTGAAGGTACGAGGCCAAACACTTCGTCCAGGCGTGCTACCTGGAAGGGAATCTCATCCCACTGCACCAGTTTAAAGAGTTCTTCCCTGAGATCTCCAGGTAAATAAGACACTGAAAGCACCGTCAACACAGTTCAGATCCCCACATGATGTACTTCTTTTATCGTTTTTTAAATGGTTCAAAAAATTATATCGATTTTTAACTTGACTTTTCTGTGCCCAGAGAGCCATGGTCATGCTGCCGTTGTCTTGTATAGTTATGCTGCTGAATGACCTTTCCTTTGGAACAACAACAATGTGATTCTCTTCCAGGTCCACCTACTATGCCTGGAAGCACGAGCTGATCTCGTCCGGCGGTAGTTTCTCCACGGGGGAGGTGAGTCCAGGGGACAGCACGGAGCAGGAATCCTGGTCCTCCCCTGAGTCCAAGCCCGGGCAGGAGGACCGTGAGGTAGAGCCAGAACCAGAGCACCACAACAGCGTGGCCAGTCTGTTTGGCCTGAACTACAACAATGATAAGATGGACGGGGAACGGGCCCAGAACCTGGCGCTGATGCAGGAAGCCAAGAAGGTTCTTCAGAAATGCATCGCTATGAACACCTCGTTCCCCTTCAGGATCTTCAAGAGGAGCTTCCCAGGCATCTCCAGGTCAGCCACAAGGATTTGACTGATGTATAGCATGGCCTTTAATCAATGATTTGTCTTTTTGTTATTTTATTCATCTTTTTTTTTTTTTGCCTTCTGTTTTCTTTCTTTCTCCCTCCTTCATTTTATTGATTTACTGTTAAGTGTGTTACAATTTGAAATGCAGTTTAACTAAAGTTTTAATTTGAAATAATCCAGATCCACATACTACAACTGGAGAAGGGAGGCCATGCTGTTCAATAGAAGCTACAAGGCTAGACGCAGTGAAGACGGCTCCGATGCGGATAAGAGTAGCCCCACCGGTGGTCTGTCCCCTATCAGGGGGACTGAGAGCCATGGTCACGCTGCCGCCGTCTTCCCCATAATGAAGATCTGTAGAAACAACCGTAAAGGCTTCAGGCTGGTGTTCCTACGCAGGAAGAAACTGAGAGAAGCAGCCAAGGTGAAGTTGTGGAAGTCAAGATGGCCGTTGTCCAAGTTCAAAGTGAACTACCCCTCCCTGTCACTCTGTTTCTATTGGATGTGGCGCAACGGCCCGAGTCAAAACAGGAAGGAGGAAATCACCCACCCGTCTCTAGAGGTGAACAGACCTGAGAATATTATGGAGAGCGACAACCCAGTAATGGAGAACGTTAACGCCGTGACGAAGAGTGAGATGAAGACGAGGGGTCTGACACAGGACGTGTTCTTCTCTGAGGGGGATCCAACAGAGGGTCCGAGAGGCCCTTCCACAATAACCTCTGTGACACCCCCCTTTGATGCCCCTCTCCCTCTACCCAGGTCCCCCCTGCCCCTCCCCAACCCAGCCAAGATGTCCGCCGCCGCCACCACCGCAACAGACGACCAGATGTTTGTGATGGATCTGGTGGTCCTGGCCAACTTCAAGGCCAAGGCCAAGCTGTTCCTCCAGCAACGCTTCGAGGAGAAGTCCTTCCCCACCTTCAAAGAGTTCAGGTCCTACTTCCCCCTGACTCCCCGCTCTACCTATTATATGTGGAAGAGGGCCCTGCATCACGGCGTGCCACTGGTACATGGCTGAGAGACATGGCTGAGAGAGGGCACCAAGTGAAATGGTGGTCATACACTTTGTTACAGTAGCTTTAAGCAGAAGGGTGTCCCTGTAACAAACTGAAATGCTCTCGTCTCTAGTCTCTTCAGAATCCTAAACTATCCCCTCTCCCCCCTTCACTCCCTCAAACAGAGCCATCAGTATCAACTCACCCCCTCACCCACTTTTTTATTTTTTATGATGTAGATTTTTCACAATTTTTCTTCAACTGAGCACACTGTATTTGTTTGGTTGGAGGTTTGTTTGAGCACCTGGGTGAAGCCTAATGCATTGGAATTGTAGCTAAATGCATCTTAATCATGATTTGTCCTCCTCCTTGTTTGTTCCTGTCCTCCCTCCATTCCTTTATCTATCACCTTCAGCTCATGGACATTTGCACGTGTGTGAAAAGAGACTGTTCCACTAATCTTCCGCTGGCCTCCAGGCAAAAGGCAGTTCAAAGTCACCCTGATGGTGACAGTGGAGCTTTATTTAAATGGCTCTTTGTTTGAGAATGGTTGTTCCTTCTCCTCTTGTCTCTGTAGTCTTGGTTTTAATCCCATCTCTCTCAGGATGGTTGGTTTTAATCATCTCTCTCGGGATGGTTGGTTTTAATCTCATCTCTCTCGGGATGGTTGGTTTTAATCCCATCTCTCTCAGGATGGTTGGTTGGTTTTCATCTCATCTCTCATCTCTCTCTTAGTTCGTTAGTAATTGTTTTCAGGGTGTGCTGTTTTTGTTAATCCATTTGATGTCTGTCTATCTGTTCTAGAGGATTCCAAGTGGTTTACCTTTTTTTGTTAATGAGTTGTATTGAAAGAAGTCTGTATCTGTTCTAGAGGATTCGTAGTGGTTGAAGTTTTTTGTATTTTATTTTGTATTTTTTTTTTGATTTGTTGTATTGAAAGAAGTCTGTTTGAGTTATGGAGGATTCGTAGTGGTTGAAGTTTTTTGTATTTTATTTTGTATTTTTTTTTTGATTTGTTGTATTGAAAGAAGTCTGTTTGAGTTATGGGGAAAGGTATTTGTTTCAGAAATCAAGTGTATCCTTTTTTTCCCCCCTCCCTTTTGGTTGTCCAGGCATGTTCTGCAAACACTGAGTTTTGATTCCCCCCAAAAATGTGACAATTGAATGTACATCCAAAAGGATGATTTCACTTGGTGCATCGCTGTTTCCGTTTCAGGGTCTTTACTTCAACATGGTGTGATTTATATAGCAGTAGATGCTACACCAAACAGGTAATCACCTATAGCTGTGGCCCAGCGAGTCTCCTAACTCTAGGTGTTCTGCACTATGTTATTTCATTGGGATACAGAACATATCTCAACCACAAACAGTATGAGGGGGGTTTATTGGTTTTCCACCATATGTTACAGGGTTGTCTTTTCAAGACACATTTGTTTTATTTTCATTGACAAATTTGTTTACTAATGAATGTTTACAACACTTCTGGACTCACTACCAGAACATGTAATTATAATATACTAATTGGCCTCATTGAGTATATATTTCCTTTTATGAATCTCTATTTTCTTTATGATTACCATACTTTTTTAATTTTTTTAACTACCCATCATGTTTTTGTCTGGTTACTATACTGTGAAGTGTCTTCTTGATATTTGAAGTCTTAAACTATGGTATGTTAGTTTTCATCAATTATGTTTTTGACTTTTACATAAAAAAAATTTTTAATGTCAGTAATTTTTTTTCCAAACCACATTTTCTCTTGAGTATTGACATTTTTAGACACTGGTGTATAACTGCCATCATAGTAACCAAACATTCTATATTTCAGTTTCTGCATATTTATTTGTTTGTCATCTGATGGAGTGTACTACAACAACAACAACATGTTTCTCACTCACATAGTGGAAAATATTTTTTACCCCATTTTGCTATAAGGCAGAATATCAATAAAACCACCAACTCAAACTCGGCTTGTGCTTGATTGCAAGTCAACCCAATCGTACTGCTTCTAACTCCATTCACATACCTGGCAGCAGGTTATCAAGCTTTAGTTTAGACGTGTGATTTTTATTCCGTTGTAGTTCATTGTCCTCGAGCTTGAGGAGACCGTGATGTAGGACTAGTCTTCTGAGGCGTCGACCAAGCTGAGTTCTAAACACGGTGATCGCAGTGGGCTTCTTAATCTGCTTCGACAGGGGGCATGTTCTTTTCTCAATCGATGGCTCTCTCCCAACTGCTATGTCAATGGGCCATAGTGCGGTTGTTCATTTTCTGATGTCTTTTTCACCTGTGCCGACATTTACATTTACATTTACGTCATTTAGCAGACGCTCTTATCCAGAGCGACTTACAAATTGGTGCATTCACCTTATAGCCAGTGGAATAACCACTTTACAATGTTTTTTTGGGGGGGGGGGGTAGAAGGATTACTTGATCCTATCCCAGGTATTCCTTAAAGAGGCGGGGTTTCAAATGTCTGCTCAATCATCATCTGATTTCTGAGTGGCAGAACGTGTTCTGTATATCATGTCATGTTACCCATTTATCAAAGCTAAAGGCAGTGGAACAAAGTGGGGCTTCAGATCGTTTTTACAGGTAGCCATGAAGTTCATGTGAATTGCCAACTGAATCTGTCTGACCAACAAGTGTTTGAAAAACAACCATAGTTTTTCTAAGGTTCAGATGAGATTGTCTGACCTCATAAAAGAGCAAGATGGTGGTGAAAGCAACTCTTCATTCACTCTCCCCATAGGGAGTTACAGTGCATCAAATGCACAACTCAGTCTTTGACCATGATGACACGATCTCTTTCTGACTCTAGTCTCCATTCTGTCTGCTCTATTGTCCTTGTGCTAATGAAGGGAATGGCTGGCGGGGGGGGGGGGGGGGGGTGTAATTGTATGCATGGTGACAGAGGTGTAAGTAGATGAGAGAGGGATAGGAGTTCCAGGGGTGCAGAGAGAGAACGATCTGGGGCCTGGGTAGAGAGGGTGGGAGAGGGCCTGGGTAGAGGGGGCCTGGGTAGAGAGAGTCTGGGTAGAGAGGGTGGGAGAGGGTCTGGGTAGAGAGGGCCTGGGTAGAGAGGGTCTGGGTAGAGGGGGCCTGGGTAGAGAGGGTCTGGGTAGAGAGGGTGGGAGAGGGCCTGGGTAGAGGGGGTGGGAGAGGGTCTGGGTAGAGAGGGTGGGAGAGGGCCTGGGTAGAGGGGGCCAGGGTAGAGAGGGTCTGGGTAGAGAGGGTCTGGGTAGAGAGGGTGGGAGAGGGTCTGGGTAGAGAGGGCCTGGGTAGAGAGGGTGGGAGAGGGCCTGGGTAGAGGGGGCCAGGGTAGAGAGGGTGGGAGAGGGCCTGGGTAGAGGGGGCCAGGGTAGAGAGGGTCTGGGTAGAGAGGGTCTGGGTAGAGAGGGTGGGAGAGGGTCTGGGTAGAGAGGGCCTGGGTAGAGAGGGTCTGGGTAGAGGGGGCCTGGGTAGAGAGGGTCTGGGTAGAGGGGGTGGGAGAGGGCCTGGGTAGAGGGGGCCAGGGTAGAGAGGGTCTGGGTAGAGGGGGCCAGGGTAGAGAGGGTGGGAGAGGGCCTGGGTAGAGGGGGCCAGGGTAGAGAGGGTCTGGGTAGAGAGGGTGGGAGAGGGCCAGGGTAGAGAGGGTCTGGGTAGAGAGGGTCTGGGTAGAGAGGGTCTGGGTAGAGAGGGTGGGAGAGGGCCTGGGTAGAGGGGGCCAGGGTAGAGAGGGTGGGAGAGGGCCTGGGTAGAGGGGGCCAGGGTAGAGAGGGTCTGGGTAGAGGGGGCCAGGGTAGAGAGGGTGGGAGAGGGTCTGGGTAGAGGGGGCCAGGGTAGAGAGGGTCTGGGTAGAGGGGGCCAGGGTAGAGAGGGTGGGAGAGGGCCTGGGTAGAGAGGGTCTGGGTAGAGAGGGCCTGGGTAGAGAGGGTGGGAGAGGGCCTGGGTAGAGGGGGTGGGAGAGGGCCTGGGTAGAGGGGGTCTGGGTAGAGGGGGCCAGGGTAGAGAGGGCCAGGGTAGAGAGGGTCTGGGTAGAGAGGGTCTGGGTAGAGAGGGTGGGAGAGGGTCTGGGTAGAGAGGGCCTGGGTAGAGAGGGTCTGGGTAGAGGGGGCCTGGGTAGAGAGGGTCTGGGTAGAGAGGGTGGGAGAGGGTCTGGGTAGAGAGGGCCTGGGTAGAGAGGGTCTGGGTAGAGAGGGTGGGAGAGGGCCTGGGTAGAGAGGGCCTGGGTAGAGAGGGTCTGGGTAGAGGGGGCCTGGGTAGAGAGGGTCTGGGTAGAGGGGGTGGGAGAGGGCCTGGGTAGAGGGGGCCAGGGTAGAGAGGGTCTGGGTAGAGGGGGCCAGGGTAGAGAGGGTGGGAGAGGGCCTGGGTAGAGGGGGCCAGGGTAGAGAGGGTCTGGGTAGAGAGGGTGGGAGAGGGTCTGGGTAGAGGGGGCCTGGGTAGAGAGGGTCTGGGTAGAGAGGGTCTGGGTAGAGAGGGTGGGAGAGGGCCTGGGTAGAGGGGGCCAGGGTAGAGAGGGTCTGGGTAGAGAGGGTGGGAGAGGGCCAGGGTAGAGAGGGTCTGGGTAGAGAGGGTCTGGGTAGAGAGGGTCTGGGTAGAGAGGGTGGGAGAGGGCCTGGGTAGAGGGGGCCAGGGTAGAGAGGGTGGGAGAGGGCCTGGGTAGAGGGGGCCAGGGTAGAGGGGGCCAGGGTAGAGAGGGTGGGAGAGGGCCTGGGTAGAGGGGGCCAGGGTAGAGAGGGTCTGGGTAGAGGGGGCCAGGGTAGAGAGGGTGGGAGAGGGCCTGGGTAGAGAGGGTCTGGGTAGAGAGGGCCTGGGTAGAGAGGGTGGGAGAGGGCCTGGGTAGAGGGGGTCTGGGTAGAGGGGGCCAGGGTAGAGAGGGTGGGAGAGGGTCTGGGTAGAGGGGGCCAGGGTAGAGAGGGTCTGGGTAGAGGGGGCCAGGGTAGAGAGGGTGGGAGAGGGCCTGGGTAGAGAGGGTCTGGGTAGAGAGGGCCTGGGTAGAGAGGGTGGGAGAGGGCCTGGGTAGAGGGGGTCTGGGTAGAGAGGGTCTGGGTAGAGAGGGTGGGAGAGGGCCTGGGTAGAGAGGGTCAGGGTAGAGAGGGTCTGGGTAGAGAGGGTCTGGGTAGAGAGGGTGGGAGAGGGCCTGGGTAGAGAGGGTCTGGGTAGAGAGGGTCTGGGTAGAGAGGGTGGGAGAGGGCCTGGGTAGAGGGGGCCAGGGTAGAGAGGGTCTGGGTAGAGAGGGTCTGGGTAGAGAGGGTGGGAGAGGGCCTGGGTAGAGAGGGTCTGGGTAGAGAGGGTCTGGGTAGAGAGGGTGGGAGAGGGCCTGGGTAGAGAGGGTCAGGGTAGAGAGGGTCTGGGTAGAGGGGGGGAGGAAGGAAAAACACCCGTATCTATCTAATCTTTGGGAGCCAGAGACCAGATGGGGATCAGGAGGGCCATCAGCCATACCTAGCGAACCCTACTGCCAAGGCCTACTCCCCAGCCATACCTAGCGAACCCTACTGCCAAGGCCTACTCCCCAGCCATACCTAGCGAACCCTACTGCCAAGGCCTACTCCCCAGCCATACCTAGCGAACCCTACTGCCAAGGCCTACTCCCCAGCCATTCCTAGCGAACCCTACTGCCAAGGCCTACTCCCCAGCCATACCTAGCGAACCCTACTGCCAAGGCCTACTCCCCAGCCATACCTAGCGAACCCTACTGCCAAGGCCTACTCCCCAAGGCTCTTCCTGTTCTGTTCATCTGAACAGATTGGCCCTGATACAGTATTTTCCTTGTCTACTCAGGTGGAAATAGCTCCATCTTGCCCTCGGATAGTTTCACCATCTTGTGGAAGTATCCCTGTTTGGTTTCCCGGTCCTCTCCTCAATTACCTTTGACCTTTTTCAAAGTGTTGAGGAGTGGAACGTGGAAACAAATGCGCTCTCCACTCGCGCGTCATCAGGCAAATGATGTTTACAGGGGTGGAATCCCAAAATAAATGTGTGAAGTGGTAAACACAAATTGAGCTAGTTGTGAATGACCTTTCATAGATAAAAGGATAAGTAGTGAATGCTTTTTTTAATGTGTGCATGTGTTTCTCCTCTGAGAAAACAACAGCTGATTCAAAGACAGTGTGGCATTTTTAAAAACCTAGATAGTGTGTGTGTATGTATTGATATGTAGTGCCGTTAAAACATTTTTTTTGATGTAGTTCTGTCCTTGAGCTGTTCTTGTCTATTAATGTTCTGTATTATGTCGTGTTTCATGTTTTGTGTGGACCCCAGGAAGAGTAGCTGCTGCTTTTGCAACAGCTAATGGGGATCCTAATAAAATACCTAAAGGCTTCCTGAGATAGAGAGCTGAGAGGACACACTTGAACTTCCTGGGGTCCCAGTGTTGAGGATCAGCGTAGTCCAGGACCCAGTTGCACAGGGCAGGGGTTCAGACCCAGGGCCGCTGAGCTTAGTAATGAGCTTGGAGGGCACTATGGTGTTGGAAGGCTGAGCTGTAGTCGATTTAACAGTATTCTTACATAGGTAATTCCTCTTGTCCACTATGAGGGGTATTCACAGTGTTCTTTCTCTCTCTCTGTCACAGTGTTCTCCCCCCGCCCGCCAGAGTATAGAGTCTGTCTGAGGTGCTAAGCTACAGCACTTTGTTTGGCTGGAGGCTGGGGGCTGGAGCCTTCCTGCATTAGCATATAGCAGTTAGGAGGAGAAACAGAGAGAGTGTGTGTGTGGCGTGCATAAACGTTTGTGTGTCTCTCAGACTGAGCGGTAAAGCACAGCAGTCTTTTCATGGATACCAGGGAGCCTTTGTTGTGGAAAATCATCCTTGTCCTCATTAAAAAATAAAGCACTTTCAGAGTTTTGTAGAATCAAGATAGACTTTATTGCACAAGCAATAGAGCCGAGCTCATCTGCAGAGCAACTACATTTACATTTTAGTCATTTAGCAGACGCTCTTATCCAGAGCGACTTACATTATTGAGTGCATACATTATATTTTTTTTATACTGGCCCCCCCTGGGAATCAAACCCACAACCCTGGCGTAGCAAACACCATGCACTACCAACTGAGCTACATCCCTGCCGGCCATTCACTCCCCTTCCCTGGACGACGCTGTGCCAATTGTGCGCCACCCCATTGGTCTCCCGGTCGCGGCCGGCTACGACAGAGCCTGGATTCGAACCAGGATCTCTAGTGGCACAGCTAGCACTGCAATGCAGTGCCTTAGATCACTGCGCCACTCGGGAGGGAACTACTTTTCAGTTCTCAGTTCTCATCCTATATACAGTTTCATTTTTACTCATAATACACGCCTTCTAGCTTAATCCCTCTCAGTTCACTCCACCATTGTTTCCCAACCTTGACCGTTCCGCCCAATTTCTGTCTGACCCCTCCTTTTGAGTCACATTGTTTGTTTTTTAATGGTGGCGTAATCTGACTTCTCCTCCTGCTATTACTCAGTTTTTGGAAACAAAAGTGACGTGACCTATTTAGTCAAAATAACCGAGCCATTTCATGGCAGGTAGCCTAGTGGTTAGAGTGTTGGGCCAGTAACTGAAAGGTTGCTATTTCGAATCTCTGAGCCGACAAGGTGAAAAATCTGTTGATGTGCACTCGAGCAAAGCACTAAACCTTAATTGCTTCAGAGATGCAAAAAAACAAAAACATTTCCAATTTGTATAATACACACTCGTTCATGTGTAAGCACCTACTTAATTATTATAAGAGCAGAGTTTTGATGAGGATAGATAGGGGTTTACCCCTAAGTGAGAAATTAAACATGAGTGTAAGAGTCTGCTATGAAGTGAATATGAACAGTTAATCTCATCATCCTACTTTTTACCAGAAACAAAGAGGTACTGTATGTGCATTGTCTGTACACTAGGGGGCAGTGTTGCTCCTCATTCAACACGGATGAAGAGGCTGCAGGGCTGGCTTTGTAGAAAGGTGAGCTCTCAACTCGGTCACACACACACATTGGTTTTGACAGTTAATCAATTCTCCTATTGCTTGTTGTATCTTGTTGTGCCTTTGGCGGGTGTGTAGGCCTAGTGTTCCTAAATAGCTTGATATCTCAACAAAAAAAAACACCATCCAGAATCTTAGTCAAATCACAGGAAAGAGCAATAGAGCATTAGGGGAAAAACATAGTTAGTGGTACCCTCCCTCAATCCACTCCTCCATATTTATCAGCTATTTCCTAATCCAGTGGGATTGTCCGTACTGTATAACACTGTGTGTGTCTCAGTCTGTCGCTGCAGTAGAGGACGGCAGGCTGCTGTTAATTGCTTGTTTCTGATTTGAATAAAAATGAACTGCATGGATAATTAGGTGTTTCGTTTTACGGGATGAGACATCGTTGTAAAATAACTTGAGCCTCCTCGGGTCCGTGGCATCAGCACTTATAAAGTGAAGGCATAGTTCACCCAAATTGCAAACTAACATTGGTTTCCTTACCTTATAAGCAGTCTATGGACAAGGTAAGACAACAATTTCATGCTTTTGGTTGTGTTTATCTGGCCACTGTCTCCACCATTCTCATGCCTTTATGTTCTGCATACCAAAGTAAGGGGCTCTGTTCAATCCGCATCGTGGAAGTTCAGCTTTACAGCGTGATTTAACTTTAAAGGGAATGTTCCCGCTTTAGCGGAGACTACATTCACGGTTAAAGCTGCAATATGTCAGATCAATATGACATCTTTACATTTCTATCGCGGAATCTGTAACGCTTCAGCTTAATAATAGTGCCTTTTATTGTATAATTGTAATGGAGAATATACAGTTTGGAATCTGATTGATTGATTGCTTCTGTGGACAGGTGTCTTTTATACAGGTAACAAACTGAGATTAGGAGCACTCCCTTTAAGAGTGTTCTCCTAATCTCAGCTCGTTACCTGTATAAAAGAATTTCTGGGAGCCAGAAATCTTTCTGATTGAGAGGGGGTCAAATACTTATTTCCCTCATTAAAATGCTAATACATTTATGCGTTTTTCTGGATTTTTGTTGTTGTTATTCTGTCTCTCACTGTTCAAATAAACCTACCATTAAAATTATAGACTGATCATGTCTTTGTCAGTGGGCAAACGTACAAAATCAGCAGGGGATCAAATACCTTTTTTCCCCTCACTGTACATGAATGTTATGGCTATCATAAAAATGATTGTATAAAAAAATATTTAATAATGTTAGACAGAAAGGATAGCTATTTACAGTCAAAACATATCAAAATCTGCCTTCCAAATTCATATAACTTGTTCTAGTTTGAATGATTAACCTCCCACTGTTACAGTATCATCGGAGTCTTTTCCGACCACAAGACAAAACCAGTCTACTCCTGAAGAACCTCTGGATCCTCAGAGATGAAGTCGAACATCCTACTCCCGTGTAGCTCAGTTGGTAGAGCGTGGCGTTTGCAACGCCAGGGTTGTGGGTTCGATTCCCTCGGGGGGCCAGTATGAAAAAAATAAATAAATAAATTATGCACTCACTAACTGTAAGTTGCTTTGGATAAGAGCGTCTGCTAAATTACTAAATTGTAAATACTCTTTGGGTTCATTAGTGATTCAGCTACAGGTCAGACGTCTGTTCAGAGTCAATAACAGGTCAGCTGTCTCCTGTCACTGTAGAACACAACAGCTCAGGTCAAGGAGAAACGTTGATGTGTGGTTTACATGACTGTATATATAACTAACTACCTTTAGATTCTGGTAGGTTAGTCAGAGTACCATACTCACTGCTTGGAGGATAACCTTCGATCCTACTAGCTCCCTTTCACCTTTATTTAACCAGGTAAGACACTGAGCACACACTGGTTGAATCAACGTTGTTTCCACGTCATTTCAATGAAATGACGTTGAACCGACGTGGAATAGATGTTGAATTGACGTCTGTGCCCAGTGGGAAGTGTTTGTGTACGTTCCGTCTGTCCTGTCTGTCTGTCCTGTCAGTCCTGTCCAGTGTGTCCTGTCTGTCCTGTCAGTGTGTCCTGTCTGTCGGTCCTGTCCTGTCTGTCCTGTCAGTGTGTCCTGTCTGTCTGTCCTGTCAGTGTGTCCTGTCTGTCTGTCCTGTCTGTCCTGTCAGTGTGTCCTGTCTGTCTGTCCTGTCAGTGTGTCCTGTCTGTCCTGTCAGTGTGTCCTGTCTGTCCTGTCAGTGTGTCCTGTCTGTCCTGTCAGTGTGTCCTGTCAGTCCTGTCCAGTGTGTCCTGTCAGTCCTGTCAGTGTGTCCTGTCAGTGTGTCCTGTCCTGTCTGTCCTGTCTGTCCTGTCCAGTGTGTCCTGTCTGTCGGTCCTGTCCTGTCTGTCCTGTCAGTGTGTCCTGTCCTGTCTGTCCTGTCCTGTCTGTCCTGTCTGTCTGTCTGTCCTGTCAGTGTGTCCTGTCTGTCCTGTCAGTGTGTCCTGTCTGTCCTGTCAGTGTGTCCTGTCTGTCTGTCTGTCCTGTGTGTCCTGTCTGTCTGTCTGTCCTGTCAGTGTGTCCTGTCTGTCGGTCCTGTCCTGTCAGTGTGTCCTGTCTGTCGGTCCTGTCAGTGTGTCCAGTCCTGTCTGTCCTGTCCAGTGTGTCCTGTCTGTCTGTCCTGTCAGTGTGTCCTGTCTGTCGGTCCTGTCAGTGTGTCCAGTCCTGTCTGTCCTGTCCAGTGTGTCCTGTCTGTCTGTCCTGTCAGTGTGTCCTGTCTGTCTGTCCTGTCTGTCCTGTCAGTGTGTCCTGTCTGTCTGTCCTGTCAGTGTGTCCTGTCTGTCTGTCCTGTCTGTCCTGTCAGTGTGTCCTGTCTGTCTGTCCTGTCAGTGTGTCCTGTCTGTCTGTCCTGTCCTGTCTGTCCTGTCCAGTGTGTCCTGTCAGTGTGTCCTGTCTGTCTGTCCTGTCAGTGTGTCCTGTCTGTCTGTCCTGTCAGTGTGTCCTGTCTGTCTGTCCTGTCAGTGTGTCCTGTCTGTCTGTCCTGTCTGTCCTGTCAGTGTGTCCTGTCCTGTCTGTCCTGTCAGCGTATCCTTACTGTATGTCCTGTCAGTCTTTTTTATTTTATTTATTTTATTTCACCTTTATTTAACCAGGTAAGCCAGTTGAGAACAAGTTCTCATTTACAACTGCGACCTGGCCAAGATAAAACAAAGCAGTGCGATTAAAAACAACAACACAGAGTTACATATGGAATAAACAAAAACAAAACGTACAGTCAATAACACAATAGAACATCTATATACAGTGTGTGCAAATGTAGTAAATTATGGAGGTAAGGCAATAAATAAGCCATAGTGCAAAATAATTACAATTTAGTATTAACACTGGAATGATAGACATGGAGAAGATGATGTGCAAATAGAGATACTGGAGTGTAAATGAGCAAAATAAATAACAATATGGGGATGAGGTAGTTGAGTGGGCTAATTACAGATGGGCTGTGTACAGGTGCAGTGATCAGTAAGCTGCTCTGACAACTGATGCTTAAAGTTAGTGAGGGAGATAAGAGTCTCCAGCTTCAGAGATTTTTGCAGTTCGTTCCAGTCATTGGCAGCAGAGAACTGGAAGGAATGGCGGCCAAAGGAGTTGTTGGCTTTGGGGATGACCAGTGAGATATATCTGCTGGAGCGCATACTACGGGTGGGTGTTGCTATGGTGACCAATGATCTAAGATAAGGCGGGGATTTGCCTAGCAGTGATTTATAGATGGCCTGGAGCCAGTGGGTTTGGCGACGAATATGTAGTGAGGGCCAGCCAAGGAGAGCGTACAGGCCACAATGGTGGGTAGTATATGGGGCTTTGGTGACAAAACGGATGGCACTGTGATAGACTACATCCAATTTGCTGAGTAAAGTGTTGGAGGCTATTTTGTAAATGACATCGCCGAAGTCAAGGATCGGTAGGATAGTCAGTTTTACGAGGGCATGTTTGGCAGCATGAGTGAAGGAGGCTTTGTTGCGAAATAAGAAGCCAATTCTAGATTTAACTTTGGATTGGAGATGCTTAATGTGAGTCTGGAAGGAGAGTTTACGGTCTAACCAGACACCTAGGTATTTGTAGTTGTCCACATACTCTAAGTCAGACCCGTCGAGAGTAGTGATTCTAGTCGGGTGGGCGGGTGCAAGTAGCGTTCGGTTGAAGAGCATGCATTTAGTTTTACTAGTGTTTAAGAGCAGTTGGAGGCTACTGAAGGAGTGTTGTATGGCGTTGAAGCTCGTTTGGAGGTTTGTTAACACAGTGTCCAATGAAGGGCCAGATGTATACAAAATGGTGTCGTCTGCATAGAGGTGGATCTGAGAGTCACCAGCAGCAAGAGCAACATCATTGATATACACAGAGAATAGAGTCGGCCCGAGAATTGAACCCTGTGGCACCCCCATAGAGATTGCCAGAGGTCCAGACAACAGGCCCTCCGATTTGACACATTGAACTCTATCTGAGAAGTAGTTGGTGAACCAGGCGAGGCAGTCAGTTGAGAAACCAAGGCTATTTAGTCTTCCAATTAGAACGCGGTGATTGACAGAGTCGAAAGCCTTGGCCATAATCGCTGTAGTGCTGATGGGTTCAGATTCTGATGACAATTCCCTACCATTTGGCTCTTGAGCAAGGCTCTTCACCCCACAACATGTGCTCCTCTCAACTGTGTGTGAGAGAGACGTCTGAGGAAGTTGAGTAATGTGAACAAAATACACATTTCTGTTGGTGGCTGTAACATGGGAAATAAAATATTATGATTATTGTCCCCCCCACTATGAAGTTGGGAGGGGGACTGTGGATCTGTCTCTGTCCATCAGTAGATACGAGGAGGCGCTGCATAATTCGTGGGGGGAACGACGTGTTTACTGCATATGATAATGTCCTGAAGCCAGCCGTGGATCCACCCTCAGACATCTGTTCAGAGTTACTGTATATCCAGTCTCAAGTCTTCTGTCTCCTTCTGTCACTGTGGAACAAATAAAAACTAAATATTGTATTACGCGGCTAAGGTGTGTCTTGAATCCTGGTCGCTCGGCAACATGGTAACTTCTCTAATAAGAATATTCAGTTTGGGTGGGATGATAGGTTTACAGGCTGGGTTGTTACACCAGGAATACATTTATTGTATGAGTGGAGCTTTGCTGATAAACAGCTTCAAAGCTAAGATTAATTAGAATAATATAATTCATTAATTAGAATGAATACCATACTCACCAATGGGAGGATGAAGGTCTATGCTGAGCATCTGATTCCTCAACACCTCCTCAGGACCCCAGTTCCTTTTTTTGTACCCTTTTAGGGTAAAGGACCAAGAAATCTCCTCTGTTTCCTGCCACCATATCCTCTATCTTCTCCTGCAGCTCCGTGACCTGAGAGACCATCACCCCGGTTTTTCGATCACCCCGGTTCTCGTTGTTGAGGACATTATACATGTTTCTACATTTCTCAACAAGCCACTGGAGGGCCCTCCCTTCACTCTCAATGTACTGCTCAATGGTTGTGTCTCCCAGCATGTCCCCATAGGTGAACAGCACTATAGAGTGACTCTAGACCAGCTCACTGAGAAGCTCCAGGTGGTCCTGTATTGCTCTTCTGTGTATCTTTAGTGAATGATTCATCCACCCGTGTGACCAGAAGGAGAGTGTGGGATCCTGGGGGGGGGACACAGATACACACTGAGCATGATCTCCTGTTTAACCAGCTCAGGAGTCCCGTCTGTAAGGGAATCAGCCAAACCATCCTGGAGTGTCGACCATCCTGACCTGCCTCCCTGCAACTTCTCCCTGTCTCTTCACACACTGAGTAGCTCTCCTCAGGTCCAACTCCTCTCTTCCCAGGATGGTTTCCTGCCTGAACTCGTCCTGGCTAAAGTGGTACCACTGCATCACAATCCTCAGCTCTGAGTCGCCTGGCAGAATAATACATAATCAACTAAAATATATTGAAATGATTTGATGTCCATCACTCCATCAGATACCTTTTCTATTACTAATGTTCCATTAATGTACACTCACAATGCAGAAGTGCATAAAATATATTTTGCCTGCTTTTACTATGTAATTAGATATTTTTCAATAACGTATATTTCAATAAAATATCCAATTTTTGGGGGGTTAGGGTTAGCCATTTACACACGTCTTGCCTTTTTAACTCCCTAATTTATTCACGTATTACATTTTGGTGCACAAATATAATATAGAATGTCTCACAATGTCGTACAATCTGTATTCACGTCCAGGGTTACCTGAGTTTGTGTTTACTCCACTGGCAGCCGTTATTGCCTCTCTACAGAGCCTCCAGACTCCTCCCCTTCTCTTCTCTCTTCCTCTCTTGCAGCCTGTACTGTAAACGGCTGCCAAAGGTGCTTCCACCAAGTATTAAGTCTGGGGTGTGAAGACAAAACAATTATAATTTAATCTATTTTTTTAGAGGTAATTTTAAGGCCGCAAAATGTGAAGACTGTGCAAGGGGGGGGGTGTAGACTTTCACTAGGCACTGAGTGTATAAACATTAAGAACACCCCCCCCCCCTCTCCTTTTGCACTCAGAACAGCCTCAATTCGTTGGGGCATGGACTCGAAAGCGTTCCACAGGAATGCTGGCCCATGTTGATTCCAATGCTTCCCACGGTTGTGTCAAGTTGGCTGGATGTCCTTTGGGTGGTGGGCCATTCGTGATACACACAGGAAACTGTTGAGCATGAAAAACACAGCAGCGCTGCAGTTCTTGACACAAACCGCCTGGCACCTATTGCCATAAATGGCACTTCAATATTTTGGCATGCCCATTCACCCTCTGAATGGCACACATGCACAATCCATGTCTCAAGGCTTAAAAATCATTCTTTAACCTGTCTCCTCCCCTTCATCTACACTGAGTGAAGTGGATTTAACAAGTGACATCAATAAGGGATCATAGCTTTCACCTAGATTAACCTGGTCAGTCTATGTCATGGAAAGAGCAGGTGTTCTTAATGTTTTGTACACTCAGTGTATATATTTCCAAGGTATTATATAACAAAGTGGATCCCCGGCCACTGTTTTGGTAAACAGCTGAAGGATGGGGCTGGAGAAATGCACTCACTCTCAAATTCATAGCCAGAGCTCTGGATGCAAGGACTGACCATTCATGAGATACAAGATTCAGTTGTAACATTGTTTGTCTACAATTAAATCTAAATAACAATTAAGTTTTACATAGTCTCGTGTAGTCATACCTCCGAATAACAATTTATAGATGCCTTATTTTGTAAGTTTATATACGCCTTATTATTTTATTATATTATTTAGTAAATTGACTGATACCCTGATGAAGACAGCTTGTCTGTCCAGACGTTGGTTATCAGGTTATTCATTATTGCATCTGAGCTCCTAGAGTTCTCTCCTTTTCTTTTTCAAGTGTTCTACTCTGCTAGCCAGCACCTCTCCTAAACAGGTGTTCTACTCTGCTAGCCAGCACCTCTCCTAAACAGGTGTTCTACTCTGCTAGCCAGCACCTCTCCTAAACAGGTGTTCTACTCCGCTAGCCAGCACCTCTCCTAAACAGGTGTTCTACTCCGCTAGCCAGCACCTCTCCTAAACAGGTGTTCTACTCCGCTAGCCAGCACCTCTCCTAAACAGGTGTTTGTTTCTTTCGCCTCCAGAGTAAATTGACTGAGAACATATTCTCCTTTGCAGCAACAACCTAGGGACTAGTTGTATGGGAGAGGAGAGGGGAGGAATGAACCAAATGGCAGCTGGGCATCTCCTTACTGTAATGTCAACCCTGTCACTTTCATAATCAACACTTACTGTACGATATGTAAACGATTGCCAGGACACGCACGCACGCACACACACAGAGAGAGAGAGAGAGAGAGAGAGAGGAAGACCGTGTACTATGTGCAGGTGGGTTGACAAGGGTGTGATGAAGCCAGAGTCCAGCAGATGGCACCATTACCTGCCTTCTGGATTACCCCACAGAACCCAAAATATAAACTTGTTTTACTCCACTGTTTGTAACGCACCGGTGCGTCAATCTAAGTGAAATAATAAAAAATCCCCATCAAAATCCATCAGTTTAAGAGAGAGAGAACTGTTTTTTTGCATGGGCTGCGTCTCAATCCACCACATTCGCCTATGGCGGCCTTCCGCATCTGTGATGGAAGGTGGCCGAGCTACAGCGGTGTTTGTCAGACCATGAGACATCCCAAAAATCGGTCTTCTCACGAAATCGCCTGTAGCATCCCCGAACGGTTTGGCCAACAAACTATTGTGGAAAGATGAGACTCTCACGAATACGATTGTGTTCTCTGAGGGAGGCATTAAATTGTGCAGTCTGTGATTTAAAAAAAGACTAAACCGGTCACCTCGCTACTTGCCAACATACAGGCCAACTAACTACACCATACTAATTTTATTTTTCCTACATTTTCATATCCTAACCAGAAGCCATGGATTACAGACAACAGCCGCACTGAGCTCTACTACGCCGGCTCTGACGCCCGTCAGATGTGGCAGGGCTTGCAAACTATGCTGGATTACAAAATGGAAACCAAGCCGTGAGCTGCCCAGCGACGCAAGCCTACCAGACAAGCTACATTTATTATATTCTTGCTTTGAAGCAAGCAACACTGAACCATGCATGAGAGCACCAGCTGTTCCGGACGACTGTGTGATCTCGCGCTCCGTAGCCGTTGTGAGTAAGACCTTTAAACAGGTTAATGTTCACAAGGCCTCAGGTCCAGACGGACTACCAGGACGCGTATTCAGAGCATGTGCTGACCAACTGGCAAGTTTCTTCACTGACATTTTCATCCTCTCCATGACCCAGTCTGTAATACCTACATGTTTCAAGCAGACCGTCATAGTCCTTGTGCCCAAGAACGCCAAGGTAACCTGTCTAAATGACTATCGTCCCGTAGCACATCTGTATCCATGAAATGTTTTGAAAGGCTGGTCATGGCTCACATCAACACCATCATCCTGGAACCCTGGACCCACTCCAATTCGCATACCACCCCAACAGATCCACAGATGACGCAATCTCTATTGCACTCCACAATACCCTCTCCCACCTGAACAAGAGGAACACCTATGTGAGAATGCTGTTCATCGACTACAGCTCAGCGTTCAACACCATAGTGCCCTCAAAGCTCATCACTAAGCTAAGGACCCTGGGACTGAACACCTCCCTCTGCAACTGGGTCCTGGACTTCCTGACGGGCTGCCCCCCAGGTGGTGATGGTAGACAACAACACCTCCACCAACACTGACCCTCAACACGGGGGCCCCTCAGGGGTGTGTGATTGGTCCCCTCCTGTACTCCCTGTTCACCCACGACTGCGTGGCCAAGCATGACTCCAACACCAAAGTTTGCTGACGACACTACAGTATTAGGCCTGATCACCGACGACGATGTGACAGCCTATAGGGAGGAGGTCAATGACCTGGCAGTATGGTGCCGGGACAACAACCTCTCCCTCAATGTCAGCAAGACAAAGGAGCTGACCGCAGGAAACGGAGGGCCGAGCACGCCCCCATTCACATCGATGGGGAGGTAGTGGAGCGGGTCGAGAGCTTCAAGTTCCTCGGTGTCCACATCACTAAGGAATTAACATGGTCCGCACACTCCAACACAGTCGTGAAGAAGGCACAAATCATGCAAGCCAACAGGCGGGCCACACACAGACAGATAACGGCGCAGTGGTTTTTTTCTGTGGTAGGGTCAATGGTCAGTGGTCGGGTCAATGGCAGGATGCTTCAAAAAAGCATGCTCAAATCCTCAATGTCACTTGAAATAATATGACAACCCAGATACCATCAAGATGCACATATAGAATATTGGAGGATATTAGGAATTCTTGTATTTATATACGTTTTCCCGTGTAATGTTTTTTTGGGGGGAGAATACACACCAATACAACACTGTGTGCACATTGAGGGTAGCTGGTTTCTGTACTACAGTTCTCTTTTGATACATCAAAACGTCACGCCAGGGAAGTCTCTATGGGAAAAATGTATGGTGGAAAAACAATTAAAACAATTTCCCTGTTTTTACCAGTAGGTTTTATGGGTATTATGACTCATACTGTGGTACTCTATTCTCTCTCGGACAAGGTGAGTTTTTATCAATATATTCACCTCAATTTACCCCCCAGAATTTTGCAAATGCTGATTATTGATAGAAATTACCTTGTTCGAGAGAGATTTGTGCGGTTATCAAAACATCACGCCAGGGAAAGCCTACACGAAACACAGATCTTATATGAAGTAGTTCTAAAATCCCAGATAGGAAAAATGTATGGGGGAAAAAAAACGATTGGAACCATTTCCAGGTTTTATGACTCATACTGTGGTACTCAATGGCGGCGGCGGCTGATATCAACTTCAAGGTGGATGTTGTTGCTAATTTGTTAGCATCACCCTTTTCAAGATTAACTTTCCAACTTTGTTTACAAATGATCATCATCTGGTGAGTAGCACTGTTTTTCGTTGCAGCTTGCTTGCTGTTAGCTATCTCTTTGAAAAGAATGACTGTGAAACATTGTTGCATTTAAACTTCAGATCACTGGTTAGTGTGATGAATAATAAAAGATATTTGCAATGGGAAGTAATAGCTGGTGTATTCATTTCATTTTGGAAATGAAATGGTTGTGCTTTTGTATTGATTTCATGGTTCCTACTGGAGTGAATGGGCTGCTTATTCTGTAACGTTCTGTAGTCCCGTGTCGCTCAGTTGGTAGAGCATGGCGCTTGCAACGCCAGTGTTGCGGGTTCGATTCCCACGGGGGACCAGTGTGAAAAACTATATGCACTCACTAACTGTAAGTCGCTCTGGATAAGAGCGTCTGCTAAATGCTGTCTGTCGCCTGTCTATCATCCGTGGACAGTATATGTGTTTGACCAAAACTGGCTCCTCTTCAGCGTCATGGTATTACGGTCGCTGTCCTTTCAGCACCATGATCCTGTCACCTTTGATGTGACACTGTTGTTGTCTCTATTGGTGATAGTGGTGTTGGCTACCACAAGTTGTGTCATGCTGTGCGTCATGTGCCGGTTCTGTCTCTGTGTGTGCGGCAGCCCGAAACGCGGCCAGGCCCGTTTGATTTATTCATAATGTCATCATAAAGCATTGCTCCTCCTTCAGAACTAGAGTGGTCCGACTACGGAAGAGTGTAAAATAACTCTAGTGCTTGGATTATTTGTTACATTGCTTTTTTGTTTGTTTTTGGTCCAGTTGGTTTCACATTGCCTTAATGTCAAACAAACTAAAATTCCATAAACAAAACCACGTGTTCGTGCAAGTCCTTTGTTTATTGGAAAAAAAATGCTCACTTTAAATCCATCCAATTCATATTACTTTCGCTTTGGTCTTCAAACAACTTGCGGGAGGAAACAGCGCAATAGCCGCTCTAACTGCAACGTGAATAGACAATATTCAGTAGCCTATATCCCATCTCATTTTACATTTAACGTCATTTAGCAGACGCTCTTATCCAGAGCGACTTACAGTTAGTGATTACATATTTTTTTTATACTGGCCCCCTGTGGGAATCGAACCCACAACCCTGGCGTTGCAAACGCCATGCTCTATCAACTGAGCTACATCCCTGCCGGCCATTCCCTCCCCTACCCTGGGCAAATTGTGCGCCGCCCATGAGTCTCCCGGTCGCGGCCGGCTGCGACAGAGCCTGGATTCGAACCAGGATCTCTAGTGGCACAGTTAGCACTGCGATGCAGTGCCTTAGACCACTGTGCCACTCAGGAGTGTTGCAGCTGCTCCCTCGTCTCTCTCCATCATCCACCTTCCATTCTTTCTCCCTCCTTCTTTCCCTGCCTCCCCCTCCTCATCTCTCCCTCCTCATCTCTCCCTCCCCTCTCTCTCTCCTCTCTCTCCCTCCTCTCTCTCCCTCCCCTCTCTCACTCCTCTCTCCCCCTCATCTCTCCCTCCTCTCTTTCCCTGCTCTCTCTCACTCCTCTCTCTCACTCCTCTCTCTCCCTCCTCATCTCTCCCTTCTCATCTCTCCCTCCTCTCTCTCCCTCCTCTCTCTCCTCTCTCTCACTCATCTCTCTCACTCCTCTCTCTCCCTCCTCATCTCTCCCTTCTCATCTCTCCCTCCTTTCTCTCCCTCCTCTCTCTCACTCCTCACCTCTCCCTCCTCCCTCTCCCTCCTCTCTCTCACTCCTCATCTCTCCCTCCTCATCTCTCCCTCCTCTCTCTCCCTCCTCTCTCTCACTCATCTCTCCCTCCTCTCTCCCTCCTCTCTCTCACTCCTCCTCTCTCACTCCTCTCTCTCCCTCCTCTCTCTCCCTCCTCATCTCTCCCTCCTCTCTCTCACTCATCTCTCCCTCCTCTCTCCCTCCTCTCTCTCCCTCCTCTCTCCCTCCTCTCTCTCCCTCCTCATCTCTACCTCCTCTCTCTCCCTCCTCTCTCTCACTCATATCTCCCTCCTCTCTCCCTCCTCTCTCACTCCTCCTCTCTCACTCCTCTCTCTCCCTCCTCTCTCTCCCTCCTCATCTCTCCCTCCTCTCTATCAATCCTCACCTCTCCCTCCTCTCTCTCCCTCCTCTCTCTCCCTCCTCTCTCTCCCTCCTCTCTCTCACTCCTCATCTCTCCCTCCTCTCTCCCCCTCCTCTCTCTCACTCCTCCTCTCTCCCTCCTCTCTAAGGCAGTTTCAAGTTTCAAGTCAATCTAAAAAAAAGGGACTAATATCCTCTTCAGAATTAATTCAAGAATTAATAACAAGGCTCGTAGTTTCTAGAACTGCAAGACCATTGTGTCCAATGGAATTTAAAAATGCTTTTGGGTCAATTGACTTTAAATGTCATATGCCGGGTCCCCAGGTCACAAATATGTACAATTTGGAAGTTTAAACATTTGTAACCTTTTGAAACCTCCCCTATGAACCCCAATTAAGTCACTTCCTGTAATCACAGGAATTCAATGTATGGCCTCCTGGGGACACTCTTTAACGATGCCCAGAGTTTCAAGTCTTTACGTTAAGAATTGACTATTCTACAGAGGATGGAAGACAGGGAGAATGAAGGACCATGTTGAGGATGAATTAAGACACTTCCTGTTGCCACAGGAAGCTGAACCTCAAAACAGGGCATCCCTATAAGGTCACAATTGGTTGTGTGCAAGGACAGTTAGCTAGCTCAATCGCAGTCAACGGGTGCGTCATGGTTATGTGAGGGCTGTATGAAATGCTTTTCTATGGAAGAAAAGCCTTGTTCTCTGTGGGACCAAAATTGAAATTAAGATATGCAATATTTGAATAGATACATATTTTTAAATAGCTATATATATATATATATATATTGAGGTGAGAGCATTGGAAATGCTTTTGGCGGTTGACCTGCTTCTGTTTTGTGGGTGGCACCGTGTGCTGTTTTAAATGGATGGGTCCTGGCCTCTCGTGGCCCTAGGGATCCGGAGGGACGGGGGTGGTATGCCAATCACTGGGATGACGGCCCAACTTGGGATGGGGAGGGGCTTTAGCGGGGGAATTAGTGGAGAACAATTGGAGGGTTACTTAGTAGCAATGCAAATATCATGGTACAGCTATATGGACATTCAATCACTATGGTATTTTTTATTGGTACATTTACAAACATATATAATAATAAGTAGTTTTGAAACTTGTATCTCATTATGGTGAAATAAGTATAGCCAGTTATAATTGTAATGGCATAGCAAGTAATAACATTTTACATCTCTCCCTCCTCTGTAGCTCAGCTGGTAGAGCACGGCGCTTGTAACGCCAAGGTAGTGGGTTCAAACCCCGGGACCACCCATACACAAAAAAAATTATGCACGCATGACTGTAAGTCGCTTTGGATAAAAGCGTCTGGTAAATGGCATATTATTACATTTTAGCAGACGCTCTTATCCAGAGCGATTTCCAGTTAGTGAGTGCATAATTTTTTTTGTGTATGGGTGGTCCCGGGGTTCGAACCCACTACCTTGGCGTTACAAGCGCCATGCTCTACCAACTAAGCTACACGGGACAAAAGAAGAACAATATTTACATGGCTCAAAGAGAAGGAATACAATATCTATTGTTTACAGGAAAGTCATTCAACAATTCTAGATGAAGTTGGATGGAAAAAGGAATGGGGGGGGGAGAAATATACTTCTCCCATGGGCAAAGAAACTCAAATGGGGTGATGATATTAATTACCAGTAATTTCGATCCGAATGTGCAAATTGTCCAAACAGATACGCAAGGTAGATGGATTATTTTAAATATGTTATTGGACCATAAACAGATATGGCTCATTAACCTTTACGGACCAAATAATGATGATCCACACTTATTTGACTACATATAATAAATGATCAACCCTGCAAGCAATTCAATACTCTATTATTATGCTGGGAGATTATAAAACCGTTTTAAATAGCTCAATGGACCGTAAAGGAAATCACACTACAAACAATCACCCTCATGCTCTTAAGGAAATCATGAATGTCATAGATACATTAGAACTAATAGATATATGGAGGCTTAAATATCCTGATCTAGCGAGATATACAGTGAGGGAAAAAAAGTATTTGATCCCCTGCTGATTTTGTACGTTTGCCCACTGACAAAGACATGATCAGTCTATAATTTTAATGGTAGGTTTATTTGAACAGTGAGAGACAGAATATGAGGGAAATAAGTATTTGACCCCTCTGCAAAACATGACTTAGTACTTGGTGGCAAAACCCTTGTTGGCAATTGCAGAGGTCAGACGTTTCTTGTAGTTGGCCACCAGGTTTGCACACATCTCAGGAGGGATTTTGTTCCACTCCTCTTTGCAGATCTTCTCCAAGTCATTAAGGTTTCGAGGCTGACGTTTGGCAACTCGAACCTTCAGCTCCCCCCACAGATTTTCTATGAGATTAAGGTCTGGAGACTGGCTAGGCCACTCCAGGACCTTAATGTGCTTCTTCTTGAGCCACTCCTTTGTTGCCTTGGCCATCTGTTTTGGGTCATTGTCATGCTGGAATACCCATCCACGACCCATTTTCAATGCCCTGGCTGAGGGAAGGAGGTTCTCACCCAAGATTTGACGGTACATGGCCCCGTCCATCGTCCCTTTGATGCGGTGAAGTTGTCCTGTCCTCTTAGCAGAAAAACACCCCCAAAGCATAATGTTTCCACCTCCATGTTTGACGGTGGGGATGGTGTTCTTGGGGTCATAGGCAGCATTCCTCCTCCTCCAAACACGGCGAGTTGAGTTGATGCCAAAGAGCTCAATTTTGGTCTCATCTGACCACAACACTTTCACCCAGTTCTCCTCTGAATCATTCAGATGTTCATTGGCAAACTTCAGACGGCCCTGTATATGTGCTTACTTGAGCAGGGGGACCTTGCGGGCACTGCAGGATTTTAGTATTCACGGCGTAGTGTGTTACCAATTGTTTTCTTGGTGACTATGGTCCCAGCAGCCTTGAGATCATTGACAAGATCCTCCCGTGTAGTTCTGGGCTGATTCCTCACTGTTCTCATGATCATTGCAACTCCACGAGGTGAGATCTTGCATGGAGCTCCAGGCCGAGGGAGATTGACAGTTATTTTGTGTTTCTTCCATTTGCGAATAATCGCACCAACTGTTGTCCCCTTCTCACCAAGCTGCTTGGCGATGGTCTTGTAGCCCATTCCAGCCTTGTGTAGGTCTACAATCTTGTCCCTGACATCCTTGGAGAGCTCTTTTGGTCTTGGCCATGGTGGAGAGTTTGGAATCTGATTGATTGATTGCTTCTGTGGACAGGTGTCTTTTATACAGGTAACAAACTGAGATTAGGAGCACTCCCTTTAAGAGTGTGCTCCTAGTCTCAGCTCGTTACCTGTATAAAAGACACCTGGGAGCCAGAAATCTTTCTGACTGAGAAGGGGTCAAATACTTACTTCCCTCATTAAAATGCAAATCAATTAATAACATTTTTGACATGCGTTTTTCTGGATTTTGATTAAAATTATAGACTGATCATGTCTTTGTCAGTGGGCAAACGTACAAAATCAGCAGGGGATCAAATACTTTTTTCCTTCACTGTACTTATTATGGACACAGTATGCTTACATTATTAGTTATCTTGTTGTTATTAGTTGTTGTTAGTTGTTATTAGTCCCATCCCTCAACTCCATTGAACACCTCCCATCTATCTCTTAACACCATCCATATTGGATTTCTATTTGCCATATATTTTTCAACTGTACTGTGATGTTTTACAAAAGTTCTGAACCTTTCTATTCGCATTGTTTCTACAGATTGTAAGTCTACCTTGCTGCCATCTAGTGGGGGAGGGGCAAATTAATTCATTGTTAAGGCCAGGCACCACAAGCTGAAATGACATTTTTGCATCTACCTATTAATTTTGAATTTTGCCCCATATTTTGAAGGTGCAATATGCAGAAATCACTCCAACCATTTCCTGGTTGCAAAAATTTTAATAGTTTGCCTAATTTGAGTTTATGTCACACAAAAAAGCAATGTAGAGTGTAGAGAATCATTGTACCAACTAAACCACTTTGAAATATTTGTTCAGTAACCACAAATATTGTATTTTCAGCTGTTTGAAGCTGGTGTACAAAACCAAACGTAAAAGATGCAAAAACACAACCTAAGAACGGGAAGCATAGAAATAGCGCACATAGAACAGATCTACCGCTTCTTAGACTTGCTTTCAATGAGAATGACAGATCAATAACTCACATTTCTATGTGAATTTGGTCAGGGCGCCCAAAGAGTTACATATTGCAGCTGATATATTAGTATTTTCAAAAAGTAAACGTAAACATTTCAAAATCTTAAAATAGTTTATCATACTACCATCATAAAAAGTTAATGCATTTTAACCACTTTAAAATGGACATGCATCCATAATTTCAAAGCTCACTACATTGAATTAAACATAATTTAAAAACCCATTTCATAGAAAATGTAACAAACTGTACTATACGTAGTAACTTACTTTGAAGAGATGGTGATTGGGTCTAAATAGGCATTTCTAAATGCAGTGTACTTGTCTTTAACTGCCATTTCCTGAAAGTCAGACTCTTCCCACACGCTTCAGAAGCATCTACATTCACAACATTTTGTGTGATCATCCTTAGATATATTCTCGAGACATGCCCAGAGGGAATTGTTGATCTGTTGTGAGCGTTTTATTCTTAGATAACATTTTCTTTCGAAAATTTGCCAAAAATGCATTTTACATACGTCTTTAGTATTTTACAGAGAGAAAGATAAAAAAAAAAGTATCCGGTCCTGAAGTGTCTTAACAAAATGAAACCAATATATTTGCGCTTTTCTTTGCAGAATATGCACATGTGCACATATGTAAATGAGATATTGCCTTATTTGCATATTTTAATACAATATTTCAGAAATGTTTTATACAAAAAAGTATTATATTTGTATCTACATTCAACTGTTAAAAGTTGATTGTGATATGATTAAGGGAAAATATTCCCATATTAGGGCATGGTGCCTGGCCTTAATTGGATTACGATTAGGGTTATGTCTAGGGTGGAGGCTCTAACCCTAGTTTCATGTCCAATCCCAGCTCAACCCTAACTATAACCCTAACTCTAGCTTCATGCCCACTCAAGTCTAAACCTAGCCTCAAATCTAAACCTAGTCTCAACCCTAAACCTAGCCTCAAGCCTAAACCTAGGCTCAATCTTAAACCTAGCCTCAACCCTAAACCTAGCCTCAACCCTAAACCTAGCCTCAACCCTAAACCTAGCCTCAACCCTAACCCTAGCTTCATGTCAACTTCGGGCTCAACCCTAACTTCATCTCCACATCTAGGCTCAACCCTAACCTTAGCCATAACCCTAACATTAATTTATTTTCCACATCCTAAACTCCAAGAGCTGAGCCAAGATGTGGAGGGCTAGGATTAGGGTTGAGCCAGGATGTGGAGGGCTAGGATTAGGGTTGAGCCAGGATGTGGAGGGCTAGGATTAGGGTTGAGCCAGGATGTGGAGGGCTAGGATTAGGGTTGAGCCAGGATGTGGAGGGCTAGGATTAGGGTTGAGCCAGGATGTGGAGGGCTAGGATTAGGGTTGAGCCAGGATGTGGACATGAAGCTATGGTTAGGGTTAGAGTTTGTCTGCCTGCCTGCCTGCCTGCCTGTCTGACTGTCTGTCTCTCTGGCTGTCTGTGAGTGGATATGTCTGTCTGTCTCTCTGTCTGTCTGTGAGTGGATATGTCTGTCTGTCTCTCTGGCTGTCTGTGAGTGGATATGTCTGTCTGTCTCTCTGGCTGTCTGTGAGTGGATATGTCTGTCTGTCTCTCTGGCTGTCTGTGAGTGGATATGTCTGTCTGTCTCTCTGTCTGTCTGTGAGTGGATATGTCTGTCTGTCTCTCTGGCTGTCTGTGAGTGGATATGTCCGTCTGTCTCTCTGGCTGTCTGTGAGTGGATATGTCTGTCTGTCTCTCTGGCTGTCTGTGAGTGGATATGTCTGTCTGTCTCTCTGGCTGTCTGTGAGTGGATATGTCTGTCTGTCTCTCTGGCTGTCTGTGAGTGGATATGTCCGTCTGTCTCTCTGTCTGTCTGTGAGTGGATATGTCTGTCTGTCTCTCTGGCTGTCTGTGAGTGGATATGTCTGTCTGTCTCTCTGGCTGTCTGTGAGTGGATATGTCTGTCTGTCTGTCTCTCTGTCTGTCTGTGGGATTGTATGTCTTTCTGCCTACCTGCCTGAGTCTTTCACCAATTTACCCATTGCAGCTCAATCAGCCACTTTTTTTTGCCTTGAATGCGATGTATTGATTTATACACCAATACCCTTGATGCATATCTATGTGGAGGTGGGAAAGTGGAGAGAGAGGTGGAGGAGGAGAGAGAGTAGAGAGAGAGAGCAGGGAGAGGGAGATAAATAGATTTAAAGGGAGGGGGGAAAGAAGGAGGGAGATAGAATGGAGGAGGGGGAGAGAGAGAGGAGAAAGAGAGGGTGAAGGAGGGAGGCGGGAAAGAGAGAAATAGAGCGAGAGGAGGGAGAAAGAGAAGAGAGAGAGTGATGGAGAGAGAGAGAGAGAGAGAGACAGAGAGGAGGGTATCATGTCTTTGACGCCTTTCTCTATACGTCTAAATTGTGATGCTGATCTTCCCCCCATTGAATGCAATGTATTCACTTAGGCATCAACCCTTTGACACTCATCTTTTCCCTTTGACTGCAATGTATTGAGAAAAACTCCTGCTACTGTGACACTTGATATTCTTGCAAAAATGTGCCAGGATGACGTTTTCAGGCTGTAACTCTGGATTTATAGCCTCCGCCTCTGGTCAAATACACAACAGTCTGGCCATAAGATCATTTACTTTGAAACGGTCATTATTGCTATTATACTTTGTGCCGTGATACATAAAACCTCAAACTTATTTGCATTATACTTTAGTAATTGGCATTATTGACATTATACTTTGTAACCTCCTCTTGACCAAAAAAACCCAAAACATTTCCATTATCGAGCTCCAGAAGACGTCCGTACATTGCAGATGAAATTGAGGCTCCTCAGGTCTTCCTGGCATTATCAGTTAAAGGTATAGTTAACATAGTTAAAGGAAAGGTTCACCCACTTTGAATGTTATATTGTTTTTGTGCATCGTCTGAGTGATGTTCTATCGATTCCCCGGGTCATTTCATGTTTTCATGTGTATCTGAGTTATTGGCGTTCAAGCAGGCAGAAATCCGGCCGGTATGACGTAGCACCGTGATAAAGTCTCTCTCACTACACTGGGACTTAATAGGAATATGACTTTTAAATGGCGAAAACGTCTGTCATTCATGTCAGATTTCAATACTGGCCGATGTCATAACTCGAGAGGATGTCTTCTCTCGAATGAGCCATTGATCATATTTTAGCGATGTTCCTACCTCGAGAAATTTGTAATTTAACGGAGGGTCTAAAACATTTTCTCTATTTGTCTGCCTCTTTAGTCCAGGGTGCATTGCTTGGTGCTGTTGCCAGATATATTATAGAAAGGAGATAGGAGTCCAGTGAATGAAGGACCGTGTAACGCCCCACCCAGCCGACTGTCGACCAATCGCGTTCACGCTGTCATGCTGCGTCACGCGGTTGCTAAGCTAATCGTCACGCAATCCCTTCTCAAAGTCAGTGTATATGTCGAGAAACGTGCCTATTTTCCTCAAAAGTGTCACGATTCCAAAGCTATACGATATTACAGATAGCAAGTTAAATATCTCACATCTCGGAAAAGATTCGTAATTTTGTACTTCTTGTTGACGTAATTCGTGCTAATGTTGGGTTTTTGAGCTAGCTCCCAATAGACTCCCATTCACTCCTTGAAGGAGAGCGCTCCTTGTCCCAGAACCGCCCAGAATGCACCGCGTGGCCTCTTGACGTAGCATGGGCAACGTTTCCCCACCTCGTCAGAAGTATATCTGAACGTTAGACTCCACTCTGTGAGGCACATCGATCTGCAGGTTGAACATGGTGAGACTGTAGACTCCTAAATTGATAGTTCAGTTTGTTTAGGCAATTTTACAGCTAACTAGCTACTTTTCATGCTGATATTGTTTGCTATATAAAGCAGGCAGGCAGACAGGCATCAAGGCATTCAGTTACTGGTCGATTGAATGTTAGAATGGGCAAAAAGCAACTTGGAGCGTGATATGATCAACGGGTGCCAGGCGTGCCGGATCCAGTATCTCGGACACGGCCGGCCTCCTGGGCTTTTAATGCATGACAGTGTCTAAGAGTTTACCGAGAATGGTGCGACAAGCAAAAAACATCCAGTCAGCGGCAGTCCTGTGGGCAAAAACAGCTCATTGGTAAGAATCGTGCAAGCTAACAGGCGGCCCACAAACAGACAAATAATGGCGCAGTACAACAGTGGTGTGCAGAACGGCTTCTCGGTACGCACAACTTGTCATTACTTGTCACGGGTGGGCTGTTGCACCCACATGGGTTCCACTCCTATCAGCTAAAAACAAGAAGAAATGGCTCCAGTGGGCACGTCATCACCAACACTGGACAGTTGAGGAGTGGAAAAACATTGCCTGGAACATGTTAGCAAATGTGACGAATTACGGGTAGCCTACTCTGCTGACGCTGATCGCCCCGCCCACATCTCTCTCACTCTCTTTTTACAGTCTGTCTGAGGTGCTAAGCTACAGTACTTTGTTTATCTGAAAATAAGTAGCATGAAAATAATGAGGTTTGGCATGTGGGAGCTGAAGCTTGCAGGATTAGCATATAGCAGTTGGGAGAAGAGGAGAGAGACTGATCTGTGGGAGAGAGAGAGAGTGAGTGAGTGAGTGAGTGAGTGAGTGAGTGAGTGAGTGTGTCTAAGCTGTATGATACTGAGCTGTCTTGAGTTTTAGCTGTGTGTGTGTGTGTGTGTGTGTGTGTGTGTGTGTGTGTGTGTGTGTGTGTGTGTGTGTGTACGTCTGTGTGAGTGTGAGAGAGAGACTGTGTTGTGTCAGACTGAGTAGTAAAGCGCAGCAGTAATTTCAAGGATACCAAATATCTTCTCAGTCAACAAAAAAACAGACATTATGGGAGTTTCTCAGTCTGCAGTTATAATTACACAGAGAAGGGAATCATCATCTGGACAGACGCGGATCCTTCTGGAAGAGCAGAAGGCTAATAGGGATAGATAGGAATCATCATCTGGACAGACACAGATCCTTCTGGAAGAGCAGAAGGCTAATAGGGATAGATAGGAATCATCATCTGGACAGACGCGGATCCTTCTGGAAGAGCAGAAGGCTAACAGGGATAGATAGGAATCATCATCTGGACAGACACGGATCCTTCTGGAAGAGCAGAAGGCTAATAGGGATAGATAGGAATCATCATCTGGACAGACGCGGATCCTTCTGGAAGAGCAGAAGGCTAATAGGGATAAATAAGGGTTTCCCCCTAACTGAGAAAGGAAACATGAGGGTATTCAAATTGAAAAGTAAGGAAATAGTCTGCTATGAAGTGAATATGAACAGTTATTCCCTATAAACAATACTACAGTAGCCCACTCATCAACTTACATTTTAGCAGAAACAAAGAGGTAATGTGTGTGCGTTGTTTGTCCACTAGGTGGAAGTAATGCTCCTCATTCAACATGGATGAAGAGTGCAGGGCTGGCTGTGTAGAAAGGTGAGCTCTCAACTAGCTGGCTTTGTAGAAAGGTGAGCTCTCAACTCGTTGGCTTTGTAGAAAGGTGAGCTCTCAACTAGCTGGCTTTGTAGAAAGGTGAGCTCTCAACTAGCTGGCTTTGTAGAAAGGTGAGCTCTCAACTCGCTGGCTTTGTAGAAAGGTGAGCTCTCAACTAGCTGGCTTTGTAGAAAGGTGAGCTCTCAACTCGTTGGCTTTGTAGAAAGGTGAGCTCTCAACTCGCTGGCTTTGTAGAAAGGTGAGCTCTCAACTAGCTGGCTTTGTAGAAAGGTGAGCTCTCAACTAGCTGGCTTTGTAGAAAGGTGAGCTCTCAACTAGCTGGCTTTGTAGAAAGGTGAGCTCTCAACTCGTTGGCTTTGTAGAAAGGTGAGCTCTCAACTAGCTGGCTTTGTAGAAAGGTGAGCTCTCAACTAGCTGGCTTTGTAGAAAGGTGAGCTCTCAACTCGTTGGCTTTGTAGAAAGGTGAGCTCTCAACTCGTTGGCTTTGTAGAAAAGTTGAGCTCTCAGCTCGGTCACACACACATTGGTTTAGACATTTAATCAATTATTCTGTTGCTTGTTGTATCTTGTTGTACGTTTGGCCTCTGTCCCTCCCTCCACTCCTCCCTATTTATCAGGGGGGAGAGAGAGTGAGGGGAGAGAGAGAGAGAGCGAGAGAGGGCGAGAGAGGGCTGGGGGGAGGGAGAGAGAGAGAGCGAGAGGGGAAAGAGAGTGAGCGGAGAGAGGGACATCTTTATCCACTTCTCCTAACATCCTTATCCACTTCTCCTAACAACTAGTACACCTTTCTTCACCTGTGATGCCGTGAGGTGATGATAATTCCACAGAGGACAGGATGAGGGTGCTGTAGCTCTGTCATAACACATACAGGAGCAGCACTGATGCCCAGTGTTGCCAACTTAGCGACTTTGTCGCTATATTTAGCGAGTATTCAAACCCTTCTAGCGACACATTTTCAAAAAATCGACTTTGTCTGGTGTTATTGGATACTTTTGGAGACTCTGACGTGAAAGCACGTATCGTTCTTACTCTTCTCAACGATCAGCGGGTGCTGCCGTGGGCCCCAACCCGTCCCAAAGCACTCACAGGCGGCCCAGTCCTCCCGCAGCAGTCCCTCACAGCTGCAGTCAGAGCAGGAAATGTTCACCCCTCCGCGTCCAGGCTGCAAATGAATCGCTGGCTGATCCCGCCCTGGCTTACATTCAGGGCGGGATGTAAATGTAAAATGTTCTTTGTCTAAAATAAATCACTGCACAAAAATAAATCACTGCACAAAAATAAATCACTGCACAAAAATAAATCACTGCATTTGACTCACACAGCCTCAGTCACTTGCTCACCTCGTCCACTGTGTGTGTGCCTCTCTGTGACATAAGCTAAACATCTAGCTGGCTAACTCATCATGTCTCAGTCTAAACTGTACACTCAAAAATACAGAAAGGAGTGGGAATCAAACCCTAAATTCAAAGGCTGGTTGAAGCCGTTTATTGGAGATGATACACGGGCATACTGCCTGTATTGTAAGGCTGATTTCTACGCCAAACTTAGTGATGTAAAAAAAAAAAAAAAACATACTCAAAAGGCAAAGCCTTATAACAGTTCCATCCAAAACAAGCTGCCATTTACAGTGAGGGAAAAAAAGTATTTGATCCCCTGCTGATTTTGTACGTTTGCCCACTGACAAAGAAATGATCAGTCTATAATTTTAATGGTAGGTTTATTTGAACAGTGAGAGACAGAATAACAACAAAATAATCCAGAAAAACGCATGTCAAAAATGTTATAAATTGATTTGCATTTTAATGTGTGTATATATATACTGTGTGTATTTCAGTGTGTGTGTGTGGGTATCTGTTTGTGTGTATTTCAGTGTGTGTGTGTGGGTATCCGTTTGTGTGTATTTCAGTGTGTGTGTGTGGGTATCCGTTTGTGTGTATTTCAGTGTGTGTGTGTGTATGTATCTCCAGAATGACTGGACAAGAAGCTAATTGCCTGATTTTGTTTCAGAACAAGCAAAGGGTGAGTCAGGTCACAAAGGGACTCGGGCACCCTATTCCGTAGTGCACTGGTCAAAAGGAGTGATTAGGGTGCCATTTGGGACGCCACAGGGACTAGAAGTGAGTTCAGAATAGGACAATAATGTTTCTATAATAGCCTATCTTTTTTTTATGTTAATATGCTAATTCCCTGGTTAAAATGTTTCATGGAGTGAGTCTGTTGTGTTAGCTACCGCCAGGCAGCTCGGCCGCGTCACCCACGCACTGCCAGCGCCAGGCAGCTCGGCCGCATCACCCCACGCACTGCCAGCGCTAGGCAGCTCGGCCGCATCACCCCACGCACTGCCAGCGCCAGGCAGCTCGGCCGCGTCACCCACGCACTGCCAGCGCCAGGCAGCTCGGCCGCATCACCCACGCACTGCCAGCGCTAGGCAGCTCGGCCGCGTCACCCACGCACTGCCGGCGCCAGGCAGCTCGGCCTGCATCACCCACGCACTGCTCTCAGTAATAGCCACCTGTCAGAATACCTTCCCCCCCTTTATCTTTCTCTGAACACATTGAATAACAGAAATAGGTCTCAAAAACAATATGTCAAAGAAATTGGCTTCAGTATTTTCTCAAAAATCTTTGAATGTGCTTTTTTTGTTGACTTTTTCGTGCATCTCCAGATGTATTCAGGATGTGGTGGACTTTATTGTTCTGTTTTGTGATTCATCGCTGCAATAAACAAAACAAACACTTTGCATAACAAAACAGGATGAAATATACTAGCAGAGATGAACATAAGGCTGACTATAAAGATGATATAAGAGCTGACATGGAGGAAGACAATACTTTCCTTAGGGCAGTGTCCTTGGGTTACCTTCTCTTCTCTGTCTCTCCATAGTGTATCCCTGTATCTCTCCATAGTGTATCCCTGTATCTCTCCATAGTGTATCCCTGTATCTCTCCATAGTGTATCCCTGTATCTCTCCATAGTGTATCCCTGTATCTCTCCATAGTGTATCCCTGTATCTCTCCATAGTGTATCCCTGTATCTCTCCATAGTGTGTATCCCTGTATCTCTCCATAGTGTATCCCTGTATCTCTCAATAGTGTATCCCTGTATCTCTCCATAGTGTATCCCTGTATCTCTCAATAGTGTATCCCTGTATCTCTCAATAGTGTATCCCTGTATCTCTCCATAGTGTATCCAGTGTATCCCTGTATCTCTCCATAGTGTATCCCTGTATCTCTCCATAGTGTATCCCTGTATCTCTCCATAGTGTATCCCTGTATCTCTCCATAGTGTATCCCTGTATCTCTCCATAGTGTGTATCCCTCTCCACCTCTTCATCTGATCCAGAGAAGGTCTCCAGCTTTCCTGGCTCTCCTAGACACGCACACTGACTCGCCTGCCTGCTGATATTCAGTAGAAAACAAAACAAAACAATGCTCTCAATCTTCCTCTTTCATAACAGACTTCATGCCTTTCAGGCTTCCTTTTGAGGAAGGAAAAACCTACCTACTGCAGGTCCTGCAGCAGTTTAGGAGGGTAGGCAGAGATACAGAGCTGCTAGCCCTAAGCACTGATCTAGGAACAGGTCAATGAAGTTAAAGTTTAACGGTAATAAAAACATCGATTGGAAATCAATCAACCCCAATCCTATTGCAGAAGGAGAAAGTAGATTGTTGCTGCGTCACGGTCCTGCCTGGTTTAATGAAAAGGCAATGTAAAACAAGCTGAATGTACACTACAATGAGTGCTCACTATTCAGACTCTCTTGATAGAAAATGGATTGCGTGCAGGTTTTTTTTTTTTAAATCATACAAAGCATTGGGATTAAAGCCTTCTCCAGGTGCCTCAGGCAGGCTTCTCCATTTCATATTCCATCTATCCAATGAAACATTCAGAAAGAGAAGTTAGCTTCAGATCAGTGCTTCAGGGTTACTTCTACAGGGGAAAAGGCTTGCACAGTGCCCATGGAGCTTTACCTCCAGGTGTGTGCGTGTGTGTGTGTGTGTGTGTGTGTGTGTGTGTGTGTGTGTGTGTGTGTGTGTGTGTGTGTGTGTGTGTGGTCTCCATCCCTTAGGAATTCCTTCTCCCCCCAGACAATATATTCTTAATTAATATGCTATCAATTTGATAATATTTTTCTGATTTATATCACACATACCTAATTGCCCTTAATAGGGTACTGTAAACATTTAGTTAATATAATATATTTTTTTGCTGTTTTGAATGATGAAAAAGTAATTTGATTTGTGTGTGAAGACTTGTAAAGAAGAGTTTAAATTGATCTAATTTCAGTGGTTCATTCATTAATACATTTTTGGGTAACGCTGTAATGCTGTAAATACTGCAAATTAGACTATCCCATTACTAGTCGGACTGTAAGTAACTCTGCACAAGAGCTTCTGCTAAATGACAAAAATGAATACAGTGAGGGAAATAAGTATTTGACCCCCTCTCAATCAGAAAGATTTCTGGCTCCCAGGTGTCTTTTATACAGGTAACGAGCTGAGATTAGGAGCACACTCTTAAAGGGAGTGCTCCTAATCTCAGCATGTTACCTGTATAAAAGACACCTGTCCACAGAAGCAATCAATCAATCAGATTCCAAACTCTCCACCATGGCCAAGACCAAAGAGCTCTCCAAGGATGTCAGGGACAAGATTGTAGACCTACACAAGGCTGGAATGGGCTACAAGACCATCACCAAGCAGCTTGGTGAGAAGGTGACAACAGTTGGTGCGATTATTCGCAAATGGAAGAAACACAAAAGAACTGTCAATCTCCCTTGGCCTGGCATCAACTCAACTCGGCGTGTTTGGAGGAGGAGGAATGCTGCCTATGACCCCAAGAACACCATCCCCACCGACAAACATGGAGGTGGAAACATTATGCTTTGGGGGTGTTTTTCTGCTAAGGGGACAGGACAACTTCACCGCATCAAAGGGACGACGGACGGGGCCATGTACCGTCAAATCATGGGTGAGAACCTCCTTCCCTCAGCCAGGGCATTAAAAATGGGTCGTGGATGGGTATTCCAGCATGATAATGACCCAAAACACACGGCCAAGGCAACAAAGGAGTGGCTCAAGAAGAAGCACATTAAGGTCCTGGAGTGGCCTAGCCAATCCCATGTAAAATCTGTGGAGAGAGCTGAAGGTTCAAGTTGCCAAACATCAGCCTCGAAACCTTAATGACTTGGAGAAGATCTGCAAAGAGGAGTGGGACAAAATCCCTCCTGAGATGTGTGCAAACCTGGTGGCCAACTTCAAGAAACGTCTGACCTCTGTGATTGCCAACAAGGGTTTTGCCACCAAGTACTAAGTCATGTTTTGCAGAGGAGTCAAATACTTATTTCCCTCATTAAAATGCAAATCAATTTATAACATTTTTGACATGCGTTCTTCTGGATTTTTTTGTTGTTATTCTGTCTCTCACTGTTCAAATAAATCTACCATTCAAATTATAGAATCATCATTTCTTTGTCAGTGGGCAAACGTACGAAATCAGCAGGGGATCAAATACTTTTTTCCCTCACTGTACATAGTCCAATAGAGGACTACAGACTGTATGGTAGAAGTACATAAAATGAGTTACCTTGACAGCGTAGTCCACAGCAGAGACTCTGTGATCACAGCCTTTACAGAGAGAATACGATCCAACTCCTATATCCTCCTGAAGCTCCTAAGCCCCCCCCCCCCCCCCCCCCCCCCCCCCCCACACACACACACACGCGTTGTCCTTGAAGTTTACTATGTTAAGGGAGACTGAGGAAAGGAGAGATGAGAAGTGGAGGAGAGGTGGAGAGGATGGGAGTTGGAGAGATTGGAGATGGGTGGATAAAGTTTATTTTGAGTCACCCAGGAAATGGCTGATCACACAGCTATTTGATAGAGGCCTTGACATGGTTTCACTCTCCATCACACAGCTATTTGATAGAGGCCATGACATGGTTTCACTCTCCATCACACAGCTATTTGATAGAGGCCATGACATGGTTTCACTCTCCATCACACAGTTCATATGGAGGAAGAAGGGAAGAGAGGAAAAGAGAGGGACACGATAAAGGGGAAGAGGGGAATGAGGAAGAGAGAGGAAGAGGGGAGAGAGGAGAGAAGAGGGGAAGGAGGAAGGGAGAGAGGAGATAAGAGGGAAAGGAGGAAGAGAGAGAGGAGAGAAGAGGGGAAGGAGGAAGAGAGAGAGGAGAGAAGAGGGGAAGGAGGAAGGGAGAGAGGAGAGAAGAGGGGAAGGAGGAAGGAAAGAGGAGAGAAGAGGGGAAGGAGGAAGGGAAAGAGGAGAGAAGAGGGGAAGAAGGAAGGGAGAGAGGAGAGAAGAGGGGAAGGAGGAAGAGAGAGAGGAGAGAAGAGGGGAAGGAGGAAGGAGAGAGGAAGAGGAAGGAGGAAGG
>NC_140018.1:2556665-2634165 GCF_964263955.1 Coregonus lavaretus
GCAATCACAGCAGCAAGATTTGTGACCTGTTGTCACAAGCGCAACCAGTGAAAAACAAACACCATTGTAAATACAACCCATATTTATTTTGATTTATTTGACCTTTTGTACCAGTGTCGAGGCATATTGAGTGTCTTGGTCTTGTCTCAGTGTCGTTTACATCTGTACTCCGTCTTGACTCGGACAGTGAGGACCAGCAGAGTAAAAAAACTCATAATTATGAGCTTCCATTCAGTCAGCGCATAAAACCCACTTCACCAGGCCAAATATATACATATATAAATATCCACACACACAGTACCAGTCAAAAGTTTTGGACACACCTACTCATTCAAGGGTTTTTCTTTGTTTTTTTTGCTATTTTCTACATTGTAGAATAATAGTGAAGACATCAACTTTGAAATAGCACATATGGAATCATGTAGTAACCAAAAAAGTGTTCCTTCTTGGTAGAATAGGCCTTACACAGCCTGGAGGTGTGTTGGGTCATAGTCCTGTTGAAAAACAAATGATAGTCCCACTAAGCACAAACCAGATGGGATGGTGTATCGCTGCAGAATGCTGTGGTAGCCATGCTGGTTAAGTGTGCCTTGAATTCTAAATAAATCACAGACAGTGTCACCAGCAAAGCACCCCACAGAACAAATTCAAGAAAGCGTACAGTATTACAGTGAGGGAAAAAAGTATTTGATCCCCTGCTGATTTTGTACATTTGCCCACTGACAAAGACATGATCAGTCTATAATTTTAATGGTAGGTTTATTTGAACAGTGAGAGACAGAATAACAACAACAAAATCCAGAAAACGCATGTCAAAAATGCTATAAATTGATTTGCATTTTAATGAGGGAAATAAGTATTTGACCCCTCTGCAAAACATGACTTAGTACTTGGTGGCAAAACCCTTGTTGGCAATCACAGAGGTCAGACGTTTCTTGTAGTTGGCCACCAGGTTTGCAAACATCTCAGGTGGGATTTTGTTCCACTCCTCTTTGCAGATCTTCTCCAAGTCATTAAGGTTTCAAGGCTGACGTTTGGCAACTCAAACCTTCAGCTCCCTCCACAGATTTTCTATGGGATTAAGGTCTGGAGACTGGCTAGGCCACTCCAGGACCTTAATGTGCTTCTTCTTGAGCCACTCCTTGTTGCCTTGGCCGTGTGTTTTGGGTCATTGTCATGCTGGAATACCCATCCACGACCCATTTTCAATGCCCTGGCTGAGGGAATGAGGTTCTCACCCAAGATTTGACGGTACATGGCCCCGTCCATCGTCCCTTTGATGCGGTGAAGTTGTCCTGTCCCCTTAGCAGAAAAACATCCCCGAAGCATAATGTTTCCGAATCATTATCATTCAGATGTTCATTGGCAAACTTCAGACGGCCCTGTATATGTGCTTTCTTGAGCAGGGGGATCTTGCGGGCGCTGCAGGATTTCAGTCCTTCTCGGCGTAGTGTGTTACCAATTGTTTTCTTGGTGACTATGGTCCCAGCTGCCTTGAGATCATTGACAAGATCCTCCCGTGTAGTTCTGGGCTGATTCGTCACCGTTCTCATGATCATTGCAACTCTACGAGGTGAGATCTTGCATGGAGCCCCAGGCCGAGGGAGATTGACAGTTCTTTTGTGTTTCTTCCATTTGCGAAAAATCGCACCAACGGTTGTCACCTTCTCACCAAGCTGCTTGGCAAATGGTCTTGTAGCCCATTCCAGCCTTGTGTAGGTCTACAATCTTGTCCCTGAAATCCTTGGAGAGCACTTTGGTGTTGGCCATGGTGGAGAGTTTGGAATCTGATTGATTGATTGCTTCTGTGGACAGGTGTCTTTTATACAGGTAACAAGCTGTGATTAGGAGCACTCCCTTTAAGAGTGTGCTCCTAATCTCAGCTCGTTACCTGTATAAAAGACACCTGGGAGCCAGAAATCTTTCTGATTGAGAGGGGGTCAAATACTTATTTCCCTCATTAAAATGCAAATCAATTTATAACATTTTTGACATTCGTTTTTCTGGATTTTTTTGTTGTTATTCTGTCTCTCACTGTTCAAATAAACCTACCATTAAAATTATAGACTGATAATTTCTTTGTATGTGGGCAAACGTACAAAATCAGCAGGGGATCAAATACTTTTTTCCCTCACTGTATATAGAGCCATTATTGCATGGAACTCCGTTACATCTCATATTGCTCAAATAAACAGCAAACCTGGTTTAAAAAAACAGATAAAGCAACACCTCACGGCACAACGCCTCTCCCCTATTTGACCTAGATAGTTTATGTGTATGTATTGATAGGTAGGCTGTTTGTGCCTTTAAAAAATGGATGTAGTTCTGTCCTTGAGCTGTTGTCTATTAATGTTCTGTATTATGTCATGTTTCATGTTTTGTGTGGACCCCAGGAAGAGTAGCTGCTGCTTTTGCAACAGCTAATGGGGATCCTAATAAAATACCAAATTCCAGACCATCACACCTCCTCCTCCATGCTTCACGGTGGGAACCACACATGCGGAGATCATCCGTTCACCTACTCTGCGTCTCACAAAGACACGGCGGTTGGAACTGAAAATCTCAAATTTGGATTCATCAGACCAAAGGACTGATTTCCACCGATCTAATTTCCATTGCTCGTGTTTCTTGGCCCAAGCAAGTCTCTTCTTCTTATTGGTTTCCTTTAGTAGTGGTTTCTTTGCAGCAATTCGACCATGAAGGCCTGATTCACGCAGTCTCCTCTGAACAGTTGATGTTGAGATGTGTCTGTTACTTGAACTCTGTGAAGGATTTATTTGGGCTGCAATTTCTGAGGCTGGTAACTCTAATGAACTTATCCTCTGCAGTATAGGTAACTCTGGGTCTTCCATTCCTGTGGCGGTCCTGATGAGTGCCAGTTTCATCATAGCACTTGATGGTTTTTGTGACTGCACTTGAAGAAACTTTCAAAGTTCTGGAGAGTTTTCCGGATTGACTGACCTTCATGTCTTAAAGTGATAATGGACTGTCGTTTCTCTTTGCTTATTTGAGCTGTTCTTGCCATAATATGGACTTGGTCCTTTACCAAATAGGGCTATCTTCTGTATACCACCCCTACCTTGTCACAACACAACTGATTGGCTCAAACACATTAAGGAAACAAATTCCACAAATTCACTTTTAACAAGGCACACCTGTTAATTGAAATGCATACCAGGTGAAGCTGGTTGAGAGAATGCCAAGAGTGTGCAAAGCTGTCATCAAGGCAAAGGGTGGCTATTTGAAGAATCTCAAATATAAAATATATTTTGATTTGTTTAACACTTTTGTTTGGTTACTACGTGATTCCATATGTGTTATTTCATAGTTTTGATGTCTTCACTATTATTCTACAATGTAGAAAATAGTAAAAATAAAGAAAAACCTTTGAGTGAGTAGATGTGGCCAAACCTTTGACTGGTACTTGAAACATGAATGTCTTAACAGCCTTATATATTATAGACATGTTTGTGTAGTGGCGAACCTAGATGCCTTCAGTGTGTGACAGGTTGGTGATTCTGAAAGGACAGCAACCGTAATACCAGCGCACTCATGTAGGAGAGTTCACTTTTTGTAAAACACAAAGGGCCAGTGGTGTAGTGGAGGTCATACGCAGGTATACATATGCCTTATACCCACTTTTTCTTCATATATACTCACTTCTTAATCCCTACTGTTCCGTATCAAAGTAGTGTAGTGGAGGCCATACGCAGGTATAAAACGTATAGGCTACCCACTTTTTTTTCAGTGGGCATTGCGTATAATCACTTCTTAATCCCTACTGATGCGTATCAAAGCAGTGTAGTGGAGGAAACGACTTATCAATTATGTAGTACAATAGAGAAATCATGCACAAAGTAGCCTACACAATCGCAAAGCATGTGAAATATATATGGCCTGGTATATTGTTTGCTGTCTCCATTCGGGATGCACTGTTTCAGTTTGAATTACTCAATATTCTGGACAAAAACTGACAAATGTAACTAAGGCTGGGAATGTCAATACAATCAAACTAGCAAGGGCAATGATAAGTCAGTCATTCCGTGGCTAATAGGCTAGCGTATCTATTCATGTAGCAAGCTGAAGGGACGGAGCCTAACGTTAGCTGGATAGATAGATAGCTAGCTGCTAGGAGGATATGATGTCATGCCATTGGAGGATAGGGTGAGTGACTGACTTTTTCCCCTCATACAGTGCCTTGCAAAAGTATTCATCCCCCTTGGCGTTTTTCCTATTTCGTTGCATTACAACCTGTAATTTAAATTGATTTTTATTTGGATTTCATGTAATGGACATACACAAAATAGTCCAAATTACTGAAGTGAAATGTAAAAAATAACTTATTTAAAAAAATTCTACAAAATTAATAACGGAAAAGTGGTGCGTGCATATGTATTCACCCCCTTTGCTATGAAGCCCCTAAATAAGATATGGTGCAACAAATGACCTTCAGAAGTCACATAATTAGTTAAATAATGTCCACCTGTGTGCAATCTAACTGTCACATGATCTGTCACATGATCTCGGTATATATACACCTGTTCTGAAAGGCCCCGGAGTCTGCAACACCACTAAGCAAGGGGCACCACCAAGCAAGCGGCACCATGAAGACCAAGGAGCTCTCCAAACAGGTCAGGGACAAAGTTGTGGAGAAGTACAGATCAGGGTTGGGTTATAAAAAATATCAGACACTTTGAACATCCCATGGAGCACCATTAAATCCATTATTAAAAAATTGAAAGAATATGGCACCACAACAAACCTGCCAAGAGAGGGCCGCCCACCAAAGCTCACGGCACAGGCAAGTAGGGCATTAATCAGAAAGGCAACAAAGAGACCAAAGATAACCCTGAAGGAGCTGCAAAGGTCCACAGCGGAGATTGGAGTATCTGTCCATAGGACCACTTTAAGCCATACACGCCACAGAGCTGGGCTTTACGGAAGAGTGGCCAGAAAAAAGCCATTGCTTAAAGAATAAAATAAGCAAACACGTTTGGTGTTAATTTCGATCCGAATGTGCAAATTGTCCAAATAGATACGCAAGGTAGATGGTTTATTTTAAATATGTTATTGGACCATAAACAGATATGGCTCATTAACCTTTACGGACCAAATAATAATGATCCACAATTCTTTGACAATATATATATTAAATTATCAACCCTGCAAGCAATTCAAGACAATATTATTATGGTGGGGGATTATAATACTGTTTTAAATAGCTCAATGGACCGTAAAGGAAATCACACCACAAACAATCACCCACATGCTCTTAAGGAAATTGTGAATGTCATGGATACATTAGAACTAGTAGATATATGGAGGCTTAAATATACTGATCTAGTGAGATATACATGGCGGAGACTGAATCAAGCTAGTCGTCTTGACTTCTTTCTTATCTCATTCTCGTTGGCACCAAAAGTTAAAAAAAAGTGTTGATAGGGGACAGAATGCGGTCGGACCATCATATAATTGGCATATACATTACTCTTACTGAATTTCCACGTGGGCGAGGATATTGGAAATTTTATCAAAGCCTATTGGATGATAATTTATTTATAATTAGAACAAAGGAATTTATAACTGACTTTTTCCGACATAACATAGGTACAGCAAATCCCCTTATTGTATGGGACACCTTTAAATGTGCCTTTAGAGGCCATGCAATTCAGTACTCATCTCGAAAAACAAGCAATTTAGGTCAAAAGAGTTTATACTAACAAAGGAAATAGAAAGTCTAACAGAACAGATAGATGGCAATAAAAACTTTAACATAGAGGCACAGAATAAATTAGAGGAAAAACAAAAAGAAATGGAGAAACTTATTCAAGAAAGATCAAGTGTAATATATTATAAAAATAAAGCAAACTGGATGGAATATGGGGGAAAATGCACAACATTATTTTTTAATCTTCAACATAGGAATGCTACCAAAAATAACTTAATGAAACTGGTTACAATTGACGGAGTCACCCATGATTCACCAAATGATATTTTGAAGGAGGAAACAAAGTACTTTAAGCATATGTTTTCTTTTCAGTCGCCTCCATCTCCTCTAACTGAAGCTAATTGTAGTGATTTGTTTTCTATTGATAATGTCAAATTAACAGCCATACAGAAAGACTCATGTGAAGGTGAAATTACAGAGGAGGAACTTCTGGATGCAATTAAAGACTTTAAGTCTGGGAAAACTCCAGGGTTGGATGGCATACCAGTTGAGGTATACCAAACCTTTTTTGATATACTAAGAGGACCGTTATTAACATGTTTTAACCACTCCTATGTAAATGGTAGATTATCTGACACTCAAGAAGAAGATCTTATTATTACTGAAACAGGATACAAGTGGAAAATATAAAGATCCAGTCCATTTAAAAAATTGGAGGCCCCTTACACTTCATTGTTGTGATGCAAAAGTTCTAGCAAAATGTATAGCGCATAGAATTAAAAAGGTATTGTCGGATATTATTCATTCCAATCAGACATGTTTTTTACATGGAAGATACATTGGAGATAATATAAGGCAAGTATTGGAAACAATAGAACACTATGGAAAATATGGGAAACCAGGCCTGCTATTCATAGCAGACTTCGAAAAGGCATTTGATAAAGTACGACTGGAGCATTTCAATTTTGGAGAATCTCTTATAAAATGGTTCAAAATCATGTATAGTAACCCTAGGTGTAAAATAGTAAATAATGGCTATTTCTCAGAAAGTTTTAAACTGTCAAGAGGAGTGAAACACGGTTGTCCACTATTGGCATATCTATTTATTGTGGCCATCGAGATGTTAGCTATTAAAATCAGATCCAATAATAATATCAGAGGATTAGAAATCCAGGGCTTAAAAACAAAGGTGTCATTGTACGCTGATGATTCATGTTTTCTTTTAAATCCACAACTAGAATCCCTCCACAGCCTCATAGAGGATCTAGATACATTTTCTAACCTCTCTGGATTACAACCAAATTATGACAAATGTACTATATTACGTATTGGATCACTAAAAAATACAATTTTTACATTACCATGTAATTTACCAATAAAATGGTCTGATGGTGATGTAGATATACTCGGAATACATATCCCAAAGGAAATAGATGATCTCACTTCAATAAATGTTAATAGAAAGTTAGCAAAAATAGATAAGATCTTACTACCATGGAAAGGAAAATACCTGTCAATTTGTGGAAAATCACCCTGATTAACTCTTTAGTATTATCCCAGTTTACCTATTTGCTTATGGTCTTGCCTACGCCTAGCGAACAGTTTTTAAAATTATATGAGAAAAATATATTCAATTTATTTGGAACGGCAAGCCAGACAAAATTAAAAGGGCCTATTTATATAATGAATATGAATTCGGAGGACAGAAATTATTAAATATTAAAGCATTAGACCTATCACTAAAAGCTTCAGTCATACAAAAGTTATACTTAAATCCGAACTGGTTCTCAAGCAAATTAGTAAGATTGTCTCACCCAATGTTCAAGAAAGGCCTTTTTCCCTTTATTCAGATTACAACAACTCATTTTCAGTTATTTGAAAAGGAAATAATCTCCCAAATATCACTATTTCTAAAACAAGCCATAGAAAGTTGGTTGCAATTTCAATTTAATCCTCCAGAAACGACAGAACAAATAATGCAACAAATATTGTGGTTAAATTAAAATATACTAATTGACAAAAAACCTTTATTTTTGGACAGAATGTTTAAAAAAGGTATAATCTTCGTAAATGATATCATCGGTAGGACTGGTGGAGTTATGTCGCACATGCAGCTAACAAAAACATATGGAAATGTCTGCTCTACCCAAAATTACAACCAAATAATTGCAGCCTTACCGCAAAAGTGGAAGAGGAAAGTGGAAGGGGGAGAAAGTAAGGAACTTGTCTGTCGGCCTTGCATTAAAGAACATAATTGGTTAAGGAAAACTGTGATAAATAAAAAAGTATATCAGTTTCACTTAAGGACCAAAGGATTGACAGCCGTCCCATATAGATTGCAAAATAGTTGGGAAGAGATTTTTGACGTACCGATCCCATGGCATAGTGTTTATGAACTGACACGCAAAACGACACCGGATTCAAAATGTTCCTTCGTTAGATTTGAGCTGATCTTGCTCTGGCTAGCATTAGTTGTTGATCTTGTTGATGTGCATAACTGAGGGAGAAAGAGCCTACCTTTTCATGGTTGTTTGATCAATACTGGACATGTTGAACTCTTATTATGGTGACGATTTGACAAAATTACAATCATGGTCTCGGTCTTGACTCCGTCTCCGGTCTTGGATCGGTCTCGCCTTAGGTGGTCTCGAACACAACACTGTTTTGTACTTAAACTATTTGCACATTGTTACAACACTGTATATAGTGTCGTGACGTGACTTTCATTAATAGGGTGACTGTTATTTATCGAATCAACTAACTATGTTTAATTGTCACTTGATTAAATTAATCCTGTAACAATTAACTCATTAGGAATTTGGGCACCGCGGAATAAGTTGTTTAACGAGTTACCATCTCCCGAATTAAACTCTTAGAAGATATATATGTTATATATTGATAACAGTCACTTATTAAATAATTACCTTTTATCAGTCTCATTCTGAATGTCGCATAATCCTTGAACCTGCAAGAACCCTAACCTTATTGATGAATCAGCAATACACAAATTGGCTTAATTATTTATTTACTAACTAACTAAATAATAACACATTACAAACACACACACACACACACACACACACACACGCACAGGTTATTGATTACTAACGTGATACAATGAAAACAGCTCCCTAGTGGACTGGACTAACAATAGCATGAATGCTTGGGTAGAAGGAGGGTCAGAGTGGAAGGGAGAGACAGAGATTCAAACTATCGTGGTTACTTTGGAAACTACACTCACGGAAATACAAATGCTTAAAACCCGACTAACCGCTCATTCGGATTAGAAATGCAACATATATTTACGTGTAGCTGTCCTCGATAGTTCAGTTGATGATGTAGGACTCTGGTTTGCCCACCAGAGATCCCAATGTCCTTGGTAGAGTTTCTGGTCGTAGTGGTGGTTAGGATGGATACTTCAGCGTACCCTGTAGTTCATTGAGTTTATCTGTTAGAATAGATACTTCAGATGTACCAACGGTTGTCTGAGAGGGATTGTCCTTCCCATCTCGTGTCTTTAGTGAAAGTTCTCTAGACGACTGTACACGCCAGCTGCAGACTGGTCTGTAGAGTATCAACCATTTTAAGCCCTGTAGCTTCACGCTTCCTGGTCTGGTAGAAATTCAACCATTTGCAACATCCGGCTTATAATGCGTACCGTAATCTGCTTGGTCTGAAGTTAATTTCGTCACGAGGTTTTTTTTATTATACTTGAGTAGAAAAGGGGCGTTTCATCATGTTTGTGTTCATCTGGGAGTGGTCACTGACTGAGAACAAATCAATATGGAAAACAATCATCTCATCTAGAAAAGCTAATGTTATCTTCACAAAAGTATTATTATACTTAATCTTTCATTTTATACAACAATTAGATGCAAACCTCATAACTGGGAAGTGTACCCCCCCCCAGAGATACAGTTATGTTGTTCCACTGTCTTTAATGACATCACAACATAGTAACGAATTCGACATGATTGTTCTTTAAGTCCCCACCAACCATTTCCCACATTCTTTGTGGTAGAAATATTGTTTCATTATCCACTTTTGGATGTTGGAGTTTTGGCAGGAAGAATCTCTGTGTTAACAAAGGGGTCGTTTCTCCCAATAATTCATGGCAAGGAAGAGAAAGTCTTGCTCGGTATTTACGACTGGTCATAAAACTGGCCCACAGGAGAGGGGGTGTTCAAACCTTTGCCTAGCCGGCATCTTTGATCCTCAGCCCATGAGGGCAAGTCATGACAATAGACATAATATGACAGTTGAAATGTCTCTATTCCTTTGGAACTTTTGTGAGTAATGTTTACTGTTCATTTTTGATTGTTTATTTCACCTTTGTTTATTATCTATTTCACCAGGGCAAATATCAGGCCATCAGAGATACTCCAGAGACTATGTTGTTTAATCTAAAAGGTAATATATATTTTTAAAAGTTTATGCTTATTGAAAGTACTTGAATAAGAACACAGTTATGTTTTTGTTACCAGTGTAATGTTTTCACTGGCAAGGGTCTAACCCCAGTTCTCCTGTTTATGAGTCGAGGAAAAGTTATCTTAATTTGTTGGGTAAAGGAAGATGTTACGAGATGTCGCCAAGCCAATAGATGACGCTGCTGTTATGTGTATCTGAGTGTGATACTATATTGTACTAGTGAGCCAAATTAGGCATTACGTACTATGCATTGAATGGAGCTGTATGCATACTACACAGTGATGCTGAAGTAAAGTGTCGTGTATTAGGATTATGCCTTTGTTAAATGTTTTTCATGAAGAAATGGAATGTTGTTTATGTTAGGTCAAATGTGGCGTTTGTGGGGTGACGCCCCAGGGGAGACTGGTGATTGGCCAGAAGAGGGAGCACCCATCTTTTTGCATTGTTTATAAGTAGGGGCTAGACAAAGAGAAGGCAGAACGGCCATTGCAATCTGGGACGCCGTTCTCCGGATGTCATGACATCTGTCACTTATGCTGAAGCTTGTGATATGAATAAACCTTATGATCCAAGTTCAGTATGAGCGGACTCCTTTGTTTATCAGCAATAATTGCCAGCACTTACGCGATACGACAAATGGCGCCCAACGTGGGGCTGGTCTGCATCTCTCCTTTGCTCATTCGTAGCCGCCAAGCTAACTTCGGTCTGAAGTCATGACCAGACAAGGGTGAGTGTTCCTCACAGCTTAGTTTGAATACTGCGTGTGTACACTGGAGGGGTGTACCATTACGACCGAAATGTGCCTCATGTGGCGTTATTGCGGTCGACTAGGAGTCTGGTAATAATTATTCTAAAATTGTACAGCAATTGAAGGCAGATATTAACGGCAGATATTGGCAGAATAAAGTCAGGAATACGTATGCAATTAGGGCATTGTGAATCTGTGGAAGACCTCGGAACGAGGCGACTCCTTAGGAGTGGGCCATAAATCCTTGCAACGCGCTAGGTGTGTTGTCAGGTTGGTTCTGGGAACTATAAGGTGGACGGTTATATTGTAAGTTATTCTCATCTTATAGTCGACGGGGTATTTGCATGGGGTAACCGCTCATATGATATCCATAACTTACGGCAGCATAAAGTTAGCAGGGGATAAATGGACAATGATTTAGGCACAATGCAAGGTTACTTAGGGCGTGGTAGGCCGCAGTTAGCTAAAGGCTAAGGCTAATGCTAATGCTAAATGCTGGATTGGGTTTCATGCTACATGGTACATAGCGGCTAATGCTAAATGCTAAGGCTAAATGCTAATTGTGTTGCGTGCTACATGCTAACGTGTCCTTAGAGGTCCCATTGCGATGGATTAAAGCCTCTTAAAATATGTCTGTGGGTGTGGAATTCAGAGTTCTACGCAAATGTGAGCTCTGTTATGTGTAATTGTTCGATTATAAGGTATAAAATAGTGAAGCTGTAGCGTAATGCTATCGTTCTATTGTCTGGGAATCGTATCATTGAATGCATTTGCGCATGCGTTTAATTTTATGACACTACACTACAAAACGTGGGAGTTGTAGTTTATGGCACGAGATTATGAGACGTTGGGTTCCGGTACTAAACTACAACATGTTGTTTGCTAAAACTACAACACGGGATTGTGGGAAAAGTGTCATATTTCTGTGGGGCTGTGTCGCAGGGGGAGACAGAGAGACACAGACGAGGGAACAAAGAGGAGAGATTTTAACACGAATCTTATAGTTTTAAAGCGGCTGCTGTTTGAAAATGAAACTATTTGTTGGGATGTAGTGAATTTATAAATTAGGTATATGTTGACGTAATGAATTAAATTCAATGACGGATTAAAATAAAATAAAAATGTTTTTGAGCGATCTATTTAGTCCTGGGTTAAGTCTTAAAGCGAATGTGAGTGGGGGAATATTGAATATGGTTGAAGTAACTCAGTATTGCATTAACTACTAAAATCTTTTCCTGTGTCTCTGTTCTTTTGTCATATGAGAGGAACAAAGGAGAGAGAGAGGAGGGGCTAACGTGTGCGTGACGTGACAAGGCGTGACGCGACAGAGGATCGAGTCAAGGGTTTGATTCTGGTCTGGTTACAAAATCTTCCCCTACAGGATATCTGATGTTATGACAATTTCACATAGGCTTGGCAAATACTATTTCATTAAAAATTGCATTTTGGAGGCTATGTGCATCGCTGGGGTTGATGGGAGTTGTGTTGGGAATCAAGGACTGACATTATTCTGTAAATTTAAGATAATTAGGTGCGTATAGAGCAAGGGGGTTATGGGAATTGTAGTAATGGTAGTGTTGCAGGCTTTGTTTATGGGTATTGTAGTCTGTTGACGACTTGCATTTGATGGGTTGTGGTAAGATAGCCACCACTAATTGATAAATTGGTGACATAGGATGTAGAAATAAAAAATTGGTTTTAATTATTCATAGTTGTTAATATATTTTTTAATAGATTTTTTATTTTAATTAGAAATGGTTTTTGAATATAAATTTTAATTGAATTATTTCATAGTCATATTTTGGTTGATTGATTTTTAAAAATAATTAAAGGGGGGAAGCCATAGGCTATATAGTCTAAAATAAAATAATTCACGATAAAGGAATATAAAAGGGTTGTTACAATGGGGAAAACGACAGCAAGGCTATAAAAAGTCATTACACCGGTTGATATAGTACAAAATGGTAATCCTTTAACTAAAGTATTGCTAGGTTATCCGGCAAATGAAACAAAAGTTGCCCTTCATTCTCAAACAAAAACTGATGAAAGATTCCAGCGATAAGATAAAGGTATAGAGAAAATGCTAAAGGAAGAAAAGGCGACAGGAAAACTAATGGCAGAAGTTAGTACACCTTTCTCACATACGGATTCAGCAAAAAGACACCCACCTTACGAGAAGGAAGTAGAGCTTAGGGATGTTTATCCTCAGCTTCCGGTGATCATCCAGGAGGGTGATTGTTGCATCAGAGATGAAGATGAATAATAGATAGAGGACAAGCAGAAACGACCAGAAAGATGAATCCAAAACTCCAGAAGGAAGAAATGAGATGTCTGGAAGAGAAGAGTGAGGTTAAGGAAGATGGAACTTGAAGAAGATGATGAAGATGAAGATCAGAGTGATTGAGAAGAGATCATGGGTGGATATGACTCTGTGATCAGAAGGAAGTTGGTAAGAGAGGAAAGAAGGATACTAGAGATTTGATCTCTGATGGAAGTTGAAGGAAGAAGGATACAAGAGATTCGAGTTCAGATGAAGACAGCGATAAAGAGGAGACTAAAGGTGCTGTGTATTCAAAAGGAGTTTATCCTACAAGGACTGGCACAGAAGAAAAGTAAGAAGATGATGGAAGATGATATTTCGAGGACAGAACTTAGAATATAAGCTTTTGAAGAATACTGATATGTCAACAGCAAGAAAGAACAGGACCAAGAAACTCTCAGAGAACTCAATCATACAACTGGTGGAGAAGAGAAGCTTTGGTTATGAAGAATCAGAGTGAACCAAATCAACAATCACTGTTACAGCTTCAACTGAACAAGATCAAATGCAATTGTACCAGCCACCAAGGGCGGTACCAGGTGTTCCATATCCACAGTTTCTGGACAGACACAGAATTGGAGAGGAAGAGGACGAGAAGGTTTAGAAGGAGGAGGAAGATTTCAGCTACACTTCCAGCAATCTCCAGAAGACGGTTATAATTGTGGACAGATTGGTCACTTTACCTGTGACTGCAACAAGTCAGGAGGAAACAACAGAGAACATTTTTAAGGAAGATACAGGGGCCAGTCAAGATCACCTGTTCTCCAGGTGAACCCTAAGGATTCTAGAGTGCCTAGAAGATACGAAGGGGGGTGTCAGTGATAGCATCGATTAGAGAAGAAGAGAAAATATCCAACAATTGAAGTAAATTAGGATAGGGATTTGAGGTAGTAAAACAGCTAATTACTCTTAAGGAACCAATTGAGCTCTGCTATAGAACTCAAAGAGAAATCAAAATAGACATACTAATATTAGTACCTATTGCATTGTTGGGAAGAGATGCATTGTTTAAATTGAATTGTACAATAAGATGTACACTAAACGGCTGTCTGGTAGAAGATTTTAAAAAGTAGGGTTTTTGGGAATCATATTTGCTTAAAAAGATAATATCATAGGAAGGATGATAATCTATTAGACTGCCTATTAGACAATCTGTCTGAAAAATAAAGTTAAAAGGGGTGACTGTTATTCTGGGTTACATTCTTACACCAAGAGATTTCAGGCTAGGCTAAAAGGTGTTTAGTCGTTTGCCAAGTCTGTGTGTAAAGAAGTCAGAAGCATGTGGGGACTTCCCAATCACATATCCTAAAAATTTGGTGGTAAAGGGATTTTGTGAATAAATCAGTGGAAAAGGTTTTTAAAGGTTAGGAGAAAAGATTAGATTAAAAAGTTAGGAGAACTAGGTTGAAGGAACTCTAAGACAGTAAGCTAAGTTTCAAAGTTAGTAGTAAGAGAGAGAGAACAGTGGTGAAGGACACTTTAGAGCAGGGAGATCAAGGTAATTATAGGTGTATTTTTATAATCAAAAGTTTGAAAGTTAGGGTTTAGAGTAGGAAGAGAGAGTGAATGTAAGTTACATTTACGTCATTTGACACTAGTGGTGATAGATGGAAGTACAAGCAAAGAGTTCAAATCTTTGGGGAAAATGGATGAAGTAACTAAGGACATTAACACTTCAGTCTATTAAAACAACAGTGGGAAGCAATTTAACTCTTTCAACATTGATAGTTATTAAAGCCATAAATATATCGCATTTGATTATAAGGGAACCAATAGCTCCAGCACCAATTTTAGGGGGAAAATACGTATTAGGGTTAGGATGGGGACGTTCCTCCCACATGGAGAGATAATTATGGAGAAGAAGTATTGTTATCAGGACCAGAAGTAGAAGCAAGCTGTTGCACCTAATCAAAGGAGATCTAGTTTGTACAACAATATGAAGTGGAAGAGGGTTATGAGTGATTGTTCACTTATTTTGCGTAATGTTACAGAGAAAGATCAGGGAGAATATATGTGTACTTATCTAGTGCAAGCATTAAAATTTGGTTAAAGGGCTATGTAGTTCGTAAAGTGACGCTTATAATGGAAGATTTGAAGTCTGTTGAAGCTTCCACAGTCACCGAAGGAGTTCAGCAGGAGTAGATTACAGTAGTCACTCCAACAGTAGATAATACACAGAGGATATCTGTAACTTTCGCACTAGAAGTAGTTAAGAGTGTTAATACATCAACTAGATCAACTACTTTAATGGTAACTTTGGAAGGGATTAATGATACGATGGCAATAGCAAATGTAGGAAGTATGACACCGACAACAACTTTTCTGAAATTAAAGGGGGTAGCAAGAAGGACTCAGGGGTTTATGGTACGAATTGGAGAGTGCTGTCAATGATAGTACGAATAGGGTTAAAATAGCAGAGCAGATAGTAGTAGAGAGCAATATAGATTCATCTGAAATAGTGAAGGATACTATCATGGAGGTACAGGATGAGGTCTTTGATTTTAATGACAGACAAGGAGAGGTATCTGATCAGTACCGCTCGTTAGGGAAGAGAGAAACTATATGCATGTGGTTTGATTCTTCTGTTGTGAAAAATTAAAGATAGCAGGTAGGAATCTTTGGTTCCAGCAGCTCATTCTGTAAGATCAGTGAGGAATCTTGAGGGTCCATGTCTGTTGAGAATTCCAGCCAAACATTTTAGAGACGGTCGCTCGACCTCTATCAAGTATGTGTCAATCTTATGCTTTGTCATGACTGTGGTATCAGCAACAGTCAGTAACAGATAAAATAATGTCATTGTCAAAACATTTGTTGAAGCCTAGGGTTAGGTGTTATTGGGTTAAGTGAATTAACTTGTGTGCATTTGTTAGATGGGAAGGAAACTCAGGTAACAGCGAACCCTGAAGCATTTGAGGTGAAACCAGTGAGGGCTAAAAGTTGTTTTTGTTCTAATAAAACATATGATATAAGGGGTATGTTTATGGGAATATCAGATTGTGATGTTATATGATAACTTTGGGTATGCATGACCTTACGGGTAGTAATAAGAAATATAATGTTACTTTTTATGTACCAGGTAGTAGGAACAGCAGGACTTTGATGGTTAAAATATTAGCTTTTGCCTGACAATGGGACTATGGGGAATTTTAGAGCTATTTTGAGGGTTTGTGGTGATAAAGCATATATATTCTTACCCTATGGATGGACAGGATGTTGTTACATGTCAACGTTGAAGCTTCCATATGAGGTTTCTACCATTAAAAGAGGGGTAGCTGTCAGAATGGTGTGTGTAGGTGAGTGGAAGGAATCAAGCGCAGGACCCAGGATGACTTCAACCGTCTTTAGTAATGTTCCCAAAGCAACGAGAACAAGGAGTAGCCAACCCAACCGGGTGGCGCACACAATTACGCACAAAACACACAGTGCGTCAAAACAGGAAAGCGCACACAGTGCGAGCTCTCGGTAAACACAACGAGAGAAATAATCCGAACTTCACAGAGGCAGGCTGACAATGAACAATCACGCATAACACCTGACCCAAACACACGAACTAAATAAGGGAAACAATTAATACACAAATAAGGGACAGGTGTTATGAAACAGACAAAACCAAAAGAACATGAAACATAGAACGGTGGCAGCTAGTACTCCGGAGACGACGACCGCCGAAGCCTGCCCGAACAAGGAAGAGGAGCAGCCTCGGCCGAAACCGTGACAGTACCCCCCCCTTGACGCGCGGCTCCAGCCGTGCGCCGACCCGGAGCTCGGGGACGACCCGGACGACGCGGAGCAGGGCGCGCAGGATGACCCCGATGGAAATCGGTCAGTAGGGACTGGTCTAAGACGTCCCTCCTTGGCACCCAGCACCGCTCCTCCGGGCCGTACCCCTCCCACTCCACGAGATATTGAAGACCCCCCATCCGGCGTCTAGAATCCAGGATGGACCTCACGGTGTACGCCGGAGCCCCCTCGATGTCCAACGGGGGCGGAGGAGTCTCCTCAATCTCAAAGTCCTGGAGTGGGCCAGCTACCACCGGCCTGAGGAGAGACACATGGAACGAGGGGTTAATATTTTTGTAATCAACAGGTAGTTCTAACCTATAACTCACCTCGTTCAATCTCCTCAGGACTTTAAATGGCCCCACAAACCGCCGACCCAGCTTCCGGCAGGGCAGGCGGAGGGGCAGGTTTCTGGTTGAGAGCCAGACTCGATCTCCAGGTGCGTACACTGGCCCCTCACTGCGGTGTAGGTCGGCGCTCGTCTTCTGTCGACGTATGGCACGCTGCAGATGGACGTGTGCAGCGTCCCACGTCTCCTCCGAGCGCCGCACCCACTCATCCACAGCGGGGGCCTCGATCTGGCTCTCATGCCATGGTGCCAGAACCGGCTGGTACCCTAATACACACTGAAAAGGGGTTAGTTGGGTGGAGGAGTGGCGAAGAGAGTTCTGTGCCATCTCGGCCCAGGGCACATATCTCGCCCACTCCTCCGGCCGGCCCTGACAGTATGACCTCAGAAACCTACCCACATCCTGGTTGACACGTTCAACCTGCCCATTACTCTCCGGGTGGTACCCCGAGGTAAGGCTTACCGAAACCCCCAACCGTTCCATAAATGCTCTCCACACCCTAGAGGTGAACTGGGGGCCTCGGTCAGACACTATATCCTCGGGTACCCCGTAATGCCGGAAGACATGGGTGAACAGAGCCTCAGCGGTCTGTAGGGCAGTGGGTAGACCCGGCATGGGAAGGAGACGACAGGCCTTAGAGAACCGATCCACAACGACCAGGATGGTAGTGTTCCCCTGTGAGGGGGGGAGGTCGGTAACAAAATCCACCGAGAGGTGGGACCAGGGTCGTTGTGGAATAGGCAGGGGTTGTAACTTACCCCTGGGCAAATGTCTGGGCGCCTTACACTGGGCACACACCGAACAGGAGGAGACATAAATCCTCACATCCCTAGCTAACGTTGGCCACCAGTACTTCGTGCTAAGGCAGTGCACTGTCCGGCCGATACCCGGATGGCCAGAGGAGGGGGACGTATGAGCCCAACAAATGAGGCGATCGCGTACCTCGAGCGGAACGTACGTCCGACCCACAGGACACTGTGGAGGACTCGGGTCGGTGCGTAACGCCCGCTCGATCTCACCATCAACCTCCCACACCACCGGAGCAACCAGACAAGACTCCGGTAGTATGGGCGTGGACTCAACTGACCTCTCCTCTGCGTCATACCGCCGAGACAGAGCATCTGCCTTCCCGTTCTGGGACCCAGGGATGTATGTGATCTTAAACACAAACCGGGCTAGGAACATAGTCCAACGAGCCTGGCGAGGATTCAGTCTCCTAGCTGCCCGGATGTACTCCAGGTTACGATGGTCAGTTAGAATGAGGAAAGGGTGTTGAGCCCCCTCGAGCCAATGCCGCCACACCTTTAGGGCCTGTACCACGGCTAACAGCTCCCTGTCTCCTACGTCATAATTCCGCTCCGCCGGACTGAGCTTCTTAGAGTAGAACGCACAGGGACGGAGTTTAGGTGGAGTGCCAGAACGCTGGGAAAGAACGGCCCCTATCCCGGCCTCTGACGCGTCCACCTCTACTTGGAACGGTAAAGAAGGATCCGGATGCGCCAACACCGGCGCCGAGGTAAACAGGTCCTTTAGTCTCCCAAATGCCCTGTCCGCCTCAGCTGACCACCGCAAGCGCACCGGACCCCCCTTTAACAGAGACGTTATGGGAGCTGCCACCTGTCCAAAACCCCGGATAAACCTCCGGTAATAATTCGCAAAACCCAAGAACCGTTGCACCTCCTTCACAGTGGTTGGGGTCTGCCAATTACGCACAGCTGACGCCCGGTCTACCTCCATCTTCACCCCTGACGCAGACAACTGGTAACCCAGAAAGGAGACCGACTTCTGGAAAAACAGACATTTCTCTGCCTTGACATATAGGTCATGCTCCAACAGCCTCCTCAATACTCGGCGCACCAGGGCTACATGCTCAGCACGGGTAGGACTATACACCAGAATGTCGTCGATGTACACAACTACTCCCTGTCCCTGCATGTCCCGGAAAATCTCATCGACGAAGGATTGGAAGACTGAGGGAGCATTCATCAACCCATATGGCATGACTAGATACTCGTAGTGTCCGGAAGTCGTGCTAAACGCTGTCTTCCATTCATCGCCCGCTCGAATGCGTACCAAGTTATATGCGCTCCTAAGATCCAATTTTGTAAAGAACTGCGCACCGTGCAGTGACTCCGTCATAGTCGCAATCAGAGGAAGTGGATAGCTGTACTTCACTGTGATCTGATTGAGACCGCGGTAATCAATACACGGGCGCAGACCTCCATCCTTTTTCTTTACAAAAAAGAAACTTGAGGAAGCGGGTGAAACGGAGGGCCGTATGTATCCCTGTCTCAGAGACTCAGAGATGTATGTCTCCATAGCCTTTCTCTCCTCTTGAGACAAGGGATACACATGGCTCCGCGGGAGAGCTGCTCCTGACTGGAGATCTATCGCACAATCCCCCCGTCTATGAGGCGGCAGCTGCGCCGCCCGAGTCTTACTGAACGCCAGTGCCAAATCCTCATACTCGGGGGGAATCTGCAGTGCTGGCATTAGATTCGGACTCTCCACCGAGGTCGCCCCTATGGAAACACCCAGACACCGCCCCTCACATTGAGCAGACCACCCTTTAAGAGCTTTCTCTCGCCACCTAATAATAGGGTCATGAGTCATCAACCAGGGAAGACCCAGCACTACCGGATACGCAGGAGAGTCAATCAGATAGAGCTGAATTCTCTCCTCATGACCCTCCTGCGCCGTCATCTGAATGGGTGCTGTGACTTCCCTAATCAACCCAGACCCTAACGGACGGCTATCTAGGGCATGGACGGGGAAAGGTTTATCCACTGGAAGGAGGGGAATCCCTAACTCTATACAAAACTGGCGATCTACAAAATTCCCAGCTGCGCCTGAATCTACCAGCGCCTTATGCTGGGAACGAGGTGCAACCTGTGGGAAACAAACAGGCAAGGTTAGGTGCACGACAGAAAGCTCTGGGTAAGCAGGGCGCCTACTCACCTGGGGGGACCCCCCAATGCGTGACCTGCCATCTCCCTCACTGGAGGACCCGCCCCAACACCTAGCCGCAGTGTGTCCTCCACGACCACAGTTGGTGCAAGGGCCGGGTCCCCTCGGGCTCCTCCTCCTCCGTTCCCTAGCGCCAGCACCTCCGAGCTCCATAGGGCTCGGCTCGGAGGTGCTGGAGAGTGGAATGGGCGAACCCCCCCCTCCGGAACGCCCACGGGTGGCGAGCAGGGTATCCAGCCGGATGGCCATGTCGACCAGCTGGTCGAACGTCAACGACGTGTCCCTGCACGCCAACTCTCGCTGGACGTCCTCCCGGAGGCTGCAGCGGAAATGGTCGATAAGGGCCCGCTCATTCCACCCTGCATCAGCCGCTAGGGTCCGGAACTCTAAGGCAAAGTCCTGGGCGCTCCTCATCCCCTGTCGGAGGTAGAACAGACGTTCCCCCGCCGCCTTCCCTTCCGGTGGATGGTCGAACACAGCACGGAAGCGGCGGGAGAACTCCGCATAGTTCGTAGTAGCGGCGTCCATTCTCCTCCACTCGGCGTTGGCCCACTCCAACGCCTTGCCGGTGAGACAGGAGATGAGGGCTGAGACGCTCTCGTGTCCCGAGGGCGCCGGGTGGACGGTGGCGAGGTAGAGCTCCACCTGCAGCAGGAATCCTTGACACCCGGCAGTGGAGCCGTCGTACGCCCTCGGGAGCGAGAGCCGAATCCCACTAGGTTCCGGAGATGAGACGGGGGGGCTGACCGATGGGGCTGGTTCGGTTGGTGGAGGTGTGGGAACCCCGCTGGTCTCCCATCGGTGCAGAGTATTCATCACTCCCTCCAGGGCGTGACAGACCTGATTGATGCGGTCCTCCTGACCACGAAGACGTTCTGCCATCTCGGCTGTCGGTGTGGTCGCTCCTGCTGATTCCATGATTGATGCGTGATTCTGTCAGAATGGTGTGTGTAGGTGAGTGGAAGGAATCAAGCGCAGGACCCAGGATGACTTCAACCGTCTTTAGTAATGTTCCCAAAGCAACGAGAACAAGGAGTAGCCAACCCAACCGGGTGGCGCACACAATTACGCACAAAACACACAGTGCGTCAAAACAGGAAAGCGCACACAGTGCGAGCTCTCGGTAAACACAACGAGAGAAATAATCCGAACTTCACAGAGGCAGGCTGACAATGAACAATCACGCATAACACCTGACCCAAACACACGAACTAAATAAGGGAAACAATTAATACACAAATAAGGGACAGGTGTTATGAAACAGACAAAACCAAAAGAACATGAAACATAGAACGGTGGCAGCTAGTACTCCGGAGACGACGACCGCCGAAGCCTGCCCGAACAAGGAAGAGGAGCAGCCTCGGCCGAAACCGTGACAGTAGCACCGAACACAGATCAATCTGAAGCTAGGTTAAAAGGGTGAAAAGAGACATGTTATAGTCTTCAAGCCTATCATTGAAGGATGAGTCCAAGAGAGAAGGGGGGACTTTTTCCATGGTATGGTGTAACATTTGGGAAGATCCTATTGATAATGTTAGTTATACTTTGAGACCAGATAGTTCAGATATTATCACTAGGGTTATATATGCATTGAAGAATATAAGGGATGCATTTGGTAGATCTGAAGGAGCGGAAGTCAGCGAAGTCTTGGTTGCAAGATCAGGTAGGCCCAGTAGGGGCAGTGATGGTTCAGATTTTAGTTGCAGCTTTGATAGCACTGTGTGTGATGTTTGTAATTTGTTACTGACCTTTGAGAAAGCTATGATATTGAGATAGGTTGGAGAGTGATGCCTGGAGACAACACTCAGATGCCGGTGTTGACTGTTCCTGATCTGGATGAAGATGGACAAGTGGAACTGAATGGATAAATATCATTTTTGATGTTTTGATCATTTTTCAATTTTTTTTTCAATATTAGTGTGATTTTAGTATGATTTTATGAATCAAAGGGGGGAAGTGGGTTAATGTGATTCATATATCATTTATATATCATTTTTATATTCTTAGTTGATATTGATGTTTAATTTGAAAGTGTTGTTTTGCAAAAGATACTGTTTGGTCTTTTCTTTTCTTCCAGAAGCATTTGGGGGAACATGTGGAGATTGAAATACTCAAACAAGGACAATATGAAAGGACAATGACTGGAGGAGATGAAACAAGAAAGGTGTGGAGAGATTCCGATTCCATCATCAACAATCCATTGGAAGTCGAGACTACGGGGAGATGAAGTGTAGTGGACTACATTCCAGTGTCTGCAATGAAATATAGACATATTTGATGTGTAATACATAATTGTGTCATATTCTTAGGTATTAATTTTTGTAGAATGATGTTTGATGTTATTGGATACATGTGGGGATCTTAGATGTTTTTGTTTATTTCGTTGATGCTTAGGGACAGGGAGTCTAGGCAGGGAGAGGTCCACTATAGGGTCCAATGGGTTGACCAGCCTTAGAGTGGATATTTTGTGGATAGTATTTTGTTTGCAGGGGCTTACATGTGTATTTAATTGCATCATAGTTTCAAATGTATTTACATGGTTTATGAGTTTATCTGGAGTACCGAGGTGGTTGCCTGGGGCAGAGGGACCGTGAGAGAATTTTACTGTCTTGATTGATGGATGGATTTGGAACGAAGGTTGCCGGACAGGTTTTTCGCTCTCACACTCCATAAAGATTTGTTCATATTTCATAGTAATGTATTCAGACTTCATAAACAGTTATTCATATTTCATAGAAAGGTATTTACACTCTAGAGAAGAATGTTTTTGGTTTAATGTTAAAGATACTCAATAAGATAAATTGTCACTTGTCATAATACTATTCTGTTTGTTTTCGAGACTGTTTAGTCTCGAAGGGGGGAAATGTTGTGTATTAGGATTATGCCTTTGTTAAATGTTTTTCATGAAGAAATGGAATGTTGTTTATGTTAGGTCAAATGTGGCGTTTGTGGGGTGACGCCCCAGGGGAGACTGGTGATTGGCCAGAAGAGGGAGCACCCATCTTTTTGCATTGTTTATAAGTAGGGGCTAGACAAAGAGAAGGCAGAACGGCCATTGCAATCTGGGACGCCGTTCTCCGGATGTCATGACATCTGTCACTTATGCTGAAGCTTGTGATATGAATAAACCTTATGATCCAAGTTCAGTATGAGCGGACTCCTTTGTTTATCAGCAATAATTGCCAGCACTTACGCGATACGACAAAAGACGTTCTAATCAACATTACCTTGCTCTTGTATAGAATAAACACCATACAAAACACCCACGTGGGATTAGAACTCACAACCATTAAAATTTTAGACACTGTTTTAGCAGACACCAATCATGGCAGTTGGGAAGAAATACACCAAGTTGACATGACCACCATTGTGATCTATTTCTTCTTACGATGGATGTAACTACGAATAATCCTCATAGCCGACAAGTCTATTTCTTTGTAAAAGCACATACATGAAACAGTAAGCAAAAACCTTGAATTTGGTCACATGCAGAAATGTACCTTACTGCATGTTTAAATGTTGTGTAACGTCAGTAGTCTAGTCAAGGAAGCATCATGTAAAATATATTGGCACACTCTACTTACCAAGACCATTGCCAAATAAGGCGCGCTGTTACCTGCTTTTATAGTAAGCCTTGAGGTGATACCACCCAGCACATCTAGAAGGGAGTGTATTTTATACCGAACCCATCCCCTGAGATGACATGGAGCTACCTTCTCAAGGGGCCTCTACATCACGATTTCAATGGTAGAGTTGAACCGCTAGGGGCAGAAAGAGCTAGATTTACTCTTAAAATATATCACTTTTGCAACGAACTGTCGACATGAAGACCAGAATTCATGTGTTTCACTATAACTAAGCCTAAAACATTTTGTTTTCGATGCAATTTTTTTTTTTTACATGAAAGTTACTTTTAAAAGGAAAATAATTGATTTTATATGCCTCCTCCAGATTGTATAGTATCAGTATAGCCAGGTATTTCATATGTCTCATTGGCCATTTCCACTTACATTTACTTTCTAAGCTTGAGAAGTCATAATTCGTTTTCTCCTAATTCACTTTTGGATCCTGATCACCATGTGTCCAACAGTCGTAAAATAAATGGCAGAGAATGTTCTGGTTCAGATAAAGTAAAATGTAACATTCATCACAATGATATCACATGTCGATCTCCACCAATCTCTACGCCCTGGATTAAACCATGAGTTGTAATTATTGACGCTAGGGGTTCTGTGGCAAAGAGAAAAATAAATAACTTGACAAAGGTTATCCCTGTCTTGTCCCTCTGGATAACTTAAATGATTCAGAGATCTGTCCATTTATTCATATGGATGCTTTGGGGGGATTTGTACAGTAGCTCAATCCAGCAAATAAATAATGGACCAAAACCAAACTTTTTTTAAACAGCCACCAAATATGCCCATTCCACCCAATCGAATGCCTTTTCAGCATCTAATGATACTGGTACTTTTGGAGTGTTCATGTTCTTGGTATGATGGATTATATTGAGAAAAAAAAACCCCAGCAGAGATTATCTGAAGACATCCTGTTCTGTATAAACCCTGTTTGATCTGAGTGAATCAACTTTTTGTATTACTGTTTCTATGCGAAAAAAGCCAATACCTTAGCAATGATTTTGTAATCCACATTCAAGAGTGGTACTGGGCGGAAGGATCCTCATGACAATGGATCCTTATCTTTCCTTTTAAGTAGGACGATTGTAGCCAATCATAGTGACTGGGAAAGTTCTCTCTAGAGCTGCTGTGAGCATAAGTATAAGTAACATAGGCTTCAGTAATTCCCCCTGGGAGTCCATCATTAACAGGAGAAATCCAATTGTGTAGATTACTGATGTCCTCCAACAGTTGACCTGGGTAATGATTCTATCCATATCCATTTAGCTCCCAAGGATGAACCAAACTTGTGCAGGTCTACACATTTTTTTTCTCGGAGGTCTTGGCTGATTTCTTTTGATTTTCCCATGATGTCAAGCAAAGAGGCGAGTGAGTTTGAAGGTAGGCCTTGAAATACATCCACAGGTACACCTCCAATTGACTCAAATGATGTCAATTAGCCTATCAGAAGCTTCTAAAGCCGTGAAATCATTTTCTGGAATTTTCCAAGATGTTTAATGGCACAGTCAACTTAGTGTATGTAAACTTCTGACCCACTGGAATTGTGATACAGTGAATTAATCTGTCTGTAAACAATTGTTGGAAAAATTACTTGTGTCATGCACAAAGTACATGTCCTAACCGACTTGCCAAAACTATAGTTTGTTAACAAGACATTTGTGGAGTGGTTGAAAAACGAGTTTTAATGACTCCAACCTAATTGTATGTAAACTTCTGACTTCAACTGTACATACATACAAAAATATATATACTACCGGTCAATAGTTTTAGAACACCTACTCATTCAAGGGTTTTTCTTTATATTTACTATTTTCTACATTGTACAATAATAGTGAAGACATCAAAACTATGAAATAACACATATGGAATCATGTACTAACCAAACAAAAGTGTTAAACAAGTCCAAATATATTTTATATTTGAGATTCTTCAAATAGCCACCCTTTGCCTTGATGACAGCTTTGCACACTCTTGGCATTCTCTCAACCAGCTTCATGAGGTAGTCACCTGGAATGCATTTCAATTAACAGGTGTGCCTTCTTAAAAGTTAATTTGTGGAATTTCTTTCCTCCTTAATGCGTTTGAGCCAACCAGTTGTGTTGTGACAATGTACAGAAGATAGTCCTATTTGGTAAAAGACCAAGTCCATATTATGGCAAGAATAGCTCGAATAAGCAAAGAGAAACGACAATCCATCATTACTTTAGGACATGAAGGTCAGTCAATACGGAAAATGTTAAGAATTTTTAAAGTTTCTTCAAGTGCAGTCGCAAAAACCATCAAGTGCTATGATGAAACTGGCTCTCATCAGGACCGCCACATTAAAGGAAGACCCAGAGTTACCTATGCTGCAGAGGATAAGTTCATTAGAGTTACCAGCCTCAGAAATTGCAGCCCAAATATATCCTTCACAGAGTTCAAGTAACAGACACATCACAACATCAACTGTTCGGAGGAGACTGTGAATCAGGCCTTCATGGTCGAATTGCTGCAAATAAACCACTACTAAAGGACACCTATAAGAGGAAGAGACTTGCTTGGGCCAAGAAACACGACCAATGGACATTAGACAGGTGGAAATGTGTCCTTTGGTCTGGAGTCCAAATTTGAAATTTTTGGTTCCAACCGCCGTCTCTTTGTGAGACGTGGTGTGGGTGAACGGATATCTCCGCATGTGTATTTCCCACCGTAAAGCATGGAGGAGGAGGTGGTATGGTGTAGGGGTGATTTGCTGGTGACACTGTCTGTGATTTATGTAGAATTCAAGGCATACTTAACCAGCATGGCTACCACAGCATTCTGCAGTGATACGCCATCCCATCTGGTTTGGGCTTAGTGGGACTATCATTTGTATTTCAACAGGACAATGACCCAACACACCACCAGGCTGTGTAAGGGCTATTTGACCAAGAAGGAGAGTGATGGAGTGCTGCATCAGATGACCTGGCCTCCACAATCCAAATTGAGATGGTTGGGGATGAGTCGGACCGCAGAGTGAAGGAAAAGCAGCCAACAAGTGCTCAGCATATGTGGGAACTCCTTCAAGACTGTTGGAAAAGCATTCCAGGTGAAGCTGGTTGAGAGAATGCCAAGAGTGTGCAAAGCTGTCATCAGGGCAAAGGGTGGCTGTTTGAAGAATCTCAAATATAAAATATATTTTGATTTGTTTAACACTTTTTCGGTTACTACATGATTCCATAAGTGCTATTTCATAGTTTTGATGTCTTCACTATTATTCTACAATGTAGAAAATAGTAAAAATAAAGAAAAACCCTTGAATGAGTAGGTTTTCTAAAACTTTTGACCGGTAGTGTATATATACATATACATACATATATATATACACACACACACTTACATTTTGGAAGCTAATAGATTGCATTTAGTTAAAAGATGAGACATTGTAAGCAGAAGATACTATTAACATTCATTCAACAAATTAATTAACATTCATTGTAATTTCTATGGGAGAATAAAATAAAAGGATAATCGACATGATGATATCATGTTGCCCACATTGATAACACATATTGTTCAATTCATATATCAATTTCCCCATTATCATGCCTTAATTCCGGCAAAGGTAAATTACATTTTTTTTAAAGGAAGGAAGGGAGAGAGAGAGCAACGGAAATAAAAGTAATGTGCTTTCAATTTCAGCGTCTTAGGCTGTATGCCATTTGATCTCTCAGTCTTTTCTCACATATTCTTCCCACACACTCAGGCCTTTGTAGCCTATCAGCTGGGGAGCATTCAAAAAGAATTGTCCAGATCATAGCAATCATCATGTTCTCCTGTTCACTTGTCAGTTCGTTACTTAAACCAATAGATCAGGGCTATAGCCTACCAATGAATGGGTTGTCATTTAGGATACTTAGCCAACAGTCATTAGTGTTATTCATTTAGACAGATCGCCTGAGTGGTGCTGTGATTATATATATTTTTTTCAATAGGCGTGTGAGTGACGGCGTCAACAACACCTTTCTCTTGTGTCTTATGTGTTAGTCCATCGTTCACCTCATTTCAGTATCCTTCAGTTCAATAGTCCATCTGTCGTACATCGTTTTGAGAGGCATGTAGTCTAACACAGTTCATTCATTGACATCTCCACCGTTCTCCTTGCCCAGGTTATCTAGGAATCGGGTAGCTTGTTTTGCCGAATTCAGTGTGATGTCTCTTTCCTTCCATTTGACCCGTAGTTGTGCCGGGGTACACCAAAGAGAACCTGATTCGTTTTTTTCTTTATGGGGTCATTCTCTGCGTTTCCTGTAGAGCAGTGGTTCCCAATCCGGGGTCCGTGCCCCCCTCAAGGGGGCGCCAGAGTTCACGGGGGGGGGGGGGGGGGGGGGGGAGGTTCGTGATCTCATTTGCTTTGAGGTCAAACATGCATAAAATGTTCCACTATAATTTAGTTGTTAAAATTAATAAATTAAAAAATATTATTAAAGATAATATGCTTGCAATGCCAAGGCCAATCTAAAAAAAAATAACAATAATGACAGAGAAACTAAAAAAGCGGTAATTCCCCGGGAAAAAATGTGTGCACGTCAATGACCCCCCGCGCTCAATCAGTTTCAGCTAGCAGCTCGTTTTTCCTGCAGTCATAGCATCACTATTTTATGAATAAAATAACATGTCTAAGAAAAAGAAAAAGAAAGAAACATAAAAGAAAAAAGTGGAAAAAAAACGTAAAAGTGCTGATGAAGAAAGTAAGAGTTATCTTAGCTTCGGTTTCATTGAAGGACAGGACTCGGCCAGAATGGGTCATTTGTGGCGAGAAGCTAGCTAATAACAGCATGAAGCCAAGCAAAATGCAACGACACCAGGAAACAAAACACCAGGCAACTGTTGGTGAAGGTCAGGATTTTTTTTGAGAGGAAGAAGCAGTTGGCACTATCAAAAAGATCCACAGACATCAGAAAAGCATTTGAAAGAGCAGGCAGTGATTTACACAGAGCCACGGAGGCGTCATTTGAGTGTTCGCTATTAATTGCCAAGGCTAAAAAGCCGCACAATATTGGAGAGCAGCTAATCAAACCCGTCTGCTTGAAAATTGTAGAGAGGCTGTGTGGCCCACAGGTGGTGGATAAAGTGAGAACCGTCCCACTCTGACAACACTGTCAAAGACAGAATTGTTCAAATGACTGGAGATTGTCAAAACCAGCTGCACGAGAACCTTAGGAATGTTCCCTTTGCCATTCAGTTGGATGAATCATCAACAGTGTCAGACGAATCCGTGCTCATCGTTTATGTGCAATATATTGACGGTGATGACTTGAAACAAGACATTCTTATGTCTACCAATCTAGCCACAACAACAACAGGCCAAGATATTTTGTATAGCTATGGACTTATCTCTCTCGTCCAACAATCTGCCCTACGAGAATATTGTTGCATGCTGCACTGATGGGGCTGCAGCGTTGATGGGCAAAAACAAGAGATTTAACAGCCTGGGGTGCGCAATTTTCCACTGCATGCTACATCGCCAAGCATTGGCCAGTCAAAAAACTTTTGGAAGACCTTAGTAACACCCTGGCAACTGTTGTAAACTTCATTAAGGCTCGCGCTACTCACAAGAGACTGTTTGCCCAGCTGTGTGAGGATGAAGCGCATCAAACACTGCTGTTACACACAGAGGTACGCTGGTTGTCACGTGGACAAGTGCTTGTGCGTTTTATGGAACTGCAGGAAAATATAAAGGAATTCTTGCAAGATCACAATCGATCACTGTGCGAACAGCTGACTGATACGTTTTGGATCAAAACAGCATACCTAGTGGATACATTCACTCTCTACAATGAGACAAACAAGCGGATGCAGGGTCCTGAATCAAACGTCATGCAGTGCAAAGACGCTTTTGTGCGGAAACTGGAGTACAGAGTTGGAAAAATGTCAAAAGGGGAGCTACAACAAATTCCACTGCTGATGAAACAGTCTGAAACAGTCTTTTCTTCCTATACACCAAGTCACTTGGCTCTGTCATATCCTCACATGGCCTCTCCTATCATTGCTACGCTGACGATACACAACTAATCTTCTCCTTTCCCCCTTCTGATAACCAGGTGGCGAATCGCATCTCTGCATGTCTGGCAGACATATCAGTATGGATGACGGATCACCACCTCAAGCTGAACCCTGGCAAGACGGAGCTGCTCTTCCTCCCGGGGAAGGACTGCCCGTTCCATGATCTCGCCATCACGGTTGACAACTCCGTTGTGTCCTCCTCCCAGAGTGCGAAGAGCCTTGGCGTGACCCTGGACAACACCCTGTCGTTCTCCGCTAACATCAAGGCGGTGACCCGCTCCTGCAGGTTCATGCTCTACAACATTCGGAGAGTACGACCCTGCCTTACACAGGAAGCGGCACAGGTCCTAATCCAAGCACTTGTCATCTCCCGTCTGGACTACTGCAACTCGCTGTTGGCTGGCCTCCCTGCCTGTGCCATTAAACCCCTACAACTCATCCAGAATGCCGCAGCCCGTCTGGTGTTCAACCTTCCCAAGTTCTCTCACGTCACCCCCCTCCTCCGCACACTCCACTGGCTTCCAGTTGAAGCTCGCATCCGTTACAAGACCATGGTGCTTGCCTATGGAGCAGTGAGGGGAACGGCACCTCTGTACCTTCGGGCTCTGATCAGTCCCTACACCCAAACGAGGGCATTGCGTTCATCCACCTCTGGCCTGCTGGCTCCCCTTCCTCTGCGGAAGCATAGTTCCCGCTCAGCCCAGTCAAAACTGTTCGCTGCTCTGGCACCCCAATGGTGGAACAAGCTCCCTCACGACGCCAGGACAGCGGAGTCACTCACCACCTTCCGGAGACATTTGAAACCCCACCTCTTTAAGGAATACCTGGGATAGGATAAAGTAATCCCTCTACCCCCCCCCCTCCCCCCCCAAAAAAATTGGTAAAGTGGTTATCCCACTGGCTATAGGGTGAATGCACCAATTAGTGAGTCGCTCTGGATAAGAGCGTCTGCTAAATGACGTAAATGTGCCCTTGAGCAAGGCACTTAACTCTAATTGCTCCTGTAAGTCGCTCTGGATAAGAGCGTCTGCTAAATGACTAAAATGTAAATGTAAATGTAAATGTACCAACGGTTGTCTGAGAGGGATTGTCCTTCCCAACTCGTGTCTTTAGTGAAAGTTCTCTAGACGACTGTACACGCCAGCTGCAGACTGGTCTGTAGAGTGTCAACCATTTTAAGCCCTGTAGCTTCACGCTTCCTGGTCTGGTAGAAATTCAACCATTTGCAACATCCGGCTTATAATGCGTACCGTAATCTGCTTGGTCTGAAGTGAATTTCGTCACGAGGTTTTTTTATTATACTTGAGTAGAAAAGGGGGCGTTTCATCATGTTTGTGTTCATCTGGGCGTGGCCACTGACTGAGAACAAATCAATATGGAAAACAATCATCTCATCTAGAATGCTAAAATCGCATTGTTATCTTCACAAAAGTATTATTATACTATTATTCATTTTATACAACAATTAGATGCAAACCTCATAACTGGGAAGTGTAGCCCTCCAGAGATACAGTTATGTTGTTCCACCGTCTTTAATGACATCACAACATAGTAATGAATTCGACATGATTGTTCTTTAAGTCCCCACCAACCATTTCTCACATTCTTAATCACATTCTAAAACATTTTGTTTTCGATGCAATTTTTTTTTTTTTACATGAAAGTTACTTTTAAAAGGAAAATAATTGATTTTATATGCCTCCTCCAGATTGTATAGTATCAGTATAGCCAGGTATTTCATATGTCTCATTGGCCATTTCCACTTACATTTACTTTCTAAGCTTGAGAAGTCATAATTCGTTTTCTCCTAATTCACTTTTGGATCCTGATCACCATGTGTCCAACAGTCGTAAAATAAATGGCAGAGAATGTTCTGGTTCAGATAAAGTAAAATGTAACATTCATCACAATGATATCACATGTCGATCTCCACCAATCTCTACGCCCTGGATTAAACCATGAGTTGTAATTATTGACGCTAGGGGTTCTGTGGCTAGAGAAAAATAAATAACTTGACAAAGGTCATCCCTGTCTTGTCCCTTTGGATAACTTAAATGATTCAGAGATCTGTCCATTTATTCATATGGATGCTTTGGGGGGATTTGTACAGTAGCTCAATCCAGCAAATAAATAACGGACCAAAACCAAACTTTTTTTAAACAGCCACCAAATATGCCCATTCCACCCAATCGAATGCCTTTTCAGCATCTAATGATACTGGTACTTTTGGAGTGTTCATGTTCTTGGTATGATGGATTATATTGAGAAAAAAAAAACCCAGCAGAGATTATCTGAAGACATCCTGTTCTGTATAAACCCTGTTTGATCTGAGTGAATTAACTTTTTGTATTACTGTTTCTATGCAAAAAAAGCCAATACCTTAGCAATGATTTTGTAATCCACATTCAAGAGTGATACTGGGCGGAAGGATCCTCATGACAATGGATCCTCTTCTTTCCTTTTAAGTAGGACGATTGTAGCCAATCATAGTGACTGGGAAAGTTCTCTCTAGAGCTGCTGTGAGCATAAGTGTAAGTAACACAGGCTTCAGTCATTTCCCCCTGGGAGTCCATCATTAACAGGAGAAATCCAATTGTGTAGATTACTGATGTCCTCCAACAGTTCACCTGGGTAATGATTCTATCCATATCCATTTAGCTCCCAAGGATGAACCAGACTTGTGCAGGTCTACAAAAATGTTTTCCGGAGGTCTTGGCTGATTTCTTTTGATTTTCCCATGATGTCAAGCAAAGAGGCGAGTGAGTTTGAAGGTAGGCCTTGAAATACATCCACAGGTACACCTCCAATTGACTCAAATGATGTCAATTAGCCTATCAGAAGCTTCTAAAGCCATGAAATCATTTTCTGGAATTTTCCAAGATGTTTAATGGCACAGTCAACTTAGTGTATGTAAACTTCTGACCCACTGGAATTGTGATACAGTGAATTAATCTGTCTGTAAACAATTGTTGGAAAAATTACTTGTGTCATGCACAAAGTACATGTCCTAACCGACTTGCCAAAACAATAGTTTGTTAACAAGACATTTGTGGAGTGGTTGAAAAACGAGTTTTAATGACTCCAACCTAATTGTATGTAAACTTCTGACTTCAACTGTACATACATACAAATATATATATATATATACTACCGGTCAATAGTTTTAGAACACCTACTCATTCAAGGGTTTTTCTTTATATTTACTATTTTCTACATTGTACAATAATAGTGAAGACATCAAAACTATGAAATAACACATATGGAATCATGTAGTAACCAAACAAAAGTGTTAAACAAGTCCAAATATATTTTATATTTGAGATTCTTCAAATAGCCACCCTTTGCCTTGATGACAGCTTTGCACACTCTTGGCATTCTCTCAACCTGCTTCATGAGGTAGTCACCTGGAATGCATTTCAATTAACAGGTGTGCCTTCTTAAAAGTTAATTTGTGGAATTTCTTTCCTCCTTAATGCGTTTGAGCCAACCAGTTGTGTTGTGACAATGTACAGAAGATAGTCCTATTTGGTAAAAGACCAAGTCCATATTATGGCAAGAATAGCTCGAATAAGCAAAGAGAAACGACAGTTTCTTCAAGTGCAGTCGCAAAAACCATCAAGTGCTATGATGAAACTGGCTCTCATCAGGACCGCCACATTAAAGGAAGACGCAGAGTTACCTATGCTGCAGAGGATAAGTTCATTCGAGTTACCAGCCTCAGAAATTGCAGCCCAAATAAATCCTTCACAGAGTTCATGTAACAGACACATCACAACATCAACTGTTCGGAGGAGACTGTGAATCAGGCCTTCATGGTCGAATTGCTGCAAATAAACCACTACTAAAGGACACCTATAAGAGGAAGAGAGTTGCTTGGGCCAAGAAACACGACCAATGGACATTAGACTGGTGGAAATGTGTCCTTTGGTCTGGAGTCCAAATGTGAAATTTTTGGTTCCAACCGCCGTCTCTTTGTGACACGTGGTGTGGGTCAACGGATATCTCCGCATGTGTATTTCCCACCGTAAAGCATGGAGGAGGAGGTGTTATGGTGTAGGGGTGATTTGCTGGTGACACTGTCTGTGATTTATGTAGAATTCAAGGCATACTTAACCAGCATGGCTACCACTGCATTCTGCAGTGATACGCCATCCCATCTGGTTTGGGCTTAGTGGGACTATCATTTGTATTTCAACAGGACAATGACCCAACACACCACCAGGCTGTGTAAGGGCTATTTGACCAAGAAGGAGAGTGATGGAGTGCTGCATCAGATGACCTGGCCTCGACAATCCAAATTGAGATGGTTTGGAATGAGTCGGACCGCAGAGTGAAGGAAAAGCAGCCAACAAGTGCTCAGCATATGTGGGAACTCCTTCAAGACTGTTGGAAAAGCATTCCAGGTGAAGCTGGTTGAGAGAATGCCAAGAGTGTGCAAAGCTGTCATCAGGGCAAAGGGTGGCTGTTTGAAGAATCTCAAATATAAAATATATTTTGATTTGTTTAACACTTTTTAGGTTACTACATGATTCCATAAGTGCTATTTCATAGTTTTGATGTCTTCACTATTATTCTACAATGTAGAAAATAGTAAAAATAAAGAAAAACCCTTGAATGAGTAGGTTTTCTAAAACTTTTGACCGGTAGTGTATATATACATATACAGACATACATATATACACACACACACTTACATTTTGGAAGCTAATAGATTGCATTTAGTTAAAAGATGAGACATTGTAAGCAGAAGATACTATTAACATTCATTCAACAAATTAATTAACATTCATTGTAATTTCTATGGGAGAATAAAATAAAAGGATAATCGACATGATGATATCATGTTGCCCACATTGATAACACATATTGTTCAATTCATATATCAATTTCCCCATTATCATGCCTTAATTCCGGCAAAAGTAAATTACATTTTTTTTAAAGGAAGGAAGGGAGAGAGAGAGCAACGGAAATAAAAGTAATGTGCTTTCAATTTCAGCGTCTTAGGCTGTATGCCATTTGATCTCTCTCAGTCTTTTCTCACATATTCTTCCCACACACTCAGGCCTTTGTAGCCTATCAGCTGGGGAGCATTCAAAAAGAATTGTCCAGATCATAGCAATCATCATGTTCTCCTGTTCACTTGTCAGTTCGTTACTTAAACCAATAGATCAGGGCTATAGCCTACCAATGAATGGGTTGTCATTTAGGATACTTAGCCAACAGTCATTAGTGTTATTCATTTAGACAGATCGCCTGAGTGGTGCTGTGATTATATATATTTTTTTCAATAGGCGTGTGAGTGACGGCGTCAACAACACCTTTCTCTTGTGTCTTATGTGTTAGTCCATCGTTCACCTCATTTCAGTATCCTTCAGTTCAATAGTCCATCTGTCGTACATCGTTTTGAGAGGCATGTAGTCTAACACAGTTCATTCATTGACATCTCCACCGTTCTCCTTGCCCAGGTTATCTAGGAATCGGGTAGCTTGTTTTGCCGAATTCAGTGTGATGTCTCTTTCCTTCCATTTGACCCGTAGTTGTGCCGGGGTACACCAAAGAGAACCTGATTCGTTTTTTTCTTTATGGGGTCATTCTCTGCGTTTCCTGTAGAGCAGTGGTTCCCAATCCGGGGCCCGTGTGCGCCAGAGTTCACGGGGGGGGGGGCGTGATCTCATTTGCTTTGAGGTCAAACATGCATAAAATGTTCCACTATAATTTAGTTGTTAAAATTAATAAATTAAAAAATATTATTAAAAATCATATGCTTGCAATGCCAAGGCCAATCTAAAAAAAATAACAATAATGACAGAGAAACTAAAAAAGCGGTAATTCCCCGGGAAAAAATGTGTGCACGTCAATGACCCCCCGCGCTCAATCAGTTTCAGCTAGCAGCTCGTTTTTCCTGCAGTCAGAGCATCACTATTTTATGAATAAAATAACATGTCTAAGAAAAAGAAGAAGAAAGAAACATAAAAGAAAAAAGTGGAAAAAAAACGTAAAAGTGCTGATGAAGAAAGTAAGAGTTATCTTAGCTTCGGTTTCATTGAAGGACAGGACTCGGCCAGAATGGGTCATTTGTGGCGAGAAGCTAGCTAATGACAGCATGAAGCCAAGCAAAATGCAACGACACCAGGAAACAAAACACCAGGAGACTGTTGGTGAAGGTCAGGATTTTTTTTGAGAGGAAGAAGCAGTTGGCACTATCAAAAAGATCCACAGACATCAGAAAAGCATTTGAAAGAGCAGGCAGTGATTTACACAGAGCCACGGAGGCGTCATTTGAGTGTTCGCTATTAATTGCCAAGGCTAAAAAGCCGCACAATATTGGAGAGCAGCTAATCAAACCCGTCTGCTTGAAAATTGTAGAGAGGCTGTGTGGCCCACAGGTGGTGGATAAAGTGAGAACCGTCCCACTCTGACAACACTGTCAAAGACAGAATTGTTCAAATGACTGGAGATTGTCAAAACCAGCTGCACGAGAACCTTAGGAATGTTCCCTTTTGCCATTCAGTTGGATGAAACAACAACAGTGTCAGACCAATCCGTGCTCATCGTTTATGTGCAATATATTGACGGTGATGACTTGAAACAAGACATTCTTATGTCTACCAATCTAGCCACAACAACAACAGGCCAAGATATTTTGTATAGCTATGGACTTATGTCTCTCGTCCAACAATCTGCCCTACGAGAATATTGTTGCATGCTGCACTGATGGGGCTACAGCGTTGATGGGCAAAAACAAGGGATTTAACAGCCGATTGAAGGAAAAAGCCTGGGGTGCGCAATTTTCCACTGCATGCTACATCGCCAAGCATTGGCCAGTAAAAAAACTTTCGGAAGACCTTAGTAACACCCTGGCAACTGTTGTAAACTTCATTAAGGCCCGCGCTAGTCACAAGAGACTGTTTGCCCAGCTGTGTGAGGATGAAGCGCATCAAACACTGCTGTTACACACAGAGGTACGCTGGTTGTCACGTGGACAAGTGCTTGTGCGTTTTATGGAACTGCAGGAAAATATAAAGGAATTCTTGCAAGATCACAATCGATCACTGTGCGAACAGCTGACTGATGCGTTTTGGATCAAAACAGCATACCTAGTGGATACATTCACTCTCTACAATGAGACAAACAAGCGGATGCAGGGTCCTGAATCAAATGTCATGCAGTGCAAAGACGCTTTTGTGCGGAAACTGGAGTACAGAGTTGGAAAAATGTCAAAAGGGGAGCTACAACAAATTCCACTGCTGATGAAACAGTCTGGTGGCACTGTGCCTGCACATGAACATGCTTCGGGAGGAAATTAAATCCAGTTTTGCCAATGTTGACGAATACTTATCAAAGGAATCGTGGGTGATGGACCCTTACATTTGCAGTCATCGAGGACGTGGAATACCTCGGCTGTGAAGATGAGCTTGCTGACCTTCAAGCCGATTCTGTGTCAAATAAATATTTCCACGAGAACGGATACAAAAAGTTTTGGATTGTCAAAGGACACGCTGTTGCACCCAGACTAGCCAAACACGCAGCTACAAGGGTTATTCTACCATTCCTGCACTACGTACCTGTCTGAGACGGCCTTCAGCGCGCTTGGAACAATAAAAACAAAAGGCCGTAACCATGTCAACCAGGACTTTAGGCTGGCTGTCACTAGCATCACACCTGACATCCCATCCCTGGTCAGAGGTATGCAGGCCCCAAGGTGGCCATTAGTTCTTTAAGGAAGGAAAAAGTTATTGATTGTAACTTACTGGGGGCGGCAGGTAGCTTGTGTCATGCTAATTTTTGCTTTTTGAGACCCGCGGAAACAATTTTGAAAACAACCACCACAACCTGTAAATTCAAGAAAAATTGCCGCAAGAAAGCTGCACCGCTCCGTCAACAGGACTTGGTGTTTATTGTTGGACGAATTAGGTTGTGAAATCCGACTTTTTGTCATCAAGGCAAAGGGTGGCTATTTGAAGAATCTAAAATCTCAAATATATTTTGATTTGTTTAACACTTTTTTGGTTACTACATGATTCCATATGTGTTATTTCATAGTTTTGATGTCTTCACTATTATTCTACAATGTAAAAATGTGTCAAAAAAAAAAAAAAAAAACTTGAATGAGTAGGTGTGTCCAAACTTTTGAGTGGTACTGTATGTGCTCTCCTGTTATTCAAATCAATTTTTGGTTTTCAATTCAACTGTCTTTCATTGTCTGACTGCCGACAGACTGCGGATAGATACTTATCACAGTCGGAGGCCGTTCCTTCTCTTGCTAGAACAAAAGACGTAACTGCTGTGTACCGATGAACCTGACTTTGCCTGACAACTTGACTTTGAGCCAATCAGAGAGCACGAACCTCCATGTGGGGGAGCCGACAGGAGTGACAAGAAAAAAGGAAAAAATAGCCCTTTTCTACCTAAAACAATAAAGCTGCATAATATATCTTTTTTTTTCTAGAGCAAGTCTTTACATATTTTATGTCTAGCTAAGTGTTTTGTGTTTGAAGGAGGATTTGTTGTTAGGTTTGATAATGTACATTAGCTTATTAGTTAGCTAGCTAGCTAATGTTAGCTTGCTAATTGAGCAAGGCAGTCACACACACTTCATATGAAACAAAGTGCAGCATAATGCTAGCACAACAGCTAGCTAGCTAGCGAATCATGATAACCATTTAGCTCACTTTAGCCAGCTAGCAAATGCGATTATGGAGAGTGGATTAAATTGTTTCTTTGTCATCTTGCTAGCTAGTTATCTAGCTGTGGTCATCTGACTAGTATCAACAAGGGCTTTCTACAACACTAGCACAGCTAGCTAACATTGACTAGACCATAAAGCAACACACACGGAAATGCATTGCCAGCCAACGCTACCTTCTGGTTCGGAGTATTTTAACAAGGCTTAGTGGTTGACGACTTCACGATCTTTGCTGTGTGAACACAAAAGAGATTGACTGCCGACCCTCAGCGATTGACTGCCTACACTGTTCAGAGGTGCTAAATTCTATCGGCAGGCGAAGATTTGACAATCCTACCGGTGTGTCTGAGCTATAACAGACAGATATTACCATCTCTGTACATGAAACCGCTCGTATGTGAGGTGCAGCGCAGGAGCTATAGGAGGACAGGCTCATTTTAATGGCTGGAATGGAATTGATGGAACGGAGTTTCCATATGTTTGATGTGTTTGCTACCATTCCATTGATTCCATTCCAGCCATTACAATGAGCCCGTCCTCCTATAGCTCCTCCCACCAGCCTCCTCTGGTGCGGTGCGCATTTTAGAACGTAAATTGCATTTTGACTACATTCTGCATATGCCATGTGCACATTCCTGCACTTAAAATGTGAAGAATGATAGTTTTTCAACATTTTAAGCTAAACATTCTGATCTGTTCCATCAGCCTTATGAATTGATACTGCGTATACCACTACTCTGATACGCATCAGTGGGGATTAAGAATTGAGTATACGAAATGTCCACTGAAAAAAAAAAAGTGGTATACCCGCGTATAGCCTCCATTACACCACTGACTGTACGATTTGAGAAGGGCGCTCCTCCCTCACTGCTTTGGCCCGTTCACATAACCGGACGTAAACCGCTGCACCGTGGTTCAGGTTAACAGAACTCCGTCATAGGCGGCATTTACAAAGGCAGCCCAATTTTTTTCCACTAATTTAGTCTTTTGACCAATCAGCTCTGAAAAAGATCTGGTGAAAAGATCTGATGTGATTGGTCAAAACGACCAGTAAGTGGGCTGCCTCTATAGCACAGCTAAGGTGAGGCGACGCAACCGTGCCACGTAATCAACCGTGTCATCCACTGACATGTGATGTGGTTAGCTGATACTTTACTTCAAATATCTATCAAAGGCGTTGTAAGATCTGTCAGACGTCAGCAATGTCTAAGCTTTGGAAAGTGGCCAAAGTCTGTTTGGCCCCAGCCACACACTCCCTCATTGTCTGTTTGGCCCCAGCCACACACTCCCTCATTGTCTGTTTGGCCCCAGCCACACAGGCTGTGTTTAGCCTCTGTAGCTCAATTGGTAGAGCATGGCGCTTGTAACGCCAGGGTAGTGGGTTCGATCCCCGGAACCACCCATATGTAAAAATGTAGGCACACATGACTGTAAGTCGCTTTGGATAAAAGCGTCTGCTAAATGGCATATTATTATATTATATTATACACAGGCAGCCCAATTCTGATATTTTGCCCCACGTCACTGGCAAAAGAGCTGATCTGATTGGTGAAAATACTAATTAGTAGGAAAAAGATCTGAATTGTGCAGCCACAGACGTGTGAACATGTATGAAATCGAATATGCATTCATCAATAGTCTGTTTTTCTGTAAAATATTCAATTGAATTTGGTGTGTTTTTTTTTTGTCGTCGTACAATCATCTCTGTTGTTCACCATACGTCAAACGGCTGACTCCCGTTGAAAAACAATTTACTCAATCCGGGAACAGGTGGGCAGAGTTCACTCTTTCAAACCATCTGATTGGTCCATGATGTGAGAGCTCCACCCTCCAGCAGCACACAAGCTGAATGAAATCAAGAGCCCCTAATCGCAATTGTGAAATTGAACCAATTGGAATGACGTCAATTGGCTGACAGCTGAACATAATTAGCCAGCCAGGTTAGAAGGATCTGGGATTCCTTTATAAGGAGCAACCAAAACAGCTTTTATATATAGCAACAGGGATATTCTGGTAGGGTGTCTGTCTACTATTAGTTCTGGATACTGGTGCGGTTTTTGATCACTAAAATGTCTGTGACTTTTGGACTCTCTTTGAGGTTAGTTTTTTCAATTTATTTATGATTGGTTTACCTTGTCTTAAAGTTTTCACTGGTAATTCTGTTTAACTGACTGTCTGGATGTTTTGTAGTGTTTCTTGGATTTGTTGCCTGCTAATTGGAGGGATAACCGGTTCTTTTACATTTAAAGGTGAGTTTGAGTTTGGCTAACATTAATTCAGTTAAATTCCCAGTTGTATAGTTCCAATAGTTTAAGGCTATTTTACCACAACATTTTCTCTTGGTTTCCTGACCCAGAACCAACTGGATCCCAAGCTCAAACAAGTGTGGTGTCGGGTCCAAACGCTACTGGCCACAATGCCCCAGCAAGTGTGACGTCGCGTCCAAATGCCGCAACCGGCCACAACTACGGAGCAAATGCAACCAACAACCATGCCTCAGCAGCCTCTGCAGGGTCCCGCGCCTCAGCAGAAGCGGCAGGGTCCCGCGCCTCGGCAAAAGCAGCAGGGTCCCGCGCCTCGGCAAAAGCAGCAGGGTCCCGCGCCTCGGCAGAAGCGGCAGGGTCCCGCGCCTCGGCAGAAGCGGCAGGGTCCCGCGCCTCGGCAGAAGCGACAAGCCTTGAACAGACGGCCCAACCCCTCAACAAGCTAGATGGGGAGCTTCTCACTTGGTTTGCTGAACTCCTCAATCGTCTGTCCTCTGTCACTTTGCCTCCTTTCGACAAAAATGTCAAAAGTAACTGAGGTGAGGAAATGTGCAAACTAATGTGCTTGTATGAAATGAGGATCTCCTTCACTTGTGTATCGTCATGAAAATTATGTTTACAGTGTTGGATGCTACAATGGTGTTTTTTATGATCATACAACTAAAATTGACATCTGCTTTGGCGTTATTGCTGACGCCATTTTAGGTTGTACGGTCTTGCTATTGTGTTGGCCAGGAAGTTGCTGGTGCTCCTGCTACTCTTACATGATTTGATCAATAAACAATTTGACTTTCACAATGCCTCGTCTTTAAAATGGAGGGTTATCTTCTGCCCACCATGTGCTTGTTGATTGGGAACATACTGGGTTTGTAGTAAAAGGGATTGTGGTTCACAATGCTTGTGAAAACCAGTGAGTACGGATTTGTGTACCTTTTGGTTCTGGTAGCTCAAATTCTAAGGATCTCTCTCTAAATTGTCAGAGCTTCCTCATCTGTTCATACTTTCAATGTCCGTTTGTGTAGGGTGTTTAATCTCAAGCATTCTGCCTGTTGAACATTGGTTACCATGGGTGCCTAAAGAATGTGGCTGCGTTTGGCCTGTCACCGTAACCTATAGTCGGGATGCTAGGCTAAGGTGTCTCCTGGGCCCTATTCAGGAACATTGACACATTTGCCTGTTCTACAACGTCGGTCTGGCCAGACCCGTGGCTCCACTCTTATATGCATTAATTACTTGTTTCATCTGTAAAACGTTGAACTCAATTTGGTTTCTTTGTCAGACAACCTGTTGTCCAGCATGTCAATCTGGACTTTTTAGGCACCAACTCTCAATGTGGCCTTCTGCACAACCCTGTTTCTACCTGACCACAATGAGGTTGCACTTGCAGGAACTTTAGACTTTAAAAGGTGCACTTAATTACGATCACACATTTCTCGAGCCATTGTAAATAAGACTTTGTTCTTAACCCTAAAAGCCTGCCTGGCGACTCAAACCTGCTCTGCTCTATTGTATCAAAGGGCCAAACAATTTCAACCCCCCCCCCCCCCCTTTTTTTTGGGGGGTGGGGGGGACTTTGTCAATTAACTAGTTACTGACAATTTTTGTTTATGGAGGAATGAAAAATCTTGAATAGTGAGTTTTAAGGTGACAATGTGGACTCCATAGTAAAAGGTTTGATAAAAGCAGTACATTTGGTAGATGTCTCCTGGTTTTGGGGGATCTGTGATCTGTTGCTATCCAGGATCAGATCGATCTGACTGTTTTTGAGCCGTTCTTTCAGAAAATCTGATCCAGATACCTCAAGATCACAGAATCCAGTTTTTGAGTGCTTTGAGCAGGCCTACACCTTGCCATCTACTGGACATGTGGTACTTCTACACTGTCATAGGGAAACATGAGTAAACTATACTGAATAAAAATATTCAGTATAGCCTCCTACATAGATTTAGTGTTTGGCAGTACGTCCAACCGGCCTCACAACCGCAGACCACATGTAACCACGCCAACCCAGGACCTCCACGTCCGGCTTCTTTACCTGTGGGATCGTCTGAGACCAGCCACCCGGACAGCTGATGAATAAAGCCCTTTTTGTGGGGAAAAACTCATTCTGATTGGCTGGGCCTGGCTCCCCAGTGGGTGGGCCTATGGCTGCGCACCTGCCCAGTCATGTGAAATCCATAGATTAGGGCCTAATGAATTTATTTCAATTGACTGATTTCCTTATACGAACTGTAATGCAGTAAAATTGTTGCGTGTTTGTTTATATTTCTTCAGTATACATTAATAAAGTTACCTTGATAAAAAAGAATAGTGCTTGCATATCACTTCTCAATATAACAACTTACCACATACCTATACTGCAGTCAATTTAACATAATGAACCTTTGGTTTTTAGATATAAGAACGTTTTTTAAACCTCTTCACCTTTTAGTTACATTGACATTTCTTGGTTGTAGTGCCTTTCACCTTTCTAGAGCCACCCTGAATCCACCCTTCTAGTGGGATCAAGATAATCCTGATTTGTGACCCGTTTCAAGAAACTAGGCGTATGTCTCACGTCACTACTTCACAGGAGAGGCATTTGAACTTTTTTTTAAATCAAAATGCGTTTTTCTGTAGAAATACATTCTGGAACGTGAACTTTCATGTGCCTTAATAACAAACGTGTATGCCATTTGTAAATACTAATAAAATTGTTAAATTATGAGCCTAGTTGGTTTGGCTGAGGAAAAATACAGGAACCTTCCCGCTAGCCATGATTGGCTGAGATAATGGATGGGCTGGACATGCCAAGAGATGAGTTCGGATTGGTCTGCCATGTATCATGCTTCTGTCTATAACATGAGCTGCTCAGTATGTGTGGATAATCCTGTCTACCGTGGCTTAAAAAAAAAAAGATATCATGAAGAACTGAAAAAGTGTTGCTACTGCTCTCAACATTGCTGCCCTGAAGTTAACAGGCGCCATCGACAAAGATCAGTGGGAAAAAGTTGTGATGGATTACTTTCTGGAGGATGATCGTGCCATGCTAACTCTCTGACTCTGAAAATGAATCACATGATGAGTAAATCCCTGATTTAGGTAAAAACACTTTCATTGAACAAGACATTGTAGAGACTTCTGATGACAATGGTGGGGATGAAACGGTGTCGTTGTCACAGAAGAAGTTGAGAGAGTTTTGAAATCAGTGGAATGCCTGTGAAAGCAAAGAGATGATTGCCAAATGCAGAGAGAATCCAAAAAGAGAACACAGAAATAAGGCTGTTGTATAAAAGACCTGTCTCCGGATTACATCTTGAAACTAAGGGCAACCATGGCATCCATGACAGAGAGGGAGAAGCAATCATCCATGGATACAGTTAAGAGTCTAGTTTTGTCAGAAAGTCATTTTTTAATTGCAAGTTAAAGTGTACTGTTAGCTAGCTCACTAACGTTAGCTGGCTGGCTCACTAGCTAACGTTACGTGTGTGATCTGTGTAGTAATATTATTCGTATCTCAGAAAGCCATTTGCATTGCTAGTTATAGCCTAATGTTAGCTAGTTAGCTAACATTGAACCTAGTTGGTTAGCTTTATCTACCTGCAGATTCATGCACGGTAGTATTGCGTAGTTCAAAACAACTGGGAACTCGAGGTCAAATCATGATGTCAGTGATCTTCAGGTCTGAAATTCAGAGCTCTAGAAAGAGGCCCAAGTTCCCGAGTTGGAATTCCAAGTTGGATGACCGTTCAAATAGTTTTTCCCAGTCGGAGCTAGTTTTTTTAAATCCAAGATCCCAGTTGTTTTGAACACGGCATTAGATTTGAGATTATGGTTCATTGTTTAGCTAGCTAGCTAGCTAGCTACATGTCTAATCAAAAGACTCCACTATGCATGTAAACAGTTCACTGTACCGTTTACACCTTCTGTATCCTGTGCATGTGACAAATAAACATAGATTTTATTTGATATAGTGTGTGTTTACCAGAGACAGTAATGTGAAGAACAACATGACCTGCACTAAAGTCAGATTAGGATATAGGCCAAGGACTAGATATTTTTACTACTACATTTTGCTACTACTTTCATCACTTTTAGTCTTGAAATCTTTGGTTGTTTACTACACTGTGAATCCTTAAAGAGATGGGTGGGGCTAAGGTTTAAGAGGGTGTGAACGATGCTGAATGGGTGTAGACAAAGAAGAGCTCTCCAGTAGGTGTACCAAAACATTCATGGACATTCGGAGTATGTACTTTTATCCAATGTAAAATATGTACAGTGAGGGAAAAAAGTATTTGATCCCATTTTACAGACACTCTTATCCAGAGCGACTTACATGAGCAATTAGGGTTAAGTCGGCTCGGGGATTAGAACCAGTGACCTTTCGGTTACTGGCACAACACCCTTAACCACTAAGCTACCTGCCGAAAACTAATCCCCTGCTGATTTTGTACGTTTGCCCACTGAAAAAGAAATGATCAGTCTATAATTTTAATGGTAGGGTTATTTGAACAGTGAGAGACAGAATAACAACAAAAAAATCCAGAAAAACACATGTCAAAAATGTTATAAATTGATTTGCATTTTAATGAGGGAAATAAGTATTTGACCCCCTCTGCAAAACATGACTTAGTACTTGGTGGCAAAACCCTTGTTGGCAATCACAGAGGTCAGCCGTTTCTTGTAGTTGGCCACCAGGTTGCACACATCTCAGGAGGGATTTTGTCCCACTCCTCTTTGCAGATCTTCTCCAAGTCATTAAGGTTTCGAGGCTGACGTTTGGCAACTCGAACCTTTAGCTCCCTCCACAGATTTTCTATGGGATTACGGTCTGGAGACTGGCTATGCCACTCCAGGACCTTAATGTGCTTCTTCTTGAGCCACTCCTTTGTTGCCTTGGCCGTGTGTTTTGGGTCATTGTCATGCTGGAATACCCATCCACGATCCATTTTCAATGCCCTGGCTGAGGGAAGGAGGTTCTCACCCAAGATTTGACGGTACATGGCCCTGTCCATCGTCCCTTTGATGCGGTGAAGTTGTCCTGTCCCCTTATCAGAAAAACACCCCCAAAGCATAATGTTTCCACCTCCATGTTTGACGGTGGGGGTGGTGTTCTTGGGGTCATTGGCAGCATTCCTCCTCCTCCAAACACGGCGAGTTGAGTTGATGCCAAAGAGCTCAATTTTGGTCTCATCTGACCACAACACTTTCACCCAGTTCTCCTCTGAATCATTCAGATGTTCATTGGCAAACTTCAAAAAAGGCATGTATATGTGCCTTCTTGAGCAGGGGGACCTTGCGGGCGCTGCACGATTTCAGTCCTTCACGGCGTAGTGTGTTACCAATTGTTTTCTTGGTGACTATGGTCCCAGCTGCCATGAGATCATTGACAAGATCCTCCCGTGTAGTTCTGGGCTGATTCCTCACCGTTCTCATGATCATTGCAACTCCACGAGGTGAGATCTTGCATGGAGCCCCAGGCCGAGGGAGATTGACAGTTCTTTTGTGTTTCTTCCATTTGCGAATAATCGCACCAACTGTTTTCGCCTTTTCACCAAGTTGCTTGACGATGGTCTTGTAGCCCATTCCAGCCTTGTGTAGGTCTACAATCTTGTCCCTGACATCCTTTGAGAGCTCTTTGGTCTTGGCCATGGTGGAGAGTTTGGAATCTGATTGATTGATTGCTTCTGTGGACAGGTGTCTTTTATACAGGTAACAAGCTGAGATTAGGAGCACTCCCTTTAAGAGGACGTGGAAGCCACTATAACTAAAAAATAACTAACAAATGTAAATAAATATTTAGATTCCATTCAATGTCTATACCAAGTTGAGAGTCTCATCTGTCAGATGTAATTTGAACTGACTTGATATCCCGTAGTGTTCCAAAGTTAGAGCTAAAGGTCTGAAGGCACCAGTACCCATATCTCCTATAATGTCCATATTGGTGCTATTTTAGGTCGTACCGGTACATCTGATTAGCTCAATTGCCAATTTCTCAGCCTCTGAGTATCACAGAAACACAACACTTTGAATGAATAAAAGTTGCTATGGATGAAATGGTTCAAAATAACTATTAAAAACCTCAAAAAACATACAAAAACATCACATTTTAAAATCAAATTTGACTAAAAGGGAATTTGAACCATTTACTTGTATGACAAAAGGTTAATAAAAGAAAGTGTTGGTGTTTGACAGAAAGAGTCATTTTTTCCATCATTTCCAATTTGGGGTGAAAATGTTGGGTTTTTTAGGGTTAATTGACTTGCCTGGTTAGATGAAGTTGCATGAACTTCTAACGCGGCTGCATGGGATTTGTCATATTGTATGTACTGTATAGGTTTACTGTTTAGGTTTACTGTATAGGTTTAGTGTATAGGTTTAGTGTATAGGTTTACTGTATAGGTTTACTGTATAGGTTTACTGTTTAGGTTTAATGTATAGGTTTACTGTATAGGTTTAGTGTATAGGTTTAGTGTATAGGTTTACTGTATATGTTTACTGTATAGGTTTAGTGTATATGTTTAGTGTATAGGTTTACTGTATAGGTTTATTGTATATGTTTACTGTATAGGTTTACTGTATAGGTTTAGTGTATAGGTTTACTGTATAGGTTTACTGTATAGGTTTACTGTATAGGTTTACTGTCTACTGTATGTTTACTGTATAGGTTTACTGTATAGGTTTACTGTATAGGTTTACTGTTTAGGTTTACTGTATAGGTTTACTGTATAGGTTTACTGTATAGGTTTGTGTATAGGTTTACTGTCTACTGTATGTTTAGTGTATAGGTTTACTGTATAGGTTTACTGTATAGGTTTAATGTATAGGTTTACTGTATAGGTTTAGTGTATAGGTTTACTGTATAGGTTTACTGTATATGTTTACTGTATAGGTTTAGTGTATAGGTTTAGTGTATAGGTTTACTGTATAGGTTTACTGTCTACTGTATGTTTACTGTATAGGTTTACTGTATAGGTTTACTGTATAGGTTTACTGTATAGGTTTACTGTTTAGGTTTACTGTATAGGTTTACTGTATAGGTTTGTGTATAGGTTTACTGTCTACTGTATGTTTAGTGTATAGGTTTACTGTATAGGTTTACTGTATAGGTTTACTGTATAGGTTTAGTATATATGTTTACTGTATAGGTTTACTGTATAGGTTTAGTGTATAGGTTTACTGTATAGGTTTACTGTTTAGGTTTACTGTATAGGTTTACTGTATAGGTTTACTGTCTACTGTATGTTTACTGTTTAGGTTTACTGTATAGGTTTACTGTTTAGGTTTACTGTATAGGTTTACTGTATAGGTTTACTGTCTACTGTAGGTTTACTGTATAGGTTTACTGTTTAGGTTTACTGTTTAGGTTTACTGTATAGGTTTACTGTATAGGTTTACTGTATATGTTTAGTGTATAGGTTTACTGTATAGGTTTACTGTATAGGTTTAGTGTATAGGTTTACTGTATATGTTTACTGTATGGGTTTACTGTATAGGTTTAGTGTATAGGTTTACTGTCTACTGTAGGTTTAGTGTATATGTTTACTGTATAGGTTTAGTGTATAGGTTTAGTGTATAGGTTTACTGTATAGGTTTACTGTATAGGTTTACTGTATAGGTTTACTGTATGGGTTTACTGTATAGGTTTAGTGTATAGGTTTACTGTCTACTGTAGGTTTAGTGTGTAGGTTTACTGTATAGGTTTACTGTATAGGTTTAGTGTATAGGTTTACTGTATAGGTTTACTGTATAGGTTTACTGTCTACTGTATGTTTAGTGTATAGGTTTACTGTATAGGTTTACTGTATAGGTTTACTGTATAGGTTTAGTGTATATGTTTACTGTATAGGTTTACTGTTTAGGTTTACTGTATAGGTTTACTGTATAGGTTTACTGTCTACTGTATGTTTACTGTTTAGGTTTACTGTTTAGGTTTACTGTATAGGTTTACTGTTTAGGTTTACTGTATAGGTTTACTGTATAGGTTTACTGTATAGGTTTACTGTTTAGGTTTACTGTTTAGGTTTACTGTATAGGTTTACTGTATAGGTTTAGTGTATAGGTTTACTGTATAGGTTTACTGTATATGTTTAGTGTATAGGTTTACTGTATAGGTTTACTGTATAGGTTTAGTGTATAGGTTTACTGTATAGGTTTACTGTATGGGTTTACTGTATAGGTTTAGTGTATAGGTTTACTGTCTACTGTAGGTTTAGTGTATAGGTTTACTGTATAGGTTTAGTGTATAGGTTTAGTGTATAGGTTTACTGTATAGGTTTACTGTATAGGTTTACTGTATGGGTTTACTGTATAGGTTTAGTGTATAGGTTTACTGTCTACTGTAGGTTTAGTGTGTAGGTTTACTGTATAGGTTTACTGTATAGGTTTAGTGTATAGGTTTACTGTATAGGTTTACTGTATAGGTTTAGTGTATAGGTTTACTGTATAGGTTTACTGTATGGGTTTAGTGTATAGGTTTACTGTCTACTGTAGGTTTAGTGTATAGGTTTAGTGTATAGGTTTACTGTCTACTGTAGGTTTAGTGTATAGGTTTAGTGTATAGGTTTAGTGTATAGGTTTAGTGTATAGGTTTACTGTCTACTGTAGGTTTACTGTATAGGTTTAGTGTATAGGTTTACTGTATATGTTTACTGTATAGGTTTAGTGTATAGGTTTACTGTATAGGTTTACTGTATGGGTTTACTGTATAGGTTTAGTGTATAGGTTTACTGTATAGGTTTACTGTATAGGTTTACTGTATGGGTTTACTGTATAGGTTTAGTGTATAGGTTTACTGTCTACTGTAGGTTTACTGTATAGGTTTAGTGTATAGGTTTACTGTATAGGTTTACTGTATAGGTTTAGTGTATAGGTTTACTGTCTACTGTAGGTTTAGTGTGTAGGTTTACTGTATAGGTTTACTGTCTACTGTAGGTTTACTGTTTAGGTTTACTGTATATGTTTACTGTTTAGGTTTACTGTATAGGTTTACTGTATAGGTTTACTGTCTACTGTAGGTTTACTGTATAGGTTTACTGTTTAGGTTTACTGTTTAGGTTTACTGTATAGGTTTACTGTATAGGTTTACTGTATAGGTTTACTGTATATGTTTAGTGTATAGGTTTACTGTATAGGTTTACTGTATAGGTTTAGTGTATAGGTTTACTGTATATGTTTACTGTATGGGTTTACTGTATAGGTTTAGTGTATAGGTTTACTGTCTACTGTAGGTTTAGTGTATAGGTTTACTGTATAGGTTTAGTGTATAGGTTTAGTGTATAGGTTTACTGTATAGGTTTACTGTATAGGTTTACTGTATGGGTTTACTGTATAGGTTTAGTGTATAGGTTTACTGTCTACTGTAGGTTTAGTGTGTAGGTTTACTGTATAGGTTTACTGTATAGGTTTAGTGTATATGTTTACTGTATAGGTTTACTGTTTAGGTTTACTGTATAGGTTTACTGTATATGTTTACTGTCTACTGTATGTTTACTGTTTAGGTTTACTGTTTAGGTTTACTGTATAGGTTTACTGTTTAGGTTTACTGTATAGGTTTACTGTGTAGGTTTACTGTCTACTGTAGGTTTACTGTATAGGTTTACTGTTTAGGTTTACTGTTTAGGTTTACTGTATAGGTTTACTGTATAGGTTTAGTGTATAGGTTTACTGTATAGGTTTACTGTATATGTTTAGTGTATAGGTTTACTGTATAGGTTTACTGTATAGGTTTAGTGTATAGGTTTACTGTATAGGTTTACTGTATGGGTTTACTGTATAGGTTTAGTGTATAGGTTTACTGTCTACTGTAGGTTTAGTGTATAGGTTTACTGTATAGGTTTAGTGTATAGGTTTAGTGTATAGGTTTACTGTATAGGTTTACTGTATAGGTTTACTGTATGGGTTTACTGTATAGGTTTAGTGTATAGGTTTACTGTCTACTGTAGGTTTAGTGTGTAGGTTTACTGTATATGTTTACTGTATAGGTTTACTGTATAGGTTTACTGTATAGGTTTACTGTATAGGTTTAGTGTATAGGTTTACTGTATAGGTTTACTGTATGGGTTTAGTGTATAGGTTTACTGTCTACTGTAGGTTTAGTGTATATGTTTAGTGTATAGGTTTACTGTCTACTGTAGGTTTAGTGTATAGGTTTAGTGTATAGGTTTAGTGTATAGGTTTAGTGTATAGGTTTACTGTCTACTGTAGGTTTACTGTATAGGTTTAGTGTATAGGTTTACTGTATAGGTTTACTGTATAGGTTTAGTGTATAGGTTTACTGTATAGGTTTACTGTATGGGTTTACTGTATAGGTTTAGTGTATAGGTTTACTGTATAGGTTTACTGTATGGGTTTACTGTATAGGTTTAGTGTATAGGTTTACTGTCTACTGTAGGTTTACTGTATAGGTTTAGTGTATAGGTTTACTGTATAGGTTTACTGTATAGGTTTACTGTATAGGTTTACTGTCTACTGTAGGTTTAGTGTGTAGGTTTACTGTATAGGTTTACTGTCTACTGTAGGTTTACTGTATAGGTTTACTGTATAGGTTTACTGTATGGGTTTACTGTATAGGTTTACTGTATGGGTTTACTGTATAGGTTTAGTGTATAGGTTTACTGTCTACTGTAGGTTTAGTGTATAGGTTTACTGTATAGGTTTAGTGTATAGGTTTATTGTATAGGTTTACTGTATAGGTTTACTGTATAGGTTTACTGTATGGGTTTACTGTATAGGTTTAGTGTATAGGTTTACTGTCTACTGTAGGTTTAGTGTGTAGGTTTACTGTATAGGTTTACTGTATAGGTTTAGTGTATAGGTTTACTGTATAGGTTTACTGTATAGGTTTACTGTATAGGTTTAGTGTATAGGTTTACTGTATAGGTTTACTGTATGGGTTTAGTGTATAGGTTTACTGTCTACTGTAGGTTTAGTGTATAGGTTTAGTGTATAGGTTTACTGTCTACTGTAGGTTTAGTGTATAGGTTTAGTGTATAGGTTTAGTGTATAGGTTTAGTGTATAGGTTTACTGTCTACTGTAGGTTTACTGTATAGGTTTAGTGTATAGGTTTACTGTATAGGTTTACTGTATAGGTTTAGTGTATAGGTTTACTGTATAGGTTTACTGTATGGGTTTACTGTATAGGTTTAGTGTATAGGTTTACTGTATAGGTTTACTGTATGGGTTTACTGTATAGGTTTAGTGTATAGGTTTACTGTCTACTGTAGGTTTACTGTATAGGTTTAGTGTATAGGTTTACTGTATAGGTTTACTGTATAGGTTTAGTGTATAGGTTTACTGTCTACTGTAGGTTTAGTGTGTAGGTTTACTGTATAGGTTTACTGTCTACTGTAGGTTTACTGTATAGGTTTACTGTATAGGTTTACTGTATGGGTTTACTGTATAGGTTTAGTGTATAGGTTTACTGTCTACTGTAGGTTTAGTGTGTAGGTTTACTGTATAGGTTTAGTGTATAGGTTTAGTGTATAGGTTTACTGTATAGGTTTAGTGTATAGGTTTACTGTATAGGTTTACTGTATGGGTTTAGTGTATAGGTTTACTGTCTACTGTAGGTTTACTGTATAGGTTTAGTGTATAGGTTTAGTGTATAGGTTTAGTGTATAGGTTTACTGTCTACTGTAGGTTTACTGTATAGGTTTAGTGTATAGGTTTACTGTATAGGTTTACTGTATAGATTTAGTGTATAGGTTTACTGTATAGGTTTACTGTATGGGTTTACTGTATAGGTTTAGTGTATAGGTTTACTGTATAGGTTTACTGTATGGGTTTACTGTATAGGTTTAGTGTATAGGTTTACTGTCTACTGTAGGTTTACTGTATAGGTTTAGTGTATAGGTTTACTGTATAGGTTTACTGTATAGGTTTAGTGTATAGGTTTACTGTATAGGTTTACTGTATGGGTTTACTGTATAGGTTTAGTGTATAGGTTTACTGTCTACTGTAGGTTTAGTGTATAGGTTTAGTGTATAGGTTTACTGTCTACTGTAGGTTTAGTGTATAGGTTTAGTGTATAGGTTTAATGTATGGGTTTAGTGTATAGGTTTAGTGTATAGGTTTACTGTCTACTGTAGGTTTAGTGTATAGGTTTAGTGTATAGGTTTAATGTATAGGTTTAGTGTATAGGTTTACTGTACTGAGTTTTACTGTATAGATTTACTGTGTATGTTTACTGTATACTGTAGGTTTAGTGTATAGGTTTACTGTCTACTGTAGGTTTAGTGTATAGGTTTAGTGTATAGGTTTAATGTATATGTTTACTGTATAGGTTTACTGTATAGGTTTAGTGTATAGGTTTAGTGTGTAGGTTTACTGTATAGGTTTAGTGTATAGGTTTAGTGTGTAGGTTTACTGTACTGAGTTTTACTTCACTTGATTGTGATTTAGACTGAACTTTACTTGATGGTGACTTCACCTTGAGGTGATTTCCCTCTTACATGATCTTATTTTACATTTAAGCTTTGACGGAATAAACAACTCCAAATTAGTTGTTGCCCTGTGCTGGGTTTACTTCCTTCGCCAGGCTACATAAAGTCCAAGGTCATGCGGTTGTACGTAAGCAAGCACTTTTTTAACCCGTAGCTCAAGGGGTTGACAATGCCTGGACATGTTAGAGTTTGGGAAACCTTATCTTAAACCACGTGTCAAACTCATTCCACGGCGGGCCGAGTGTCTGCAGGGTTTCACTCCTCCCTTGTACTTGATTGATGAATTAAGGTCACTAATTAGTAAAGAACTCCAATCAACTGGTCGTCTAGCTCTTAACTGAAAGGAATAATCTAGAAACCTGCAGACACTAGGCCCTCCACGGAATGAGTTTGACACCCCTTGCCTTAAACTGATCAATTACGTTTCAAAGATGTAGATAACCTAGCAAGGAAGCCCAACTAGGATACACTCCTGGTTGGGACTGATTCACATTGGAATGTATAGACTACACACGTTTTCCTATTCTACCTTTACGGAACCTATTTTCTGCACAACTCATTAACGCTCTGAGAGAAACTGTGAAGATCTGATGCCGTAGTCTTTGGGATAGTGGAGTCACGTATGCCCTGTGTAGGCCTATAGCAGGTGGTTTAGATGTTATTAGATGTGTGTTTCAGCGTGTGTGTGTTTTGGTATCAATGGTATCAGTGGGTTGAATACTATGTTGGCCTAAAGCCGTTTTTTTGCTTAGTTTTCTAAATTGTATTAATGCAGGGCTCTCCAACACTGTTCCTGGAGTGCTACCCTCCTGTAGGTTTTCACTCCAACCCTGTTCCTGGAGTGCTACCCTCCTGTAGGTTTTCACTCCAACCCTGTTCCTGGAGAGCTACCCTCCTGTAGGTTTTAACTCCAACGCTGTTCCTGGAGAGCTACCGTCCTGTAGGTTTTCACTCCAACCCTAATCTAGCACACCTGATTCTAAGAATTAGCTGGTTGATAAGCTGAATCAGGTTAGTTACAACTGGGGTTGGAGCGAAAACCTACAGGAGGGTAGCTCTCCAGGAACAGGGTTGGAGACCCCTGTATTAATGGATTCCACACCGTTAGTCTGCTACGTAGCTTAGTGGTTAAGAGCGTTGTGCCAGTAACCGAAAGGTCGCTGGTTCTAATCCCCGAGCCGACTAGGTGAAAAATCTGTCGATGTGCTCTTGAGCAAGGCACTTATCCCTAATTGCTCCTGTAAGTCGCTCTGGATAAGAGTGGCTGCTAAATGACTAAAATGTAAACTAACCTCTCTATGGGACACAGTGTTCTCTTCTCTCCAGTAGCACTGTCCTGGTGGTGCCGTGGACTAATTCCATGGATAGAGAACAGAAGATTATAGGTTTGAATCTCACTGATGCTGTGTCACAAAAAAAAAAAAAATGTGTTTGCATGATTAATGCCTATCTGTGCATGGAGTTGTAACCCAAAATAAACTAGCGGTTAAGACATTTATAATTTAGTCATTTGGCAGACGCTCTTATCCAGAGCAACTTACAGTTAGTGAGTGCATAAATTTTTCATACTGGCCCCCCGTGGGAATCAAACCCACAACCCTGTCGTTGCAAGCGCCATGCTCTACCAACTGAGCTACAGGAGGGCTTAAGAGCGTGGGGCCAGTAATCGGAAGGTCACTTGTTTGAATCCTCTAGCTGACTAGGTGAAAAATCTGTTGATGTGCCCTTGAACAAGGCACTTAACCCTAATTGCTCTGGATAAGAGTATGTAAAATAAATAGTGCGAAATAACCTGGCTATAACTCCTTTAAAAAAAAAAAGGCTGTGTCTTTCCTCAAGCAAGGGGGGAGGCTGATGACATCACAGATTACCATCAGACTAACTCCTTGTAGTTTGCAGTCAGTTGTGTATAAAGAAAACACTATTTTGCTCAAAAACATATTATTTTACCCTTTAGTGTGTGTCATTTACCGAATTTATACTGGAGATAATGCTTTTGAACAGTAAAAGTATTTTTATTTTTTTATCACCGGAGGACATCTTTAACCACTGGTAATTAATGCTTAAACTTAACAGTCAAAAATCGACGTTTACTATCACGTCGTACATAGACGTCTGATTTTGAAGTGAGACCATGATGACTTGTTGCATTTAGGATGTAGACACAGTGTTCCTTTCCTCCAGTGTTCCTGTCCTCCAGTGTTCCTTTCCTCCAGTGTTCCTTTCCTCCAGTGTTCCTTTCCTCCAGTGTTCCTGTCCTCCAGTGTTCCTTTCCTCCAGTGTTCCTTTCCTCCAGTGTTCCTTTCCTCCAGTGTTCCTGTCCTCCAGTGTTCCTGTCCTCCAGTGTTCCTGTCCTCCAGTGTTCCTTTCCTCCAGTGTTCCTGTCCTCCAGTGTTCCTTTCCTCCAGTGTTCCTTTCCTCCAGTGTTCCTTTCCTCCAGTGTTCCTGTCCTCCAGTGTTCCTTTCCTCCAGTGTTCCTGTCCTCCAGTGTTCCTTTCCTCCAGTGTTCCTGTCCTCCAGTGTTCCTTTCCTCCAGTGTTCCTTTCCTCCAGTGTTCCTGTCCTCCAGTGTTCCTTTCCTCCAGTGTTCCTTTCCTCCAGTGTTCCTTTCCTCCAGTGTTCCTGTCCTCCAGTGTTCCTTTCCTCCAGTGTTCCTGTCCTCCAGTGTTCCTTTCCTCCAGTGTTCCTGTCCTCCAGTGTTCCTTTCCTCCAGTGTTCCTTTCCTCCAGTGTTCCTTCCTCCAGTGTTCCTGTCCTCCAGTGTTCCTTTCCTCCAGGATACACAGTATGTCAACTTTCTGTGCAACGGAGAAAAAAAACAACATGAAATCATTTTTTTCCCACTTCTATCAAGCCCTCATGTTCTTATTTATATTATAATTTTTTTTAAACGTTTTTTCACTGCACTCATTTTCTTTTTCACTGCACTTTGTGTGCGGATCCGGAGACCAAAGCCTTAAAACTAACAGACTGCGGTTGGTCGTCATTATCAAAGTGTTTGAGTGTCTCGTTTGTCACCGGTGTGTGTGTGTGTGCGCATGAATGTGTGTCTGTGTGTGTGTGTGAGTGAGTGAGTGTCTCATTTGACTTAGTCACCGTGGGGGTAGGAACCACGATGACCATGGCGTGATTTAGATGCAGGGAGGGGAGCTTCCATAAAGTAACACTTTTGCTGACAGTGACACACACACACACCCACACACCCGACAGTTTGGTGGAAGAGTGGGAGATGATCCTCTGAAGTGTGTGTGTGTGTGTGTGTGTGTGTGTGTTCGTGTCAGTGTGTGTGTGTTCGTGCATGTGTCTGTGTAATAGTTGATGTGAAATCACATTGAACATCAGGTTAATATCAGACCTTCATATCTCATCCAAATGGTTTGAGGATCCTACAATCATCTGTGGGGACAAGCTTGGGTACACCGGATGACTACAGAACCACTTGTCTTCTATACACTTAACGACTCTGAAGTCACGATGCCTAGACAGTTTCCATCTCACGACCATTACAGCTTTAGCTTCAATAAATCAATAAAACTAAAGCTGTTTCAGTATTAAAAAATAAAATGAAAATGTATGCACTCACTAACTGTAAGTCGCTCTGGATAAGAGTGTCTGCTAAAATGACTAAAATGTAAAAATGTATCAGTCGTTGTATTTCTGGAGACTTCAGGAAATTCTTCCTTCTTCTAGGTCTAGTACAGTAATGCTTCAGAAATGCTTCAGAAATGTCATTCAGACCCCACAAATGATTCAGACTCCAGTAATGCTCCAGTAATGATTCAGACTCCACAAATGATTCTAGCTCCAGTAATGATTCAGACTCTACAAATGATTCTAGCTCCAGTAATGATTCAGGCCCCACAAATGATTCATACTCCACAAATGATTCTAGCTCCAGCAATGATTCAGGCCCCACAAATGATTCAGACTCCACAAATGATTCTAGCTACAGTGATTCCTCTTGGTTGTTCCTGAAATAGCATGGTGAATCCAGGTTGTGTGTGTGTGTGTGTGTGTGTGTGTGCTTCTCTTGGTTGTCACTCTCCTCTCTGTGCTACCATGGAGATGTATGTCCAATCGTATGTCCAATCACCAGCCTTGGAACTGGAGGGGTCAATAGAGTTCAGTAATCTGAGCTCTATAATCTCTGGGATGCATTTCCTACTGAGGCAACAAATCAAGAACCCACTATATCCCCTCTATCAAGAACCCTCTCCGTCCTCTCTATCAAGAACCCTCTCCGTCCTCTCTATCTAGAACCCTCTCCGTCCTCTCTATCAAGAACCCTCTCTGTCCTCTCTATCAAGAACCCTCTCTGTCCTCTCTATCAAGAACCCTCTCCGTCCTCCCTATCAAGAACCCTCTCCGTCCTCCCTATTAAGAACCCTCTACATCCTCTCTATCAAGAACCCTATATATCCCCTCTATCTAGAACCCTCTCCGTCCTCTCTATCAAGAACCCTCTCCGTCCTCCCTATCAAGAACCCTCTACATCCACACTGCAGCCGTGTCCCAAATGGCTCCCCGTGTACTATATAGTGCACTACTTCTGATCAGAGACCAAAGGGGAATAGGGTGCAATTTGGGACAGAGTCACTGACTAACCGCGTGAAGATGAACCAGGAGCATGTCAGGACTCTGTAGCCTTGTCCCAGATCTGTTTGTGCTGTCTTGCCAACTATAGCCTGGTCCCAGATCTGTTTGTGCTGTCTTGCCAACTCCTATGGTCATTGACCTGGCTAACATAGCTATACAGCACAAACAGATCTGGGACCAGGCTATCAGGACACCACTGATCTGATTTATATCCTGCTTCTTTTTCAACCTTTTTAGTACCTCCCCCTCTACAGTGCCTTGCAAAAGTATTCATCCCCCTTGGCGTTTTTCCTATTTTGTTGCATTACAACCTGTAATTTAAATTGATTTTTATTTGGATTTCATGTAATGGACATACACTGTGGTCCTCTGTAGCTCAATTGGTAGAGCACGGCGCTTGTAACGCCAGGGTAGTGGGTTCGATCCCTGGGACCACCCACACGTAAAAATGTATGCACACATGACTGTAAGTCGCTTTGGATAAAAGCGTCTGCTAAAAGGCATGTTATTATTATTATACACAAAATAGTCCAAATTGGTGAAGTGAAATAAAAAAAATTACTTGTTTCAAAAAATTATACAAAATAAATAACGGAAAAGTGGTGCGTGCATATGTATTCACTCCCTTTGCAATGAAGCCCCTAAATAAGATCTGGCGCAACCAATTACCTTCAGAAGTCACATAATTAGTGCAATCTAAGTGTCACATGATCTCAGTATATATACACCTGTTCTGAAAGGCCCCAGAGTCTGCAACACCACTAAGCAAGGGGCACCACCGAGCAAGCGGCACCATGAAGACCAAGGAGCTCTCCAGGGACAAAGTTGTGGAGAAGTACAGATCAGGGTTGGGTTATAAAAAAATATCTGAAACTTTGAACATCCCACAGAGCACCATCAAATCCATTATAAAAAAATTGAAAGAATATGGCACCACAACAAACTTGCCAAGAGAGGGCCGCCCACCAAAATTCACGGACCAGGCAAGGAGGGCATTAATCAGAGGCAACAAAGAGACCAAAGATAACCCTGAAGGAGCTGCAAAGCGCCACAGCGGAGATTGGATTATTTACATTTACATTTTAGTCATTTAGCAGACGCTCTTATCCAGAGCGACTTACAGTTAGTGAATACATATTTGTTTTATACTGGCCCCCCGTGGGAAACGAACCCACAACCCTGGCGTTGCAAACGCCATGCTCTATCAACTGAGCTACATCCCTGCCGGCCATTCCCTCCCCTACCCTGGACGACGCTGGGCCAATTGTGCGCCGCCCATGAGTCTCCCGGTCACGGCCGGCTGCGACAGAGCCTGGATTCGAACCAGGATCTAGTGGCACAGTTAGCACTGCGATGCAGCGCCTTAGACCACTGCGCCACTCAGGAGACCTGCTACCTGTCCATAGGACCACTTTAAGCCATACACTCCACAGAGCTGGGCTTTACGGAAGATTGGCCAGAAAAAAGCCATTGCTTAAAGAAGAAAATCGCCAAAAGGCATGTGGGAGACTCCCCAAACATATGGAAGAAGGTACTCTGGTCAGATGAGACTAAAATTTAGCTTTTTGGCCATCAAGGAAAACGCTATGTCTGGCGCAAACCCAACACCTCTCATCACCCCGAGAACAACATCCCAGCATGGTGGTGGTAGCATCATGCTGTGGGGATGTTTTTCATCGGCAGGGACTGGGAAACTGGTCAAAATTGAAGGAATGATGGATAGCGCTAAATACAGGGAAATTCTTGAGGGAAACCTGTTTCAGTCTTCCAGAGATTTGAGACTGGGAAGGTGGTCCAGTTATGCACGCTCAATTTTTCTGTTTTTTTGTCTTATTTCTTGTTTGTTTCACCCCAAAGTTTGTATCTTCAAAGTGGTAACACTTGAAACAGCTTTTTCCTGCAATCTAGAGCCATAATTATTATGCTTAACGGGGCAATCAGCAGTTGATAAACACATTGATTCTTGAAGAATTTAACTTATAAATAAATGCCTCATGAGTCCAACAGCTGTCTGTATCCTCCTTTCTTTTTTAAAGAAACTAAATATGCTTCTCTGCATCTCTGCTAAAATTCTGGGTAAAAGATTGAAAGGAATGTGAGTCTTCTTGAGTACATTTAGTTATTGCTAGCTTTTCTAAAGTCTACCAACCTTGCCAGCAGACATGCCAGCTACTCTAACTTGATTGATATCCTGAAATGGCTTCTTGGTAGCTAGTTATGAGGTTGGGAGATTGGGAACCTATCTGGGCTAGCTAAAGCAAACTTTATAAAATTGCTAGGTGGCTAACAGTATTACAGAGAAACAACAACCACAAAATTAATTTTAAAAAATGTGAGGGGGCCTATGGGCATGACACCTCTGTACACGAGTATCAATATAGTGACAAGTGTGGTGACGTGTAGTTTTAATGTCATATGTTGAACAATGTTGAACATCCTTTTACTGTCTGTCTGTAATGCTGAACTGTTATGGTCTACTGAGTTCCTCCAAGCTCTCTCTCCAAGACAAACGGTCATAAAGAACTTTTATGGTCTACTGAGTTCCTCCAAGCTCTCTCTCCAAGACAAACGGTCATAAAGAACTGTTATGGTCTACTGAGTTCCTCCAAGCTCTCTCTCCAAGACAAACGGTCATAAAGAACTGTTATGGTCTACTGAGTTCCTCCAAGCTCTCTCTCCAAGACAAGCGGTCATAAAGAACTGTTATGGTCTACTGAGTTCCTCCAAGCTCTCTCTCCAAGACAAACGGTCATAAAGTGGCCCTTCACATTTAGGGATGATACCATGTGACCTCATAGGACTACAAAAGGACTCTGCTGTCTCCCTCTCTGTTAGCTCTTAACCTCTTATCCTGCTGGACCTCTCTAGCTGGACCTCTCTAGCTGGACCTCTCTAGCTGGACCTATCAAGCTGGACCTCTCTAGCTGGACCTATCAAGCTGGACCTCTCTAGCTGGACCTCTCCAGCTGGAGCTCTCTAGCTGGACCTCTCTAGCTGGACCTATCAAGCTGGACCTATCAAGCTGGACCTCTCCAGCTGGACCTCTCTAGCTGGACCTCTCCAGCTGGACCTATCTAGCTGGACCTCTCTAGCTGGACCTATCAAGCTGGACCTCTCCAGCTGGACCTCTCTAGCTGGACCTCTCCAGCTGGACCTCTCTAGCTGGACCTATCAAGCTGGACCTCTCCAGCTGGACCTATCAAGCTGGACCTCTCTAGCTGGACCTCTCTAGCTGGACCTCTCTAGCTGGACCTATCAAGCTGGACCTTTCTAGCTGGACCTCTCTCGAGGAGGGAGAAGAACCTCCATCTTCAGTAGGGTGATCACAGGACCTGGACCTTCGCCTTTAATGGCAAGAACTGGTGAACTGATAAGTTCGAGAAAGTACCTTTTAGGGAATAGTACCTGGAATCCAGTACATAATTTGGGACGGAAGAGCCCATGCACTAAACAGTCTTATAAGATAACTTACTTGTTAAAGAGCTAGCGTAGTCTGAACAGTACATTTAAGCTAACCCGGTCCGGGACCCGGATCCAGAATTCTAAATAATGTCACGGGTTAGGGTCGGTTCTGATATGATTTTCAGGGGTCTCGGGTAAGTATAATTTTAACTGACTTGTCCAGAGGGGCCGTACAGATCCGAATGCGACGGCTGCAGTAGAGAGAGAGAGAGAGATTATTATTATTATTATTATTATAGAACTTGTATAATTTATGCTGCTGCTCTTTGCTTTTCCCCAGAGTGGTCCTCTGTAGCTCAGCTGGTAGAGCATGGCGCTTATGACGCCAGGGTAGTGGGTTCGATCACCGGGGACCACCCATACGTAAAAATGTATGCACACATGACTGTCAGTCGCTTTGGATAAAAGCGTCTGCTAAATGGCATATCATATTATATTATAGAGTGGAATGTGGCTGTGTAGCTTGTTGTTGGCCAATCACAAGTCATGAAAGCGGCAATAGGATACAGTCATAGAGCCTCCATGTGGGGCAAAAGTTAGGAGATATCTAATCAATGGAAGATGGAATTAAAAGTTATAGGAGAAGGACATGCTACATCAACGAAGAGTCAACAGCTAGGCTGCTACCTAATATTCTGAATGGGGTTGTTGTTATGTGTAACTGTAGGATGAGAAAGCGCAGGCACTGCAGCCTACCTAGCCAACGTTAGCTGGCTTACCTAGCTTCTCCCGGTTTGATGCAGTCAAGACAGGTACTACGTAATCATATTTGATGATAAATCACCTAGCTATGGCAGCTATTAGTCTACTATAGCGCGAGTCGGCTTGGTTCGTTGGTCGCTGTCTCTTGTCTCTCCCTCCCTCCTCTCTGCTCACCGTGTCACTCCATCCCCTCCCCCGCCTGCTAGAGTGGCACCTCTGGAGAAAAAATGCGCTCGCTACTGACCGTCGCTCTGGATAAGAGCGTCTGCTAAAATGTGTTTTGTAAATGTTGAGTGTTTGTCATTCTCCAGAAAGGACAGACATCCTCTTCCTTTGTTCTCCTCAACGCGGCCTGAGTATAACATCATTTAATGGTCAGGTATTCAATTCTTTCATTCTATTTCCTATTTCATGATTATTCTCATTATGTTTGTAAATATTTTGTGTCCTGTGTGCCTCAGTTGGTAGAGCATGGCACTTGCAACACCTGGGTTGTGGGTTCGATTCCCACGGCGGACCTGTATTAAAAAATACGTAAGTGTATGCGCTCGCTACTGACCGTCGCTCTGGATAAGAGCGTCTGCGTAAATGTTGAGTGTTTTTTCTTGTTATTCTCATAAAGAACTCCAAATGATTCTCAAAAATGTAATTATTTTGCACTATGGCCTATTTATTGCCTTACCTCCATAACACTACATTTGCACACACTGTTATAGATTTCTATTGTGTTATTGACTGTATGTTTTTGTTTATCCCATGTGTAACTCTGTGTTGTTGTTTTTAACGCACTGCTTTGCTTTATCTTGGCCAGGTCGCAGTTGTAAATGAGAACTTGTTCTCAACTGGCCTACCTGGTTAAATAAAGGTGAAAAACAAAAACAAAACAAAAATTGATTAAATAAATAAAAATGTCCTCATCAATCTACACACAATGCCCCATAATAGCAAAGTGAAAACAGTTTTTGAGAAAATGTAGCACATTTTATTACAAATAAAAAACAGAAATACCTTATTTACATAAGTATTCAGACCCTTTGCTCTTAGACTCAAAATTGAGTTCAGGTTCATCCTGTTTCCATTGATCGTCCCTGAGATGTTTCTACAACTTGATTGGAGTCCACCTGTGGTAAATTCAATTGATTGGACATGATTTGGGAAGGCACACACCTGTCTATATAATGTCCCACAGGTGACAGTTTGTCAGAGAAAAAAAAGAATAATACTTTTGCTTTGTCATTACGGGGTATTGTGTGTAGATTGATGAGGGATTTTTTTTTTTTTCATCCATTTTAGAATGAGGCTGTAACGTAACAAAATGTGGAAAAGAGTCAAGGGGTCTGAGTACTTTCCGAATGCACTGTATTCAAGGGATGTCAGGCCAGAATAATATCAATAATCCCTATAGCTATCACAGATTAACAATCACTCATTTTTGTGATCAGATGAGAGGAGGAGGCCATGAGTATTGGAATGTTTAAGGATAAGGGGAGATGAACAGATGAAAATGAGGAAGAAAGGATAAATCTATGTCAGACTATTAAGATACAGCTGTAACATATATATATATATAGTGGGGAGAACAAGTATTTGATACACTGCCGATTTTGCAGGTTTTCCTACTTACAAAGCATGTAGAGGTCTGTAATTTTTATCATAGGTACACTTCAACTGTGAGAGATGGAATCTAAAACAAAAATCCAGAAAATCACATTGTATGATTTTTAAGTAATTAATTTGCATTTTATTGCATGACATAAGTATTTGATACATCAGAAAAGCAGAACTTAATATGTTGTACAGAAACCTTTGTTTGCAATTACAGAGATCATACATTTCCTGTAGGTCTTGACCAGGTTTGCACACACTGCACCAGGGATTTTGGCCCACTCCATACCTTCTCCAGATCCTTCAGGTTTCGGGGCTGTCGCTGGGCAATGCGGACTTTCAGCTCCCTCCAAATATTTTCTATTGGGTTCAGGTCTGGAGACTGGCTAGGCCACTCCAGGACCTTGAGATGCTTCTTACGGAGCCACTCCTTAGTTGCCCTGGCTGTGTGTTTCGGGTCGTTGTCATGCTGGAAGACCCAGCCACGATCCATCTTCAATGCTCTTACTGAGGGAAGGAGGTTGTTGGCCAAGATCTCGCGATACATGGCCCCATCCATCCTCCCCTCAATACGGTGCAGCCGTCCTGTCCCCTTTGCAGAAAAGCATCCCCAAAGAATGATGTTTCCACCTCCATGCTTCACGGTTGGGATGGTGTTCTTGGGGTTGTACTCATCCTTCTTCTTCCTCCAAACACGGCGAGTGGAGTTTAGACCAAAAAGCTCTATTTTTGTCTCATCAGATCACATGACCTTCTCCCATTCCTCCTCTGGATCATCCAGATGGTCATTGGCAAACTTCAGACGGGCCTGGACATGCGCTGGCTTGAACAGGGGGACCTTGCGTGCGCTGCAATTTTAATCCATGACGGCGTAGTGCGTTACTAATGGTTTTCTTTGAGACTGTGGTCCCAGCTCTCTTCAGGTCAGTGACCAGGTCCTGCCGTGTATTTCTGGGCTGATCCCTCACCTTCCTCACGAGGTGAGATCTTGCATGGAGCCCCAGACCGAGGGTGATTGATCGTCATCTTGAACTTCTTCCATTTTCTAATAATTGCGCCAACAGTTGTTGCCTTCTCACCAAGCTGCTTGCCTATTGTCCTGTAGCCCATCCCAGCCTTGTGCAGGTCTACAATTTTATCACTGATGTCCTTACACAGCTCTCTGGTCTTGGCCATTGTGGAGAGGTTGGAGTCTGTTTGATTGAGTGTGTGGACAGGTGTCTTTTATACAGGTAACGAGTTCAAACAGGTGCAGTTAATACAGGTAATGAGTGGAGAACAGGAGGGCTTCTTAAAGAAAAACTAACAGTTCTGTGAGAGCCGTAATTCTTACTGGTTGGTAGGTGATCAAATACTTATGTCATGCAATAAAATGCAAATGAATTACTTAAAAATCATACAATGTGATTTTCTGGATTTATATATATATATATATATTCCCTGCAGTAGATACTGCTGTAGTTGCAGTGCAACATGACATGTCAGGGACAAGGTGACCTTGAGTATTTTCCACTATGAGCTGCCATCTCTGCTCTATTTCAGGACGAAAGCATTTACCTCCTATGAAAGTTTACCCTGTTCTAGCACAGCAAGGAGAGTGACCACACACACACACACACACACACACACACACACACACACACACACACACACACACACACACACAGACACACACACACACACACACACACACCTGCAGACCTGCTTTTCCTAGACTGGATAAGACTCACATTACATTAGGATGTACCACATTACATTAGGATGTACCACCTTACATTAGGATGTACCACCTTACATTAGTAACAGCAACACCATTTGGAAATAGAACCATTTTGAGATGATTAATTGATTGATTGGTTTTACTTGTCTGTTAAAAAAATACAAGTAGACCTACATAATTACAGTGCCTTCAGAAAGTATTCACACCCCTTGACTTTTTCCACATTTTGTTGTGTTACAGCCTTAATTTAAAATGGATTAAATTGAGATTTTTTTTGTCACTGGCCTACACACAATACCCCATAATGTCAAAGTGGAATTATTTTTTACAAATTATTTAAAAATGAAAATCTGAAATGTCTTGAGTCAATAAGTATTCAACCTCTTTATTATGGCAAGCCTAAATAAGTTCAGGAGTGAAAATGAGCTTACCAAGTCACTTAATACGTTGCATGGACTCTGTGTGCAATAATAGTGTTTAACATAATTTATGAATGACAACCTCATCTCTGTACCCCACACATACAATTATATGTAAGGTCCCTCAGTCGAGCAGTGAATTTCAAACACAGATTCAACCATAAAGACCAGGGAGGTTTTCCAATGCCTCGTAAAGAAGGGCACCTATTGGTAGATGGGTAAAAAATAAAAAATAAAGCAGACATTGAATATCCCTTTGAACATGGTGAAGTTCATATTTACACTTTGGATGGTGTATCAATAAACCCAGTCACTACAAAGATATAGGCGTCCTTCCTAACTCAATTGCCTGAGAGGAAGGAAACCGCTCAGGGATTTCACCATGAAGCCAATGGTGACTTTAAAACAGTTACAGAGTTGAATGGCTGTGATAGGAGAAAACTGAGGATGGATCAACAACATTGTAGTTACTCCACAATACTAACCTAAATTACAGAGTGAAAAGAAGGAAGTCTGTAGAGAATAAAAATATTCCAAAACATGCTTCCTGTTTGCAACAAGGCACTAAAGTAATATATATTTTTTAGTCATTTAGCAGACGCTCTTATCCAGAGCGACTTACAGGAGCAATTAGGGTTAAGTGCCTTGCTCAAGGGCACATCAAAAGATTTTTCACCTAGTCGGCTCGGGGATTAGAACTAGCAACCTTTCGGTTACTGGCACAACGCTCTTAACCACTTAGCTACCTGCCACCCCTGCAAAAAATGCGGCAAAGCAATTAACCTTTTGTCTTGAATTCAAAGTGTTATGTTTGGGGCAAATTCAATACAACTCTACTGAGTACGACGCTCCATACAGTCCATTCAGAAAGTATTCAGACCCCTTAATTTTTTCCATATTATGTGACCTTACAGCCTTATTCTCTGCATATCCTCTCAAGCTCTGTCAGGTTGGATGGGGAGCGTCGCTGCACAGCTATTATCAGGTCTCTCCAGAGATGTTCGATCGGGTTCAAGTCCGGGCTCTGGCTGGGCCACTCAAGGACATTCAGAGACTTGTCCCGAAGCTACTCCTGCATTATCTGGGCTGTGTGCTTAGGGTTGTTGTCCTGTTGGAAGGTGAACCTTCGCCCCAGTCTGAGGTCCTGAGAGCTCTGGAGCAGGTTTTCATCAAGGATCTCTCTGTACTTTGCTCCATTCATCTTTCCCTCGATCCTGACTAGTCTCCCAGTCCCTGCTGCTGAAAAACATCCCCACAGCATGATGCTACCACCACCATGCTCCACCGTAGGGATGGTGCCAGGTTTTTTCCAGACATGACGCTTGGCATTCAGGCCAAAGAGTTCAATCTTGGTTTCATCAGACCAGAGAATCTTGTTTCTCATGGTCTGAGATTCCTTTCGGTGCCTTTTGGCAAACTCCAAGCGGGCTGTCATGTGCCTTTTACTGAGGAGTGGCTTCCGTCTGGCCACTCTACCATAAAGGCCTGATTGGTGGAGTGCTGCAGAGATGGTTGTCCTTCTGGAAGGTTCTTTCATCTCCACAGAATAACTCTGGAGCTCTGTCAGAGTGACCATCGGGTTCTTGGTCACCTCCCTGACCAAGGCCCTTCTCCCCCGATTGCTCAGTTTGGCTTGGCGGCCAGCTCTAGGAAGAGTCTTGGTGGTTCCAAACTTCTTCCATTTAAGAATGAATGATGGAGGCCACTGTGTTCTTGGGGACCTTCAATGCCGCAAAAAGGTTTTGGTACCCTTCCTCAGATCTGTGCCTCGACACAATCGTGTCTCGGAGCTGTACGGACAATTCCTTCGACCTCATGGCCTGGTTTTTGCTCTGACATGCAGTGTCAATTATGAGACCTTATATAGACAGGTGTGTGTCTTCCTAAATCATGTCCAATCAATTGAATTTACCACAGGTGGACTCCAATCAAGTTGTAGAAACATCTCAAGGATGATCAATGGAAACAGGATGGACCTGACCTCAATTTCGAGTCTCATAGCAAAGGGTCTGAACACTTATGTAAATAAGTTATTTCTATTTTTTACATTTTTAATACATTTGCAAAATTGTCTAAAAACCTGTTTTGGGGTATTGTGTGTAGATTGATGAGGAAAAACAATTATTGAATCCATTTTAGAATAAGGCTGTAACGTAACAAAATGTGGAAAAAGTGAAGGTGTCTGAATACTTTCCGAACGCAATGTAGGCATACGTAGCCTATAATGTTTGTTTCTAACAATTGCAAAGACACGATCAACTTTGTATTTGTAGTCAACTTCGTTCTGAAGTTATCGCGGTCACAGAGAGTTTTGATTCTGTGTTTAGGGGAGCTCTTCTGTGTATAAAGTGGGGGAAAAAAGCATCTAACGACACACTTAGCTACGAGTAAACAGTTTGGCTACTAAAGATACATTATAAGATGGTTCTAACGATGATCTTAACTCTACGAAGGCTCATTCTGAATTGTGCTATTGTTAGTGTATCTATCTAAAGTACACTCTGAATTGTGCTATTGTAAGAGTATCTGTCTAACGTAGAAGAAGTTATACGATTTTGTTGATTTTGTAGTTGCAGCTATTTAGAAAAGGCTAAGTGCTGATGACGTAAAAAGGAATATGTCAAGTAGTAGACTCTGCAGTAGACTGGATCACAGTAATCACTGGGTGTAATTAAATGTCTCTGTGTTTCACTGGTAACCGCAGCTGAGTGTGTAATTATGGTTCATCAGGCTCTCATACTTATTACTAGAGATTATATTTATGTATGCACCCTGCCCTTTTTGAGAAAGGAATCATTGTGTGTGTGCGTGTGTGTGTGTGTGTGTGTGTGTATGAGTGTGTGTGCACGTGCACCAGAGGAGGCTCCTCAGAGGAGGAAGGGGATGACCATTTTATTATTTAATAAAAATAAAAATTGTGAAACATGAAAAAAGTTGTCCTTTTTAGATAAAACTATACTAAATATATTCACGTCACCAAATAATTGATTAAAACACACTATTTTGCAATGAAGGTCTACAGTATCCTCAACAGCACTCTGTAGGGTAGCACCGTGGTGTAGCCGGAGGACAGCTAGCTTCCGTCCTCCTCTGGGTACATTGACTTCAATACAAAACCTAGGAGGCTCATGGTTCTCACCCCCTTCCATAGACTTACACAGTAATTATGACCACTTCCAGAGGACGTCCTCCAACCTATCAGAGCTCTTGCAGCATGAACTGACAAGGTGAGAGGAGGAGAGCGCGTAGGTGCGAGAAGGAATTATACAACGAGCAAAACGTTCATGATGTTTGTATGTGGCTGCTATGAAAGTGAACTGTGTTTGCATGTGATCAGGGGTGTATTCATTCCACCAATTCTGTTGAAAAACGTTTCTTAAACGGAAGCAAACGGAATGGAACGGGGATAAACATACCTGAATTTGTCCAATAGAAACTCTTGTTTGCAACTGTTTGCAACTGCAACCTCTTCTCCTCCTCTCCTCCCTCTCCTCCATCTCCTCTTCTCCTCCTCTCCTCCCTCTCCTCCTCTCCTCCTCTCCTTCCTCTCCTCCATCTCCTCTTCTCCTCCTCTCCTCCCTCTCCTCCTCTCCTCCTCTCCTCCTCTCCTTCCTCTCCTCCCTTTCTCCTCCTATCCTCCCTCTCCTCCTCCCCTCCTCTCCTCCCTCTCCTCCCTTTCCTTCTCACCTCCCTTTCCTCCCTCTGCTCCCTCTACTCCTCCTCCTCCTCCTCATCTCCTTCCTGTACTCCCTCTCCTCCTCCTCCTCCTTCTCTTCTTCCTCTCCTCTTCCTCTCCTCCCTCTCCTCTCCTCCCTTTCCTTCTCACCTCCCTCTCCTCCTCCTCTTCCTCCTCCTCTCCTTGCTCTCCTCCCTGTGTGACTCTGTCAGTCGATTCTCTCTGGGCATCTATCTCTCTCTCTCTCTCTCTGTCTCTCTTTTATCTCTCTCTCTCGCTCTCTCTCTCTCTCTCTCTCTCTCTCTCTCTCTCTCTCTCTCTCTCTCTCTCTCTCTCTCTCTCTCTGTCTCTCTCTCTCTTCTCTCTCTCTCTCTCTCTCTCTCTCTCTCTCTCTCTCTCTCTCTCTCCTCTCTCTCTGTCTCTGTCTCTGTCTCTGTCTCTGTCTCTGTCTCTGTCTCTGTCTCTGTCTCTGTCTCTGTCTCTGTCTCTCTTCTCTCTCTCTCTCTCTCTCTCTCTCTCTCTCTCTCTCTCTCTCTCTCTCTCTCTCTCTCTCTCTCTCTCTCTCTCTCTCTCAATAATTCAATTCAATTCAATTCAAGGGGCTTTATTGGCATGGGAAACGTATTTACATTGCCAAAGCAAGTGAAATAGATCTCTCTCTCTCCCCCCTCCCCCCTCTCCGTTTTGATATCAGTTCTTGGAAGCTGAGGGCTCAGCCACAGAACTAGAAAAAGAATGCCATCCTCCTCTAGAAGCAGCTGAAATAGAAATAACTCCAGGTTCTGGTTGTTCCATTTGTCTGTAATCCAATAACAATCCCTCAAATCACAATGAAGAGGTGTGAGAAGCCAGGATTCAATTCATTCTGTCCATGGATACCATTGAATGGGGTGATGTCGCAGGATGACAAATCTTCTACAGTGAAGGATTATCAATGTCCCTGACTGCATGTATTGATATAGGCAGTAGGCACTATTGTGATTTTACTCTAAGTATAATTTATCTTTCTCCACAGACACAGGTGCATCCCAAATAGCACACTATGCCCTATATAGTGCACTAGTACTATACTTCAACTACCTCGACTAGCCGGTGCCCCCGCACATTGACTCTGCACCGGTACCCCCCTGTATATATAGCCTCCCTACTGTTATTTTATTTTACTTCTACTCTTTTTTTCTCAACACTTTTTTTGTTGTTGTTTTATTTTTACTTTTTTTGTTAAAATAAATGCACTGTTGGTTAAGGGCTGTAAGTAAGCATTTCACTGTAATGTCTGCACCTGTTGTATTCGGCGCATGTGACCAATAACATTTGATTTGATTTGATTAGTATATAGGGAATCGAATGCCATTTGGGACAGGACCACACAATCAACATCTGCTGTATTTCTGGGTTATTTATTTATAACCACTTTGTATTTATTCCGTGACACCACCTCCACAGACAGCATGTAACACACCCTTGACACTGAGAATTAAACAGTTGGATGTGTTTTAATATGATCCAAAGTGTCCATAGCTATTTATTTTTTGGTAGTTGAAGCTCATTTACTGCATTTATGCACAATTTAAAAAAATGTTATTTGGAGAAAAAAAACAGACATTACTTATCACCGCAATATCAGGTTTCATTTACTTGTGGAACGGCGCAAACAGTGCAACAGGAAATAGATGCATAATACACGCTATCAAGTCGCGAGTTTCAAGTTTGGGGAAACCATTTTATTTGCAAACTAATGTAAGACAGGCTACTATTGCTAATATGATGAGTAGATTGCATAGTCCTAACACTATAACTCCAATCACTGTTAGCGAAGCAGACAGTTGTGAACAATGCATGGCTGAGCTCGTAGTGACATTTACATTTTAGTCATTTAGCAGACGCTCTCATCCAGAGCGACTTAATAATTAACCCTAATTACAGGAGCAATTAGGGTTAAGTGCCTTGCTTAAGGGCACATCGACAGATTTTTCACCTAGTCGGCTCGGGGATTTCAACCAGCGACCTTTCGGTTACTGGCACAACGCTCTTAACCACTAAGCTACCTGCCGCCCCCGACATAGTAGGACTAATCAGACACCTTTCTTCTCCTTCATTTGAACAGGAAAACATTTTAACTTTTATAAACACATTTCATACAATTCTACTACACTTTATATGACCGGAGACATAAGCAACATCTTTTTTTAATAAGACACACATTAATAGCCTACTCCACTTATGCTGTCTGGCCAAAAATAGTACGACATGTTGCCGCCCGTAGAATTTGATTGATTGATGCTAGCGAGCGTTTGGCCTTCTTTTATATATATATATATAAAAATGAGTTTTGAGCCAATCAGCTTTGAGCTGAGCTCATCTGTGGGTGATCCTGGTGCCGCAGAACCACCCCTTAAGGGCTTCACACCAATCAAATCACATCAAAAGCAAAACGTAATTGTCCGAAAAAAAACGTATCTGTTTCTGGTCTGCTTGTGTTGTTGTCCTCCAGTAGCTAGCTTGCTAAGACCGGCCCTTTCCTACGCCATGGATGGAGATGGGGATTTGGACTTGTGGTTTTTACTGAATTATCTGTACAGGCCAATGATTATGACGTCGATTCTGATCTAACCATACATTCATACATTGTGCCACTGGCCTGAGATGATTGAAGTTCAATCATGTAGCCTAAATGTAGTGGGCTAATGTTAAATAGCTAGCTAACTTAGTTGGTTCATTGTTGCCCATGAAAGGAAGTTAGGCTAGCAAGCATTTTAGCCAAGTTGCCTGGTTGCCTAGGACAACAAAAACTAAAAGCATATACTGTATGAGAGTCATAGACTGTTTAGGCAACATGAAAGAGGAGGATGGAATTGACATTCCTCAACAAGTAGGGTGAGTCAATATGTTTTTCCTACTTGCAATCAGTACTGTGGACAACCACATGGTATTATGCAACATTGATTAGACTAAATTGTTTTTGATATCTTTTAAGTTTTCACTGTATTAGACTAAGCATATAACCTAGTTGATGATGTCGAAATAGCAGAGGCAATGCTCCTGTTTTCTTTGTGCTCTGTGATTCTAAATCAGTGGTTGTTTAATACATTTTCTGAAAACATTAACTTGCTTTGACCATGTAACTGTTTGTTGCACGAAAATGTTCCCTGTGGACTTCGCCAGCCATTGCTCTCCAGTTTTGTGATGAAACAAACATGAAGTTTTCCCACCACTGCGTGACTGTCTTTTTGTTGTCTTGGATCACTGTGGCATTTGAACTAATGGGTTATAGAGCAAACAATGCAATTTTCACAACATAGGTTGTATGGCTTTTTTCCTGACTTGGTTTCCCCAGTGATTTTTACACAAACACTGCTACTGGTTTTTGGAACACTTCACATTACCTTCCACATGTGGATTCACATTTTTACATCAGAATATTTTTCACATGAGAGTTCATACCTATCAGACACACTTTCACATACATGATTACATTGTGCACGTTCATTAATACAGTAATTATTATTCAACATGTCCTCACCTGGGATTTGAACTCACAACCTCTTGGTTCATGACATTCAGATCATGCTGCTACGCCACCATGTTTGTGCCAATGACTGATTGCACCTGTATTCCTTCACACTTCAAAGTAAATCTCAGCTTTGTTAAAAAATACACTAAAGGAAAACGATTACGTTTATCATAGTGATTCAGGAGTAACATTAAACCAGAATAATATGCCCCACCAACATTAGACAACTATACAGAAAAACCTCAAATTGCTGAAATAATGATTAGAGAATGGTCAGTTTAACTGATAACTAAAATAGCAGTGCAGATGGCACTCTTTTGTTAAGTGCAGAGATGTATTATAGGTAATGAATTTGAGTGGGAAGGCTAAAGACTTTGTGGCTCAGCAGAAAAATCAGCATCCCCCAAATCCAGAAGTTGTGAGTTCAAATCCCAGGTGGGGTCAAATTGATAAGTCAGTCCTAAGTGATCATATCAAATGTAATCATATTGATTAAAGATTTTAAACTATTTTAGCTGAACAGCGTACCACTTATGTTAATCCTCCATACCATATCATTAATTTACCAAAAAAACACATGAAATTTGCAGTTTCACATATGAAAATTGCATTTTAACATGTGTAATCGCATTTTCACATGTGAAATAGCTGTTTTCACATGTTGAGCTGAAATTTTCCCATGTGACAACAAAAGAGACATGTGAGGTCAGTTGTTCAAATGTATTAAATGTAGAGTTCACATGTTAACGCCACTTTTTCACATGTGAGGAGAATAACATGTTTTCACCTCACGTGAATTGCAGAAAACGTGAAAATCGAATTTGCACTTTCACATGTGAAAAATGTGTGATCACGTTAAATTCATGAGTTTTCTCTGCAAGGGACACACACACACACACACCGGCACGCACACCAGCCAAGTCGTTTAAGATTGAGGTCGAAATGTGACGTCTATCCTGAGGACGTCTGGAAATGCATGGGTGGGGGTGGGCGTAATCTCACAACTCCGGATTAGAAGGTTGCGTGTTTGTTCCCAGTCGTGGACACCGTTTTTTTTTATTTTGGGTTTTAACCCTATCCCAAACCTTAACCCTTACCTTAACCATTAGGAATGAACGCCTAAACCTAACCCCTAACTTCGAAATTTGACGTTTGGAGAAACTTCAAAACAACGTGGATGAACGTCTAATTCTGCAGTGAGACTGTGGGAGCTTGTTGTGCACACACACACACACACACACACACACCACACACACACACACTCACACACACACACACACACACACACACACACACACACACACACACACACACACACACACACACACACACACACACACACACACACACACACACACACACTCTCACACACACCACACACACTCTCACACACACCACACACACACACACACACACACACACACACACACACACACACACACACACAAACAGGTCCACACAGCCGTAGGTGTATCCAACCCCGGACACAGCATGGTCCTCTGCAGTGCACAATCAGGCAGAGGGACTACCAGTCTCCACCACTTAGGCTCTCTATTGACTGTTAAACCACAGCCAGCTCTGGGAGTCACGACTCATCACCTGTCTCTGTGTCTGTCTACCTGGAAATAAACGCCTACCTCCCTCCCACCTCATTTCAAATCCTTCTGCACCTGTCTCCAGTGAGTGACCATGACCGCCAGGAGTAAGGCACAACTATTAATACACACACACACACACACACACACACACATACACACACACATACACACACACACACACACACACACACACACACAGAGGCTAATGGTACAGCCTGGGGCGGCAGGCAGTGGTATTAGAGAGAGATTATACAGGTGGCCGGCTGCAGGCTGCAGTGTGGGATGGCTCCAGCCCTGGCCCCATCAGCATCAACCCTTCTCCCCCTCCTTCCACTCACTGAGACATGCTCGTGTTCAGCCAGGCAGCCAGGCAGCAGGCAAGCAGGTGTCACCCAGGGAGAGGTGTCAAGGGCTTAGGACACTGCTAATGGAGGAGAGGAGGGAGGAAGGGAGGTGGAGGAGAGGGAAGGAGGGTGTGGTGTGTGGAATAGGTAAGGTAGTTTACACAGCACACAACAGTTCACTACCACTTCCACACTCCATCCTCCAGGGGGCAGCAGCAACCTTGTCCAGCTGCTGAGCATGGTTGATAAGGAGGCGGGTGCTGAGCCTGGTTGATAAGGAGGCATGTGCTGAGCCTGGTTGATAAGGAGGCGGGTGCTGAGCCTGGTTGATAAGGAGGCAGGTGCTGAGCCTGGTTGATAAGGAGGCAGGTGCTGAGCCTGGTTGATAAGGAGGCGGGTGCTGAGCCTGGTTGATAAGGAGGCAGGTGCTGAGCCTGGTTGATAAGGAGGCAGGTGCTGAGCCTGGTTGATAAGGAGGCGGGTGCTGAGCCTGGTTGATAAGGAGGCAGGTGCTGAGCCTGGTTGATAAGGAGGCAGGTGCTGAGCCTGGTTGATAAGGAGGCAGGTGCTGAGCCTGGTTGATAAGGAGGCAGGTGCTGAGCCTGGTTGATAAGGAGGCAGGTGCTGAGCCTGGTTGATAAGGAGGCAGGTGCTGAGCCTGGTTGATAAGGAGGCAGGTGCTGAGCCTGGTTGATAAGGAGGCAGGTGCTGAGCCTGGTTGATAAGGAGGCAGGTGCTGAGCCTGGTTGATAAGGAGGCGGGTGCTGAGCCTGGTTGATAAGGAGGCGGGTGCTGAGCCTGGTTGATAAGGAGGCGGGTGCTGAGCCTGGTTGATAAGGAGGCAGGTGCTGAGCCTGGTTGATAAGGAGGCGGGTGCTGAGCCTGGTTGATAAGGAGGCAGGTGCTGAGCCTGGTTGATAAGGAGGCGGGTGCTGAGCCTGGTTGATAAGGAGGCGGGTGCTGAGCCTGGTTGATAAGGAGGCAGGTGCTGAGCCTGGTTGATAAGGAGGCGGGTGCTGAGCCTGGTTGATAAGGAGGCGGGTGCTGAGCCTGGTTGATAAGGAGGCGGGTGCTGAGCCTGGTTGATAAGGAGGCGGGTGCTGAGCCTGGTTGATAAGGAGGCGGGTGCTGAGCCTGGTTGATAAGGAGGCGGGTGCTGAGCCTGGTTGATAAGGAGGCGGGTGTTGAGCCTGGTTGATAAGGAGGCGGGTGCTGAGCCTGGTTGATAAGGAGGCGGGTGCTGAGCCTGGTTGATAAGGAGGCGGGTGCTGAGCCTGGTTGATAAGCACATCAGGTGCTCCCAATTAGGGTGATCGTCAGTCAGTGAACCTGCTGGCTGAAACGTGAGGCTGCTGGTTGGTTCGGTGGCCATGACGCCTTTAGTTTGTTTTTAAGTCTTTAGTTTGGCCCTTTGATAGTTTTCCTTTTTGTACATATTTATGTTTCGTCACCATCTGACCAAATAATAATCTACTTGGACTGGATTCAGGTTCCAGACCAGTTAACCAAGACCCTAGACATAATGATTCATGTAGCTAGGTCTAAGACCCTAGACATAATGATTCATGTAGCTAGGTCTAAGACCCTAGACATAATGATTCATGTAGCTAGGTCTAAGACCCTAGACATAATGATTCATGTAGCTAGGTCTAAGACCCTAGACATAATGATTCATGTAGCTAGGTCTAAGACCCTAGACATAATGATTCATGTAGCTAGGTCTAAGACCCTAGACATAATGATTCATGTAGCTAGGTCTAAGACATTTAGACATAATGATTCATGTAGCTAGGTCTAAGACCCTAGACATAATGATTCATGTAGCTAGGTCTAAGACCCTAGACATAATGATTCATGTAGCTAGGTCTAAGACACCTATACATAATGATTCATGTAGCTAGGTCTAAGACCCTAGACATAATGATTCATGTAGCTAGGTCTAAGACCCTAGACATAATGATTCATGTAGCTAGGTCTAAGACATTTAGACATAATGATTCATGTAGCTAGGTCTAAGACCCTAGACATAATGATTCGTGTAGCTAGGTCTAAGACCCTATACATAATGATTCATGTAGCTAGGTCTAAGACCCTAGACATAATGATTCATGTAGCTAGGTCTAAGACCCTAGACATAATGATTCATGTAGCTAGGTCTAAGACCCTAGACATAATGATTCATGTAGCTAGGTCTAAGACCCTAGACATAATGATTCATGTAGCTAGGTCTAAGACCCTAGACATAATGATTCATGTAGCTAGGTCTAAGACCCTATACATAATGATTCATGTAGCTAGGTCTAAGACCCTAGACATAATGATTCATGTAGCTAGGTCTAAGACCCTAGACATAATGATTCATGTAGCTAGGTCTAAGACCCTAGACATAATGATTCATGTAGCTAGGTCTAAGACCCTAGACATAATGATTCATGTAGCTAGGTCTAAGACCCTATACATAATGATTAATGTAGCTAGGTCTAAGACCCTAGACATAATGATTCATGTAGCTAGGTCTAAGACCCTAGACATAATGATTCATGTAGCTAGGTCTAAGACACCTATACATAATG